>NC_044550.1:24585260-24891284 GCF_007565055.1 Rhinopithecus roxellana | reverse complement strand
CAACACTTTGGTAGGCTGAGGTGGACAGATCTCTTGAGCTCACGAGTTTGAGACCAGCTTGGGGAGCATGGCAAAACCCCGTCTCTGCAAAAAAATACAAAAATTAGCTGGGCATGGTGGCACACCCCTGTAATCCCAGCTACTCAAGAGGCTAAGGTGGGAGGATCACCTGAGCCAGGGAAGTCGAGGCTGCAGTGAGTGAGCCGTGATCATGACATTGCACTCCAGCCTGCATGGCAGAAGCGAGACCCTGTCTCAATACATAAATAAATAACTAAATAGCTAACTAACTAAATAAATAAGAACAGAGCTCACCAAATTCATGCAAATAATAAAATTAGAATTTTCTCCACCTTTTGGTGGCATATTAGACTCTCCCCAGCTGGGAAATTTGAAAACGAAACAGAACAAAGTGAAAGCTGTCTTCTATTTAGGATATCCATAGGGTTTGGCTTTCGGTTAATATTGACGTGGAGTTTTATTTTTTATTTCTAGTCTATTTTGTTTTTTCAAAATTTCTTAGTAGACTTTTACCATATAGCCTTTTACCATATATCTTTTTTTTTTTTTTTTTTTTTTTTTGAGACGGAGTCTCCCTCTGTCGCCCAGGCTGGAGTGTGTGGCCGGATCTCAGCTCACTGCAAACTCCGCCTCCCGGGTTTACGCCATTCTCTCGCCTCAGCCTCCCGAGTAGCTGGGACTACAGGCGCCCGCCATCTCGCCAGGCTAATTTTTTGTATTTTTTTAGTAGAGACGGGGTTTCACCGTGTTAGCCAGGATGGTCTCGATCTCCTGACCTCGTGATCCGCCCGTCTCGGCCTCCCAAAGTGCTGGGATTACAGGCTTGAGCCACCGCGCCTGGCCTACCATATATCTTTTGATTTTTCTGCACATTATTGTATTGTGAGATTAATCTTTTTCTTCCTTCAAGAGAAAATGAAACCTCAAATCCTCAAAAATAAAAACCCTGGAGAAAAAGAGAATTTGCTGAAAAGAATGCCATTATCCTCTTGCAAATCCTTTCCTTTCTCTTATTCTCAGTCCTGCTGTCTCATGCACCCGACAATAACACAACATAGTTTCAGTGTGGTGACTGCTGCTATAAAAATGCAGTTAAATAGAAACCCACAGTAGCGTCCTTCAGGGTAAAGATGGCTTCTGTCACAGAGAAAGCCAAAAGCCTAACAGCATAGGAAAGCAAAACTCAGAATCAAGTATTTTCCAAATCCTGATTATTTTTAAAACAGTAGCCATAGATGCCATATTTCCAAGCACAAAATGAAAAAGGAGGAAAATTTTTAATTACGGCTGAGGGCAGGTCAAGAAGAAACACATTTTAAAAAGATTAGACACAAAGAATTTCCTGCTGGCAAGTGTTATTAAATAAGGGAGTGTATTACTTTGAGACTTTTTTTTTTTTTTTTTAATCTGTCTGGGCACAGTGGATCATGCCTGTAATCCCAGCGCTTTGGGAAGCTGAAGCAGACTGATCACTTGAGCCCAAGAGTTTGAGTCCAGCCTGGACAACATGGTGAAACCCCGTTTCTACTAAAAATACAAAAATTAGCTGGGCATGGTGGTGCTGTCTGTAGTTACAGCTACTCTGGAGGCTGAGGTGGGTGAATTGCTTGAACCTGGAAGGAGGAAGTTGCATTGAGTGGGATGGTGCCACTGCACTCCAGCCTGGGCGACAGAGCAACACCCTGTCTCAAAACAAACGAACAAACAAAAAATCAAGTCTTTCTTTAGAAATCCACCTGAACCCTATGATGAAGTCTCATCTCTCTGAAAGTTATGTGATGGAGCATTGAGGAGCTTTCCTTTCTCTGTTCAGCCCCAGGAATTTTGATTTAACAAGAATACTGAAATTGCAATGTATGTTCCTCTCCTCTAAAACAGTGTTTCCACTGATAGTTCAAGAATAAGTTTTATTTTATTTTTTATTTTTGTCTTTTTTCGTATTTTTTATAGAATCTTGCATTTGCAAACAAATCTCAAGTACACAGATTGATAAAGTTTTAGACAAATATATGTCCATGTAACCACCACCCTGATAAAAATATAGAACATTTTCATTACTCCAGAAAATTTCCCTATGTTCTTTTGTAGTCAGTACCTTGCCCAGAAGTATTCTATTGCCACAGATTAATTTTACTTGAAGAATAAGTTTTAAACGTTTGTCTTAAAATTACAGTATCCCATGTCAATGCAAATGACTCAACTCCTGGGGCCTTAATTTTAACTGTGGATGAGTTCTATGATATAACTTACCCAACTTCAGACATCTCTGAACTGAAATTTCCTTCCAATGTTTGACAGAGACTACAAAAGAAAAGGCATTCTCCAGAAGGCCGGCATTTAAAAAAATAACAATTTCAGATTATGAATGTTCCAGTATTTACCTAGAACACACAGAGATAAAAACTTAACTTACCACTACTCAGTAGAAAAAAAGATAACCATTATGAATATATTTTTCACTCTAGGATGTATGAGCTTATATCTCTGTCCAATCATTTAGATACAAATATCTATAAATTGGGGTCATACTAAACATTATGAGATTTAAAAATTAAATATCCATCAGAAATATAATTTTAATGTCTGCATGACATTTTATTATAGCAATTATATGTAAATATATTTACTACCAAAATTTTGTAGTAAATTATTGTATAATTTATTATTAGTCTCTACTGTTGATAAATGTGAGAAACTTAAATTTATTCCAATTAACAGGTAAAGTGGTAAAATGGTAAGTCCTTCAGTTAACTTAGATCCTTGGGAAAGCATAGTAATTTGTTGACGAAGTTAAGGACAAGTAAAGTGGGAAAGAGATGAAAATGGCGAGCGGAAATAGAAATGTGGGTGTCTGGACCCATGAGCTAAGGCCTAAAGCAAATGACGCTGAACGCCTCTCTGTCCCCGCCCAACATTTTACACACATGACATCTAGCTAAAAATTAACATAAAATACCAATTCGGATGATAATTAAAATGTACCAGGGAACGACAAGCAGTCTGGAGAATGAATCTGAACGTGGCTCTGGGTGCGTGAAGAAAACATCTGTACAGACATGGTGTAATACACAAAGCCTGGACCCACTAAGTGCATCTGATTCCTTTTGAGCCTGGAGACCAAGTCCTTTTCTCCAGCCTATTGGGTCTTGGCGTCACTTCTAGCTGATTTGCTAAATCTTCAGAACAAAACAAAACTCGTGGGGCTTAAATATGGTTGTTCTCAAACTTGGCAACCATTAGAACCCGGGGGGAGGTGTTTTGTGTTTGTTTATTTCAGATTTTGAAACTGCAGGTGAGGACGCGGCTGGGCATCTTGCGTTTGGAACCCGAGCCGCAGGTGAAGCTTCCCAGAGGGCGTCCCCGGACGGACCTCGAGGCAACCCCAAACCCACTGTCCCCCGGTGACCGACTGTCCTGGGAGCTTCCCCGCGGCCCCGAAACCCCGCGGTGCTCTCCGGATACCCCCTAGACTGGCGCGGCCCACCAGGAGGCGCCCCGACTTCGCCGCGCGCCCGCGGTGAATCGGCTGCCCTCGGGTGGGCCCGGCCCTCCCAGACCCGGGCGCTTCCTGAAAACTCTCAGGTGCCGCAGGAAGGGAGAGCAACCCCGAGAGGCGCAGCGGGCTGTAGGGGGCGCCTCCTGCACACCCGTCAGCGCTCGGGCTCCCTCAGACACCGCCCTCGCAAAAGATCTTGTTTTGTGTTTTGTTTTAAAAGTCTTCTCCGCCCCCGTGCTGCATGAAGGCGTAAATGAGGGAGGGGATGGAGGGATGGGAGCGGGTGGGAGGGGAGGGAGGGGAAAACGGAGAAAAGAGGCGCTGGCGGACTGAATACCTTCTTTAAATTACTGCTGACACCTCGGTTCCAGGCCCCTAAAATCTCAATCAACAATCTATTAGAACTCAACAGGAGTAAAACTAAATCCTCGTTTAAGTGTATTTATCCGATCTCCTTTCTCTCTTTCAAATGCTAAATCCATTTCAGCATATGCCCCCTTCTTTCTCTCGCCTTTCTCTCAAGACTGGCAGCCCATACCACTCTTGTAAATATGAAAGATGCTAATCATATGACATATCACGTCTCCGTCGGAGCCGGAATAAAGCCTTCAGATTTGGGATCATTGCCTCCAGACAACAGCTTCATCAGCCGGAAAGTTGGTTTTTTTTCTCCTTTCCTTCAACCCTCAATCCCTTCTTTGTCTGGAGGAAAATGCAGCCGACTCGAGCCACCCAGGCCATATGGTTCACTCTGTATTTTCTTAGTTGAATTCTGAATTGTTTCTGTGACTTGCGAATTTTTTTTGGAAGTACGTGTAAAGACATAGAAGAGCTACTTGTGCAGGGACCGCTGCCCCGGCGCGCCGCGGCAGCCCCCTCCCGGCCTGGAGACCCGGCCCTGGCTCCTCCACCGAGAGCGGTACCAGCAACTGCGTTATCGCAGGGTCGTTTCTACCAGGCAGGCCACAGCTGTCTGGTTCGCGCCTGGTGCTAACGCTGCGCCTCCCTAGGCGCCTGGCACTCGGTAGGCGCTCGAGAAATACTGCAGGGGAGGAGAAAGAATGGATAAATCAGCAATAAGGGTCGACCCCCAATGTTTTAGGTTCTAAAGTATATCTTCAGATTTCTGAAAATAAACCATACTCCAGTTTCCCAACACGATTGCATTACACTGTTTTATTGTCTACATACACGTATCCTTTTCTGATATATAAAACTTTTTTTTTTTTTTTTTTGAGACAGGGACTCACTCTGTTGCCCAGGCTAGAGTGCAGTGGTGCGATCTTGTCTCATTGCAACCTCCCGTTTCCGGGCTCAAGTGATTCTTCCACCTCAGCCTCCCGAGTAGCTGGGATTACAGGCACGTACCACCACGCCCGGCTACTTTTTTTTTTTTTTTTTTTTTTTTTGAGGCGGGGATTTGCCCTGTTTCTCGGGCTGGCTTCGAACTGCTGAGCTCAGGCGATCTCGGACTCCCAATGCGCTGGGATTACAGGCGTGAGCCACTGCGTGCGCGACCCATAAAACGATTTTTAATACCTTTTGAATGTAAGCTCTATGGGGGTAGGAATGTGCGTCTTGTGCGTCGCAGTGTTTCCTGGGCCTAGTACAGTGTTTGACACACATTTGGTGTTCATTAAGTATAGTTTGAATGTAGGGAGGAGGAATGATTCAATGAATCAATTAAAGTAATAAACTGATATCCTTTTCTCAAAAGATACAGATTAAGAAACCGTCTCTGCTAAAGATTCGAACTTATTTACCTCAACATCACTCTTTCCATTTGTATCAGCAACAATAAACAATACATTTATTTCCAGGAGAGAATTAAGTTTTGTTTTATTTTGGGGGATTTTTTCCTTAGTGGGGAAAGGAGAGGGAAAATCAGCTTTCAAGATCTTTATCCATTTCTTAAAGTTTTGTGTTTTCCAGGTTCGGACGGTCGCCGGGAGGGAGCAGGCTGCCAAATTTCCTTGCTCTGTGTCTAACTCCTTACACAAATCCCAAAGGGCCCTTTCACCAAATCATTAAATTCTACAGAGGTGGTCAAGCTCGCACTGCTTTTCATGAAACGTAGAAAGAAAAGGGTCCTTGAAGTTTAGAAGATGCCCAAGGAAAACTCCTTGAATGACATCAAAAGAATGAGTTTCCATAGCTGTTGAAGCACGAGGGCAGTGTATCCGCACAAAGGGGGATCGGGGCACTGGGACGGGCCCACCGCTCTGTCCCAGGACAATTGGGTCACTGAAATAGGGAATTAATTACCATTGGAGAGTGGGCAGCCCATTCACCACTGGCTGAGTTTTATTAAACGCCAATATAAATAACAAAACAACTCTTGTGGCTGCACTATTCCTACACGCCAAAGGAAGGATTATGCTGGGGATTAACATCTTAAAGTCTATGAGACTTTCTGACTCAAGGCTCGGAGCTGGTAATCGTGTTTGTCTCCTGGTTCAGCGATTAGTGCTCTCTTTCTTGCACTTTCCCCTGGATAGCCAATGTCCCTTTTTGCAGGCACAGAAGGGTGGGGAAGAGGTTCTCTCCCTAGTGGGCCCCCAGCTCTCCATTCACGCGCTGGCTGTTCTTTTCCCCTTACCTGAATAAAACAATCAGAAAGCTGGCATGGATTGGCAAAATCTCCTACGGTAATTTCTTTCCTTTGTGGGAAAGAAGAGGGACACTTGGGTAGCGGGTTGCATTAGGGGTAAGAAGTCTGCGGAGCTTTGCCTTCCCCAGAGCAGGTGGGGACAGTAGGTATAGCGTCTGCGAATAAGGAAGTGAGCCTCCTAGCACCTGCGGGACCGATTCTGCGCTAGCAAGCTGACCTTGTGTGTCAAGCCGAATCCCGGAAGGTTTGACTTGGAGGCACCAGAACGCGTCGTGCGAGCTTGGGACCAGGGTCTCTAGAGTGGGGCTTGGGGCCTGGAGGATGATCTTCCCTGCCTTCTGTCTGCTCTGGCGGATGCCGATTCCTCGGACGCTATGAAAATACTGAAGAGGAGGGGCTGGCGCAGTGAAGCGCAGCTCAGTGACCTGGCCGGGACCTCTCCAGGGCTAGGTTCAAGCCGATTCCTCCCCCGAGAGGATTCAAGGGGAAAACGTGGGGGAGACCGAGAATACCATGTGGGATGCAGTAACTGGGGATCGGGGCGAATTTACATTGTTTTCCCCTTGGCTTCCTTGGCTCCCGGATAGGGACCGTCAGAAACTCCGAATTCACACTCATTCCCAGCGCTAACCACTATCAATAACGAATCCTAGCGTTGCAAGGGGTGCTCTGCAGAGAAAGCTAATTTTTCCCATCCCAGGCTCTCCTGCTCTGGAAGCTGCGTTTCTAGCGTGCAACGAAGAACTAGAAACAGTTGATGTAAAAGATGTTTAGGATTTACCAACTTTTTCCCGCCATCTTTCCATCTTTCTGAGAACTCACTCGGAGGATTAGGATTTGGGTTACAAAGCCCCCTTGTCAGGTACTTCATCTTGTTATTTTAGCAGAGCGCAGACATTCCTGTGAATTAGGGGACAGGCTCGCTGGATAGCCAAACCTTGGCTTTTGTCCTCTCAGGGAAGGACTCCCTCCTTCGCGCCCCCGACAGTCACCTGCAACAGCAAGGGACTAGGGCGGCGACCATTTGTCCTCTTTCGCCACTTGTGAGGTCGAAGTGTGGAGGGGATGTAGCCCATGGCTCCACAGCAACACCTACCCTAAACTTTAGGGCTTTTGGGTCGTCTCAAAGTTCAAGCTTCTTAGAAGCAACAAAGACATTCTAAAGATCCCCACCCTTTCACCCCTCCCCTTACTCCACTTTTCTCTCACTGCACGCACTCAGCCCCCTTTCTTTCTGAGGCTTGGGGATGAGTTTAAATCATTGTGCTCCCATTTCTTGATAACTGCCTACTTTGAGCTTTTGTTCTCTTAAAGTAGGATTCCGCACTGAAAGAAGGGCTGAAGATGAACAGTTTGACCCCTTAGGACAGTTCATGCAATGGACAGGAGAGGCACTCGGTCACCATTCTGGCTGATGCTATTCACTCACTCTCCTCCCCCTTCACATAACATGTCAGCCTCATTTCATCTGGACAATCTTTTAGACCACACAAGTGCCTCTTGAATTTATTTAAGTTAAAAGAGTGCTAGCAGAGTACAGCTAAGGATATTTGGCATTAGTTATGCCTTCGCAAAGCTGAGTACAAATGGAAATTGCTTTCTTTTTCCGGCAAAACTAAGCAAAATGCTGAACAAATACAATTCTGCTATCTAGGCAACTGTGAGTAGGAATGGTTGGTCTTTGGATTGCATGAGGTTGTCCTTGGGTGTTTCTTTTCTTTTTAAAAATGATATTTTTCACAGTAAGAAATATTTTCAGAAATGCTCTGTGATCAAATGTGAATCAGCTCTTGAAGGCTACAGTACAAACACACAACCAAAAGTCTTAAGAGTTCCAGGACATATAGAAGGCATTTTTGTTTTTGTTTTTTACAGATGTAGTTTTAAAAATTGTTGTATACTTTTTTTTTTTTTTTACATTTTACATTCTGGGATATATATGTACAGAATGTGCAGGTTTCAACATGTGCTGTAGTGGTTTGCTGCACCTATCAACCTATAATCTAGGTGTTTTTGTTTTGTTTTGTTTTGTTTTTTTTGAGACGGAGTCTCGCTCTGTCGCCCAGGCTGGAGTGCAGTGGCACAATCTCGGCTCACTGCAACCTCCGCCTCCTGGGTTCACATCATTCTCCTGCCTCAGCCTCCCGAGTAGCTGGGACTATAGGCGTTGGCCACTACGCCCGGCTAATTTTTTGTATTCTTTAGTAGAGACAGGGTTTCACTGTGATAGCCAGGATGGTCTGGATCTCCTGACCTCGTAATCCGCCCGCCTCGGCCTCCTAAAGTGCTAGGATTACAGGCGTGAGCCACCGCGCCTGGCCTATAATCTAGGTTTTAAGTCCCCGCGTGCATTAGGTATTGGTCCTAATGCTCTCCCTCCCCTCGCCCCCCAGCCCCACCCCCGACAGGTCCCGTATGTGATGTTCCCCTCCCTGTGTCCACGTGTTCTCATTTACAGATGTACTTTTTATAGTAATCGGACATACATCACTGCATATGCTCAAAGAAGCCCTGGTTTAAAAAAATAAAATTCTATAAACCCGATGATGGCTTTACATTTAATGATTAGAAATTGGTTTATAGCAATGTTTCAATATGTACACAATCCTAAGTTTCTTGACATTGTTGGAATGGTTTTTCCTTTTGCAGGAAAATTCCAGAATATGAAGAGTGCAGTTTACCTTAATACAATTTTACCATTACTAAGCATCTGTATAGGATATACTTAACTATGCATTATTAACTTATCACTCACAGACAGTATAGAAGATTTGGATTTTGTCAAAGGAAAACATGTACCCTTTCAGTGAGTCATAAAAACATAAAATCCTGGGAGAATATAAAAACTGGAGAGTCAGATGTTCAAATACTGTTAACAATCAACTAAAGAAATCCATTGTGTGTTTCACTGGCACTAAGCATCAGACCCAGCTTGATCTCATTGTTATTTGGGGTTATAGGAGGCTCACCAAGTTTCCCTTTAAGTGTCTACTTAACTAGATTCCAGTTCTGTTCTTCCCCCAAATATATTTTATCATTAAATCAACCCAGCACTCCCTAGCTAAACCAAAAGTTTAAAGCAAACTGTCCAAAGACAGGAATCTCCACTGACACTAAAATAAATCTTCTTTTGTTTTCATTACATTAATCTATTTTGGCTTGTATTTCTTTGCAACCCCTGTGAAGCGATATAAATATCTAGACTGAAAACCCAAGGTTCCTCCTATCATTCATTGGTATTTGTTTTTAAAAGTCTTTGATCACTTCCTCAGAACCTAGCTTTCTTGTCCTTTTATTTTATTCAAATTTACAAACAAACAAAAATTCTGTGTCTGCTCCTACGTGTTCCTTCGGTCCCTACTGGGCTAGACAAGTCCACACCCTTGGCAGGTTTTCTTTTAGGGGGACTATGAGAAGAGTATTTGCTTGTTTGGTATCAGTGATAATTGCCTATAAATTAATGCTCATGTGTAGAGCAACAAAGGTAAGCACTTCTAGCACAATTTGTGCTTGGTCAAACTTTTTATGAAGTTCTGATTCTGCAGGTTCATGATACAGAGACAGAAACCCAAAGATGTGTGAGAGGCAGGTGCTGTGTGCTAGAAACACTGAAAGTGTCTCCGTTTTCTTTTCATTTCTGCACTTCTAACACGTGAAATTAAGCTGTTCTAAAATAATTGAGGCAGAAACTGGCAAATGATGCTTTTATATTTTGGGAATTTGCTTTAAAAAGGGAGAACGTGAAAACACAAACACCAAAGAGCAAAGTGGAAATCATGATAGTTTTCAAATAATTCCAAGATAGAGGGAAGTCGGAAGGTTGAAGAACTGCAATGGGTAATGCTCCTCTTCACAGGTTTCTAACTTTCATTTTCTTTACTTTGTGCCTTCCAGTCCTCCTTGTTATTTCCCTGAAGAAAACATTAAACAAATTAAAGCCATGCAAAAACACTAACAACCAATTTAACCACCCCATCTTTGGAATACAGCTTGTTTCTAAGTCCTACAAAAGGAGGGAGACAGAAACCAGAAGACAGTATTCTCTTTCTCTTCTACTCTTCCACTCCTAACACTCCAACTGTGCCTTGCCTAAAGTTAATTTGCAAAGGGGATCTCAGGGGACCCCACTCCAGTCTACTGAAGTCCGGATCCATCCCCACGTCGACAAAAGGGTGGGCATGAACGTGGAGAAAGTGGGGAGGGCTGAGGAGCAATTCAGAACAAGTTTCCTCCGAGGTCCAGTCGCCCTTCAGCTCTTTTTTTCTCATTGAAAAACAGGAGAATTGGGAAGATGGGCCCCTTGTCCCTACAACGCCCCCCAGCGCGGAGCAGAGGTCACGGAAATGTCAGCGCAGCGCATTTGCTTGCAGGAGCAGCAGCTCTGCCGCTCCTCCAGCTCGGTTCGCTGCCACCCACGCGGGAAGCCTCCTTGCTGTCCCTCCAGGCTATAAACTGGGTAAACCCCCGCAAAACCTGTATCAGTGCCCGGAGCCTCAGTTTGCCGTATGTAAAACGAGGGAGATCCTTTCAGCTCTAACAAGTGAGTGGTTTTATTCTCATATCCTCTAAAAGCTCATCAACTGCTCCCCTATCCGACCTCCCCTCCCAGGAGACGCCTATTTGAATCCCCAGTGTCCTCTCCCTTCACTCTCCCACGCCAGTTTCGACGGACCCCAAACACACTTGTCCACGAGGCGTCCACAGCTCGCCATCCACGCCCTTCTCCTCTCCTAACCAAATGAATCCGTTTTAAAATCGTTTACTATTTGATACAGCCCCTCAGAGGCTTTGCCAAGAGACGCCCGGCAGCACCACAGGGCTAACTGCTTTCCCCGGGATTCTGACCCCCATTAACTAATTCCTAGTTCCCGTCACCCAGGAGCTAGGAGGGCCGGCAGCGCCGGGTGCGGTGCCTGCGCGCGCGCGCCGGGCGGGGGGAACCTCGGCGGCAGCAAGGACGAAGGCGGGGGCGGTAGCACGGGTCCCCCCATCCGCCCCCAGCGCTCGGGCCCCTAATGAGCCGCTGAAAGGGAGCGGGCTCCGGTGCGCGTGGCTCGCAGGCCTCCCGGAGTCCGGGGCGCCCTGATTGGCCAGCTGCGCCTCGCGACCTTCATTCATTAATAAATTAGCGGCACGCTCCAGCCGAGCGCGAGCCACCAATCACAATGGACAGCGGCGGCGACAACAGCCGCAGCTTGAGCCTCTGCGGCCGCTGCGGCTTCGCCAGCTCCGGCCGCAGCCTGGAGCTCCAACAGGAGCTTTAGAACCATTTTATGCTGATTAGATAAAGGGGGAAAAGAGAGGCGGGGGTGGTGGGAGGAGGAGGATGGATGGCAGCGCCAAGGGAGGGGGAAACGCGGTGAAGAAAGAGAAAGAAATGAATGATGATAATGCAATGAAAAGAATAAGCCCGGGGAGGGAAAAGCGGGGGAGAAGGGGGGCAGGACTGACAGGAGGAGGCGGCGGCGGCGGCGGGGAAGGGGGGGCCCGGGGCAGATCTGATTGTTTTCTTGGTGGTATATAAGGGGTTTTAAGGAGAGTCGTGTGCCAGACACGCAGCCACTGAACCACAAGCAGCTTCGCTTTAACTGGAGTGCCTGGGAGTCGCGTGCCAGGAGCCGCACGGCCAAGGACTGACTGACAGACAGACACGCACTACCACCACAACACACGAGACCCGGGCGGGCCGCCGCCGCCGCCACCGGGGCTCTTGGCAAACTCGCCGGTCGCAGAGGTCCCCCGCGGAGCTGCGCCACAGTAGCGCCGGGCTTGCAGCTTTCACCCCGGGCGAAGGACGCGGCGCTGCGCTCGCGGCTGCGCTGAGATTCCCGGCACACGCCAAAGTCACAGCAACGCTGAGGCACAGTTAGAGCCAACTAAGTAAGTATCGAGCCACGGCTTCCAACTTCGCAGGTGGTTTCCCCGCACTCAGTCCAACCACGCCCGCACGCCCTCTGGTCCGCGCAGAATCTTTGTCGCGGAGGCTGCAGTCCCTTCTCGGCGGGAACGCAGGTCGGCCCGCGGAGGGCAGGACCCGGCTGACTGGCTGCAGAATCACAGCGAGTGCTAGTGGCGCTCCTGACCTTGGCCCGGGTTTCTTTCCCCGCGCCATTCGGAGCTGGTCTTCTCGGGTGCGCGCCCGAGCACGCCCCTGTGACACGAAGATCGCGCCTCTGTTTCTTTCCTTACGCCTCACTGCCCTTTTCTCCTTCCCCTCTCTCTTTGGTAGGATGTTCGTCAAATCCGAGACCTTGGAGTTGAAGGAGGAAGAGGACGTGCTGGTGCTGCTCGGCTCGGCCTCCCCCGCCTTGGCAGCCCTGACCCCGCTGTCATCCAGCGCCGACGAAGAAGAGGAGGAGGAGCCGGGCGCGTCAGGCGGGGCGCGTCGGCAGCGCGGGGCTGAGGCCGGGCAGGGGGCGCGGGGCGGCGTGGCTGCGGGTGCGGAGGGCTGCCGGCCCGCACGGCTGCTGGGTCTGGTGCACGATTGCAAACGGCGCCCCTCTCGGGCGCGGGCCGTCTCCCGAGGCGCCAAGACCGCCGAGACAGTGCAGCGCATCAAGAAGACCCGTAGACTGAAGGCCAACAACCGCGAGCGAAATCGCATGCACAACCTCAACGCGGCACTGGACGCACTGCGCGAGGTGCTCCCCACGTTCCCCGAGGACGCCAAGCTCACCAAGATCGAGACCCTGCGCTTCGCCCACAACTACATCTGGGCGCTCACCGAGACCCTGCGCCTGGCGGATCACTGCGGGGGCGGCGGCGGAGGCCTGCCGGGGGCGCTCTTCTCCGAGGCAGTGTTGCTGAGCCCGGGAGGCGCCAGCGCCACCCTGAGCAGCAGCGGAGACAGCCCCTCGCCCGCCTCCACGTGGAGTTGCACCAACAGCCCCGCGCCGTCCTCATCCGCGTCCTCCAACTCCACCTCCCCCTACAGCTGCACTTTATCGCCCGCCAGCCCGGCCGGGTCAGACATGGACTATTGGCAGCCCCCACCTCCCGACAAGCACCGCTATGCACCTCACCTCCCCATAGCCAGGGATTGTATCTAGAGGTGCCGTTTCTGCTACCCACGTCAGGCCTTAGTGGGTTCCCTTTCCTGTCCCCAGTCAAGCCCTTCTCCCTTACCCTGCCCCCTCCCTTCTATGCCCTGGAAACCATCTCACTTCACAGGGCAGGTGTAGCCGTTCTGATTCCTCGGTTGTTTCTTGCATTTCTTGGCTTTGTGTATCCTTCATTCAGACGGGCTCTGATTTATTGAAGGTGTGATGGAGCTTGTTGTCAAAGCCAAGGGTGGCGTTTTGGGGGCGCTTCTTGAGACGAAAAAGACGCTGGGAAGAGATGATGGTGGCATATCTAAACAGTTTGCAGAACGGACTGACGCTCCTCCCCTTTCTCTGTAACGCCGGAGGACTTGGTGCAGTTCGTGTGAATCTCACAGGGAGAATGCAACTGGTTCCTGTGATCTCTTCACCTTTGCTTCTACATAGAGATGTTAATGTCGAGTAGAAAGAAATGTATCTTAGCATCTGAATGATTTTACTGGTAATAATATTATCCACAGATTTGCAATGGCTGGCATCTGCTTTATTCCCATTGCTGTCTGCAGGCTGTGGGAATTTCACCTGTCAAACCAAACTTTCCCTCTCTGATGTGCACTTTGTTCTGTTTCCCAGATTCGTCACAATGCCTATTGTCCTGTCCTTCTCTTTCCTTTTTCTTCCCTATTTTGCCATCTGTCCCTTATGATTTATAAGGGGGAAAAAACTTGTTTTGTTAGAGGGGCAGGTTAGAAGTCATTGTATAATTTGTAGGCTTTGTAATGATTGAATGCAAGCGTGGAAATTTAGGCTGAACTCTCTATCAAAAGGAAAAATGAGGAGGAAAAGGGAAAAATCAGGAGGGAGGATTGCTTCATGCATTATTTATCTCGACCTTTTAGGGAAGAAGGAACTCCCCCATTCTTTCAAGAGATTAAAAATAAATCAACAGTCTGAAAACCTAAGCAGACACGGAGCATTATCCGGATCAGCCACACACGTGTTCCCTTCTATTTATTATAAAGAAATTTTTCATGGGAAAATATGTATTTTTTTGTATATTCTACAGAGTTTATTCTAGTATGTATTTACGTATTGAAGAACAAGAAAGTTGTTCTTGTGATTAAACTATAAATAAAGTATCTAATTTTCATAAGTTTGTGTTTTGTATTCTAACTTTTTCTTGCTTATGTGATTATTAGATGCCGAATCAGTTGTGTGTTTTTGAAATTCTCCCCATGTCAAATTGAATGTAGTACTTGTATTTTTTGGCAATGCTTTGTGTAGAATTTCACTAAGAAATCACAAAAAGCTGAATCATATTTGAGACACTAATATTGAAATGAGTGTAACTCTATTTTTAAGACAAGCACACAATTTATTTTTAAGAAATAAATTTCTGAGCAAACAAGCAAAAAAGGGGAGAAGAATTTAAATGATAATTAAGTCATGATAAGCTCCAAAGTTCCGAAAACCTTGATTTGAAAAAAAAGTGAAGTTGAAATTTCTTGGTGGAGTGTGTGGAAATTTGTTTTTTGTACAATTTGTTTGGCTTCAATTCTCATCTGTAAACTGAAGGGATGGGACGTGACCTCCAAGGGTGCTCCCTTTCCAGCTCTAACATCTGTGATGTAACAGTATGTAAAAATTCATTATTAGAAGATTTCCTATTAGGCGTTTTAACAAGGTAGTTGCTTTTAAAAGCAGACTCCCAGAATAAAGCAGACATTTAGAGTGAACTGGAATTGAAAACATTTAAAGAAATAGCTCCACTTTCCAATATTTGTTAAAGTAATTACATAGTCAAAACTTCTTCAAAGAGAAAGCAAAAATGGTTTAACTTGCACCTCAATCTCCAAAGCAGAAATGAATGATCTTTGATTGGCTTTGGGTCAAAAATGACCAAATGAAGGTTGACCACATTCTAGGTTTAATCCCCTTGGGGAAGAGTGTCTATGACAACACAAGCTAAAAAAGATCACAATAAATCTTGGTTGTTCACAGCATCCCCCTCCCCACGAATGTCTTACCTGCATCTGGTTTGGGCTAAATACTCCACTCTTCTGCACAATGCAATAATAATTTCTCCTGAGGTGTCTATCTGAAACTACTCCTCTCTAATAATTCCATTTTATTTATTTTTATTTTTTATTTTTTTTGAGACGGAGTCTTGCTCTGTCACCCGGGCTGGAGTGTAGTGGCCGGATCTCAGCTCACTGCAAGCTCCGCCTCCCGGATTTACACCATTCTCCTGCCTCAGCCTCCCGAGTAGCTGGGACTACAGGCGCCCGCCACCTCGCCCGGCTAGCTTTTTGTATTTTTTTTTTTTTTTTTTTTTTTGAGACGGAGTCTCGCGCTGTCACCCAAGCTGGAGTGCACTGGCCAGATCTCAGCTCACTGCAAGCTCCGCCTCCCGGGTTCACGCCATTCTCCTGCCTCAGCCTCCCGAGTAGCTGGGACTACAGGCGCCCGCCACCTCACCCGGCTAGTTTTTTGTATTTTTTAGTAGAGACGGGGTTTCACCGTGTTAGCCAGGATGGTCTCGATCTCCTGAGCTTGTGATCCGCCCGTCTCGGCCTCCCAAAGTGCTGGGATTACAGGCTTGAGCCACCGCGCCCGGCCAGCTTTTTGTATTTTTTAGTAGAGACGGGGTTTCACCGTGTTAGCCAGGATGGTCTCAAACTCCTGACCTCGTGATCCGCCCGTCTCGGCCTCCCAAAGTGCTGGGATTACAGGCTTGAACCACCGCGCCCGGCCAGTAATTCCATTTTAATCAAAGGCAGAACTAACTCAGGGTTTTGGTTTCATTTTTATAGCCAAGCATGAGAGACCTTTTGGTAAATCCCTTTTAATTTAAAGATTGTGTTACTCTTAGCTGCTCTTTGAATGTCTGATGTAGGGAGAAAGTAATATTTCTCTTATATTCACATTTATGTTTCTAGTGTTTAAAAAGCCAAGCCAGCAAGCAAAGGAACTGTAATATGATAGTTTGAAAACATCAGTTTTGGTGCTGAACAATGCATCTTCTGGTGATACATTTGATGGCACATGGTGCTTCTTTTGGAAACTTGCCAAAGAAATAGTTCATGACAAAATCTCAGATGCAGCTACTCCTCCGACTATGGGAAAACTTCTCAATTGGTGAAGCCATCCCATAAAAAGATGACCCTAAGGGCTCAGCTGGAGAGGCAGGGATGGATAGATGATTCAATAATCCTAGCTCTGAGCAAGGCTCATACAGCTAATACAGACTTCACTCTTGACCTAGCTGACTCTAGACACTTCTTCCAAGTCCAGAGTCTTGTTCAAGTTCTCAAAGCTGGAGCTTGCAGGTCTCCATTTACAAACAAGCAGACACATCCTAAGTGCCAGGGCTTTCATCTACCATTTGCAATTCACACTCAGGCTTTCCCTTCCCCATCTAGAACACACCTTATTGTACACTAAATTGGTGCAATTATTTTTTATGGTGTCTAATCATCTTAAGCGGGTAAGAATGATGTACTGACTGCCTCAGCGCCGAGATTCTCTCCCCTAACCCGTTGCAACCTTCACAGCCTGTGACCTGAGGCCCAGCCGTTCTTTTCCCTTCCTAGTAGGAATGAGTACAATTAGAGGGTCGAAGCCGCTGCTTCTGGGGTAGGCAACAAGGTCGTTTTTCCATTTGATTCATTTCCCTCCCGACATTGTGACCGCGCTGTGATGAGCTGCATTTGTGTGCACCAAGTAGGTTTGCAGGCCTCGGAGCCACGCCATTTTATTTCTGGTGGCTCTGATGAGAGACACTTCAACCAACGCTGTGGAGATTTTCTTCCGGTGACAGTCACAGACTCCCAGCGTTGCTAGATCTTTCCAACGCCAGTTAGTGCGCTGCGGCGCGTTCCTAAGTGCGGAGAGGCGCGAAGGTGGGTCCTGTTCTCATTGGAGCGTCGCTTTAGCGCGGCCAGAGTTCCGGGATTGGCTGTATTTATTTGTTCTAAAGTACTTAGGCCTTGTTACAGCTCATTTTGCCTCCACTAGATTTTAAATACATCCATCTGAGCGCCAAGAAAGAGAAAAAAGGTAGGGAGGCGGACTGCCAACCGCTGGGGCTGCCTCGGGAGCCGAGCCTAGGCTCAGCTGGAGGCAGGAGGAGGGGCTGAGGCTTCCCTGGCCCGCCGCACCTGGACCAGAACTCGGTGGGCTCCCCAGGTGTCCCAGCTGAGGCGAAGGCCCTGGGCGGCTTTGGCCAGGAGGGAGGAAGGGCCCACTCGGCACTTCCCAAAGCCTAGTCCTATGACCCAGGAAGGGCGTTTAGGCCCAAGGCCGGCTTCAGCCGCCCACCCGTCAGTCTGGGTCACAGGCTGTTAAAGGGCCTGGCTTGAGGGCGAGGTTGAGAGCTGCGGCGCTCCCACCCGCTGGGTACACCCCCCTGCATTGCACACCCTTGGGCCGGTTGTGACTTCTGGGCACCGACACCTGGAACCGGTTAAAAGCGCCTCCTCTTCACCGCCAGCCTCGGTCTCCCCCGAGCCCCCTCGGGCTCCCAAGCGAGCTTTGAATGTATTAATTAAATAAAGTGGGCAGCTCTTGAATCGCGCCAATGCAGGGCGCTCCCGGGAGCGTGAAAGTCCCGGCCTCCGAATTCGCAAAATAAATGTGTGAAAAGAGAATTAGTGAAATTAGGTTAGACCAATAAAACGTGAGGGCTCCAATACCCCCCTTTCTCGCTCCCCCAGCCTGGGGCTAGAAGGGCTATCTGGTCTGATCTATTGTTTCCTGCCCTGACAGGGGGTTCATTGTGTGATAAATAATACCCCCTCCATTTTCTTTTATTCTTTAAAAAAATGGGAATTTGCATAATCAGTGCTTTGATGTGGCCAGAAATCGGAGGTTTGGTCTCCCCAAGTCTGCTATTGGTAGCGAAGCAACAAAGCTAGATTCAGATCTTTCACTTCGCTGACAGTGTGTGGGGCAGATTGTCAGAAATAGCAGCGTTAAGCTGCTGGCTTCTTTTTTAAGGACCACTTTAATGATTAAACTTAAGGAATGTCCAAAAAAGGAGGGATGAAAGGCCAGCTTTCTCATCACCCCATCAGACACCCCCCCCTCCCCCGCTCTCCATGCTTCTTATTGTTCTCTGCAGTTTCTTTTCCAAAGCGCTTGGTTTGGGGGATGGTGCATCTTCCTTGGGGCCGCCCCACGTGTCTCCGAGTGGGCACCGGCAGGGGTCCCCCTGGGCCAAGGAGGGGCCAGGTCTGCAGGAACGGTTCTCCTTGCCCCCCACGCGTTTTTCCTTCCCCAGTTTGATTTTTCCAGCCGAGATGGGGTTCATTTTACGGAGGACGTTGAAGTGAGTCGTTCCTTAGTCCTCGAGTGAAATGAGTGGGGGTTGGGGGGTTCCCTGGGAACGCAGCTTGGAGACAGTTTCAGATGGTCCCCGACAGGAGAGGCGAGCAAAGAAATTCAGTCATCCGGAAAGCAGAACGCGAAAGCCAGTGTGGCCGGACCTATTATTTCCCTGCAAGGTGGCGTGAGTCGGGAGGATGGAGTGGGAAAGAATCCTGACGGTGTGTGCGTTACAACAAATGACTTTTTTCCCCCTCTCGGTGCCAGGGTCGGGGGAAGGGAGATAGGGGTGGTTCTGTCTGCTTTCGCTCGCATTCTCTGCTTCTCCAGCTGCTCAGAGCGCGAAGGGGGAAATGCCAACTTGGATTACTGACTGAGAACACCGCGTGAAAGGCCAGGCCTCCCTGATCACACGGACAGGCGCCGGTTTCGCGCTCCAGCCTGTAGAGGTGTCAACCGCGTGAGAGATGCTCGGCCTCCCGGGATCCAAATTGGAGATGGAATCAGAGATGGAAGGGGGAAAGGAGGAGGATCCTTGAAACACCTGCGCGCCCACGGTCCCACTCCTTCTTTTCCTCAGCCCCGCATCTCACCGAACTGACCCCGGGCCATTCTTCAGATGTCCCAGCAGTTTTTGGATCGCAGAGCTTCAGCGGTAGTTAGCTCATCGTCAATTCTCTTTTTACTCGGTTATCTTTGCTTTTACTTTTCAAGGCTGTAACTATGTAAGCATTCGGTTTTCTGCATATTCACTTTCTTACAAAACAAAAGTTATATATTTCTTAGGAAAAAAAGAACCAGGGATCCACAGTTCTTCCCAATGGAAACATATTTTTAAGGCTCGACTTTGGGGGCAGCTGTTTAGATTCGTGTAACCTGGTAGACTCTACTTACTGCACATGGAAGTCCAGCCATGCAAGAAAGCAAGAGGCAATATGTTAAAGTTATTTCCAAAGGACTCATCTCCTAGAGTAGCCTATTTGGACTGCAGCTGGCTTTTTAAAGATTCAGTACGGAGTGTATATCTTCTCTGACAGATCTTGTCGAATTGTACAGCAGGTTGTGTCACCAGTGTTTGTCTCCATTTCTTTCTAATAATTCCATTATCACCTTCTCTTTGTTTCCATCTGCACTCAAATCCTCGATTTCACTTACACTCCTTTTTGCTCCATAACTAAAGGCATACGTGGAGACGTTAAACAATGGAGCAAAGAACCAAAACCTTTCACCTATCTTATTTGATGTAGAAAGGATTAAATGAAGGTGCTGAAGTCCATGTAAAATGGAAACAGGAAGCCTTAAAATATGGAGAGAGCTGGGGATGGTTTCCATGGCAGCAGCTTGCAATAAAGCCTAATTCCAAGTGACAAAGAGGTCATCTTCCTTTTCAAACGTGTTTATGATCCCTTTGTATATTGTATTTTGGCATAAAAGCTTCTCTGCACCGTCAGGGCTCCGCGGGCAGCTCTATGACTCTCAAGGGGGTTTATTGCCTCCTTGGCATAAGAATAGCCAAAAGAAGCCAAACTAGTGCCAGTGTGACAAAAGAGTAACCCCACAGGCTTGCATTTGCTTTCTTTCCTTTTTTTTTTTTCAATACATAAATCTTGCTATGCATTGAAGTAATCAAACACGAAGGATTCTGAGATAAGTTTAATCTTGTTTTTTTTTCTTCAAATTTTTACATCTACTGAAACATCATGTATAAACCAATACAAGAAGGTTGATTTAATATGAGGATATGATTTATTTTTGCGTTACTTTCCAGATAATTTTGGGAAAGAAGTCAAGTGAGATAAAACGTTGAACATACCTGTGAAACTAACTAAAGACTAGCTGTAAACTTCAGATAATCATTGTATCAATGAATTAATACTTTTTTTCATATCACAGTGCCTAGACTGATCAAAAAGGTGTTTTTTAAAATCAAACCTATCTAGGCCAGGTGT
Organism: Rhinopithecus roxellana; assembly: GCF_007565055.1. NCBI lineage: Eukaryota > Metazoa > Chordata > Mammalia > Primates > Cercopithecidae > Rhinopithecus > Rhinopithecus roxellana. Next base: position 24,870,842 of record NC_044550.1, on the reverse strand, counting down.
GGTGGCTAACGTCTGTAATCCCAGAACGTTGGGAGGCCAAGGTGGCAGGATCACTTGAGGCTGGGAGTTCGAGACCAGCCTGGCCAACATGTTGAAACCCCCCTCTCTACGAAAAACACAAAAATTAGCAAGGCTGGTGGCACACGCCTGTAATCCCAGCTACTCGGGAGGCTGAGGCAGGAGAATCACTTGAACCCTGGAGGCAGAGGTTGCAGTGGGATGAGATCCCACTACTGGACTCCAGCCTGGGTGACAGAATGAGACCCCGTTTCAAAATAAATAAATAAGGGCCTGGCGCGGTGGCTCAAGCCTGTAATCCCAGCACTTTGGGAGGCAAGCAGATCATCTGAGGTCAGGAGTTCGAGACCAGCCTGGCCAACATGATGAAACCCAGTCTCTACTAAAAAAGTACAAAAACTAGCCAGGCATGGTGGCACACACCTGTAATCCCAGCTACTCGGGAGGCTGAGGCAGGAGAATCGCTTGAACCCAGGAGGCAGAGGTTGCAGTGAGCTGAAATCGCACCGCTGCACTCCAGCCTGGACAACAAGAGTGAAAACTCCATCTTAATAATAATAATAATAAGAAGAAAAAGGATAGTTAAAAAAAATCCTATCTAAGTTAATAATGTTTCCCCTAACCCTCAAAATTACCATGGCAACAGCTTGGAAGCAGACAAGAAAAAAACATAATTTTGCTGGAAAAACAGTAAAGAACTCAGAAGTCCTGAGTTCACATCCAATGTTTCTTTTGAATTAGGAGATGATTTTGGACTGTATCTCTGTGTGACATCGGGCATGTGCACACATAATCACATCCAGTAGAGTTTTTCATGGTATCTGCAATAGAAACTCCTTCCTATAATTTTCAGTAGATGTAGGAGACTCCATCTGACATTTTCAGTTATTATTCTGTAAGCAAACAATTTTTAAAGTGGTTCAGTTCTCCTTGAGTAGAACTGTTCTGGCATCTTAGGCTTCTCTGTTCTACATTGGGGAGAGTTTTCTAAACGTCCGAGAGTTTTCAGAACCATTTTGTTTTGAACTATAGGAGGTGAAGCTGAACTGATGAAGGCACTGGCCAGTGGTACCCTCCTCACCTCCACATTACTCTGTATCTTACCTACACTTTCATAACACATGCATGGTGTGGTAATTACCATAATACCTTACAAAGCAGATTGGAGAAAATATCTGTGGTGTCAATGACTGGATATAGTTCTCCAGGTAATCGGGTAATTGCTGCCTTTGCTTATTTCTTTTTTTCTTTTTTTTCTTTTTTTGAGACAGGGTCTCACTCTGTTACCCAGGTTAGAGGCTAATGGCACGATCCTGGGTCACTGTAGCCTCTGGCTCCTGGGGTCGAGTGTTTCTTCCATGTTAGCCTCCTGAGTAGCTGGGACTTCAGGCATACACTACCACACCTAGCTAAATTTTTAAATTTTTCATAGAGATGAGGCCTCCCCTATGTTTCCCAGTAGGCTCAAGTGACCCTCCCACTTCAGCTTCCTAAAGTGCTGGGATTATAGCCGTGGTTACTGCTCCAGCTCGCTTCATTTTTTCCTTTGAGATGGAGTCGCCAAGGCTGGAGTGCGGTGATACGATCTTGGTTCACTGCAGTCTCCGCCTCCCAGGTTCAAGGGATTCTTATGCCTCATCTTTCCAAGTATCTGGGATTACAGGCACATGCCAGCACACCTGGCTATATTCAGTAGATGGGGTTTCACCATGTTGGTCAAGGCTGGTCTCCAACTCCCGGCCTCAAGTGATTCACCTACCTCAGCCTACCAGAGTGCTGGGATTACCAGCATGAGCTTAGGTGCCTGGCCTGCTTCTTTAACTTTCTAAGGAAGAAAGTCAAAGGGTCAATTTTCTTCAATACCTTTTTTTTTTTTCTCCCTACCCCAGCAAAGTGAGTGAAACTCCCCAAGGGCATTTTGATTCTAATGTTACCATATTTTTGGTAAGGGACTAGAAAGACAGTATTCATAAACATTGAGCTTCTCCACCCTTTTTTATTCATGACACACTTTCAAATTCTAGAAATTTTTCTTAACAAATTGGAAAGGATTACAAGTCTCAAGACAACATTAAACAAGGCAACAATGATTACACCATGCACTGTCTCACTGACATCTCACAGAATCTATTAGCATTCATAATCATTGGATTATTCACTTCGTTGTCCTTTTGCACTATATTACTGTGTAAATAGAACTATTTCTTGTCCTACAGTGATCTGCTCTACACAGTAGGCAATATTTTTACAAGTTCCAGGAAACACAGTTTTTTTGCACTACATTTAGACTCTTATTTAAAGCTTGAAGAGGTCTGGTGTGGTGACTCATACCTGTAATCCCGGCATGTTGGGAGGCTGAGGTGGGAGGATTGCTTGAGGAGTTCGAGACCAGCCTGGGCTATTTAGGGAGACCTTGTCTCTCTAAAAAAAATTAAAAATTAGCCAACATGGTGGTGTATGCCTGTAGTTCCAACTCTTCAGGAGGCTGAGGTGGGAGGATTGCTTGAGCTCAGGAGGTCAAGGCTGCAGTGAACTGTAATCGCACCACTGCACTCCAGTCTGGGTGACAGAGTGAGAACATTTCTCAAAATAAAAATAAATAAATAAATAAACAAAAGAAAGCTTGCTATTTCCTTTCATTCCATGATGTTCAGTTAATTGTGTTTCACCTGACAAAACACTACTGCTGGATATTGTGGAGGATGTTCCTAGTCTTTGCCGTATCTGACTCTTTAATCCTTTTGGGCATGCTCAGACCATTTATAACTGAGCTTGTCTCTATCTCCCTCTTGCCTTAAGATAGTAAGGCCAGAATATCAAAGCTAGTTGGGCTCCTGAGTGACCACATAAAGAGCGGTGGTCCTCATGAGTCACCGACACTCACAGTGGATGTTGTATGAGAGAGAAAAACCTGTGAGTTAAGCCACTTAGATTCAGTGGTTGGTTGTTATTGCATCGTAATTTAGCCTACCCTGATTAATATGGTTGTATATTTATTCAGGGAGTATATAACTTATTTGTAGCAACAAAATTTAAAAAGGGTCTTATCATTGACTAAAACTTGGTAGTCCACCTTTGAAGAATTTGAAGATTCTGTTATTTTAAAAGTCATTTTTATTTTTATTTTGAGCCATGTAAGAATGTTTTAATGCCTTAAAATCTTCAGCTGTTCCAAAAGTGATTTTTAAAAACCATCTTAACCATTTTAAGTGTACAGTTTAGTAGTGTTAAGTATATTCATATTACTGTCCAACAAATCTTCAGAACTTTTTCATCTTGCAAAACTGAAATTATATACTCATTAAACAACAGCTCTCATTTCGTCTTCCCTCCAGCTCCTGGCAAATACTATTCATATTTATTTTCAAAGCATATAGGACCCCTGCCCTCATTTTTCTCTATCTCATTTTAATTAACTTTAATTTGAATTGCCCACACTATTATTACAGAAGTAAGCATGTATAAAGTTCTATCATTCACAACTAGTTCTTCTGCTACCTTTTGGGAAATAATTAACAAAATGGAGCTGTACTCTCCTTTCCATAGTGTTATTGACTGATGCGAAATTGCGGTCAGTTTTGCAAGAGAGCACCCATTATCTTGGTACCTACTCCTCCTGAATGAAGAGTAGATGGCTTGACAGAGTCCTGCAGGTAATTATGTTTTTTGCCCCATTTTTTTCCAGAATGGGCCAGAGGTAGTTCAATGGGTCTAGAGGCCAGTTTGAAGAGTAGATTGATTCCTGAGCCCATAAATAAAATTCACTGTGATGTACAATTTGATCCTGTTGGTACCCAAGCTTAAAAGGACAATGTGATTAAACTACACATTAAATGGAAGTACTATAATTAGCTTACTAACTTAGAGTATGTGATGGGGTTTTTTCATTTTGGAGAAGCCAGAGCATTGGACTAAGTGATTAGGGTCCTTTCTGTTACTGAGTGGCTATATAACTGTGAGTAGGTCTCTTAGCCTGGTATAGTAGGCCTAAGGTTAGAACAACTATTTATGGTTATACCAGGTATTTCCAAACTCTATTCTAGCTTCACTTTTCAAAGTTTTTTTAAAAAATAAAGTCCAATAGGTTTGCTTTTAGAAACACTTTTAGACAAAATCTAACAGATTCATCTTGATATATTTTTGGATTTTACTTTTCAAAGGGTCCATATTAATTTTGAAAAATACTTGGAAAAACCACATTTTAACTTGTTTTTTTATAACAATGCCTTTGAAAATGAAAACTGGAAGCTTGAAGAAGGCAACTGAAAAGTCCCTCAAGCTAGGCTAATATTTAGCACTGACATCTAAGACCGGCCATGTGCTTTGGATTCAATTTTGTTTTTCATTCAGCACTTGTACTGAACAGAGGTCAATCATTTTAGGTGGCGAGGAGAAGCAAATTTTTGATAAAGGTTTCTCTCTTTTAAACTGCTTCCAAGCAGGGGATGACAATTTCTTTTGTTCAGAGAGTTGTAATCTTTCATCTGCCTCATTTCTCCCTGATCTTTAAAGGTGTCTCTTGATTTGGACATCATGGATCTATAAACACATCACACAATAATTTAAAATTGTTCCTCTTGGGTGGAAAACAGATTAAATCTCAGCTCCCCATGAATAGCTCTGCTCTCTTTTTTAATAAAGAAGAGTTAGACTGGACCAGTGCCGCTGGCATATTTACCTTCATGAGCTAAAAAAAAAAAAAAAAAGTTAATTACTGCTCGGAGCAAGAGCAAGTTAGTCTGGCTGTCCTGAGCTGTCTTTTATTAGTTGTCCCCTTCATTAATTTCCCTCACTGCATTTGCTGCTAATAGCTGCTTGGTCCCCCTTAGCTCAAAGCCGCATCTGTGCCACTGAGCAGAAAAGTAGGAGCCTGGCCAAAGGGGGATAGTGATGGAGTGAGAGAGACGCTATTTACAAATCAGCTCTTATTAACGTGATGGTCTGGTGCGTTGAAGAGGGAAGATGGTGGCCTCAGAGCAGAGAGCTGTAGAGCAGAGTTAGTGAAATCTGAAGGAACCAGCACCGAGCATGGTGGTTTGGATTTGTACTTCTCTCCATTGAGCTAGTGTTCCCTTAGAGCCAACTCAGAATAACACCTTTTTTTCCCCCAAGGCCTGGATGTGTACTACTCTGTCACCGAACTTCATGAAAAGTTCCAAAAGTATCGATCTTTAGCAAGGAGGTTTAATTTTCCCCATATGATACAAAGACTCTGAGAGATCCAAGTCAATAAATGATCTTTTTTCTTTTATAAGCTTATAATTTATTTTTAGATATTAATTCAGTTAGAGACCATGTTGTGAATACATACATAATTTTTAAATCCTTGTTCCATTTATGATGTACATTAATTCGATGATGCTCAGCTATCTTTATTTTTCTCACACTTACCACAAAGAAGCATACTATCTTACTAATTTATTTTATTTACATTATCTTCCTTCATTAGAATGTAAATTCCAGGAGGACAGGTGTGTGTGTCATGTGTGCGCCTGCTCACCCTTTGCTCAGTGTTGCTATCTCCAGCATCTGTAACATGCCTCTGATCCAGGCTGAAAGGGCAGGTAACTCTCTCTTCTTTGGTGGCAACATTAAACAATAAGGTCATGTAAGTTTTCTTTCTCGAATCCCCTTTTCAGGAGAAACCCAAATAAGTTCTGAACAAAGATTACCCAAAGGAATTTTGCAAGCATTATGTCCATTTGTTGCTATGTTGTGATTTTTTCTTTTTCTCTCTAAGAAAGATCAGGCCGGGCGCGGTGGCTCAAGCCTGTAATCCCAGCACTTTGGGAGGCCGAGACGGGCGGATCACGAGGTCAGGAGATCGAGACCATCCTGGCTAACATGGTGAAACCCCGTCTCTACTAAAAATACAAAAACTAGCCGGGCGAGGTGGCGGGCGCCTGTAGTCCCAGCTACTCGGGAGGCTGAGGCAGGAGAATGGCGTAAACCCGGGAGGCGGAGCTCGCAGTAAGCTGAGATCTGGCCACTGCACTCCAGTCCGGGCGACAGAGCGAGACTCCGCCTCAAAAAAAAAAGAAAAGAAAAAGAAAGATCAACAGCGATCATGGTGAGATTTACTTGAGAATTGCTACAATGTTATCATTTAATCTTTTTGTGAATAGAGGGAAAAAGTTATTAATATATTTTGAGTATTAAGGGGACTTTAAGCTTACGTAGAGTAATTTGACTAAGATAATAAGATAAGTATACATAATAAGTATAAAAATAAGTATAAGATAATAAGATAATAACTAATATAATAATAAGATAAGGCTAAGAGTCTCCCAGGATAAGGTCACCACTTATTCAAAACATCTGGTGTGCATAGGACTCCTGACTAGATGATGGTTTCAGAGTAAAAGAGGTGCATCTGTTGGAACAAAGGGACTTTTGCTGGGACAACTGATAGAGGGAAGAGCAAGAATTCCTTCCAAATGAACAAAGTTCTGTCTCCCAAAAAAGTCAATGTCTAACCTCTTGCCTAAACGATACTGATCTAAATGATACTAAATATTTACAATGAAAGGAACAGGTTTGAGTTTTGGCTCCATCTGTGTAATTCTGAATAAGTTCCTTAGTCTGTCTGAGCTCTTGGTTCTACACCTGTAAGCTCTATCTTCGATCACAGAATATTTAGACAGTTTCCAGTTTTTCTCTAACAATAACAGCATTGCAGCTAAACTTTGCATTCACATTTATTTTCTTAGAATGAAAGAGTGCCCAGAAATAACAAATCATGTGTCTTTTTATGGACATGAAAGTATGTTCCCAATACATTATTAGTTGAAAACAGCAGATTAGGTCAGGCGTGGTGGCTCATGCCCGTAATCCCAATGCTTTGGGAGGCCAGGGCAGGAGGATTTCTTGAGCTCAGGAGTTCATGACCAGCCTGGACAACATAGTGAGGCCTTGTCTTTGCAAGACATTTTTTTTTCTTTTAATTAGCCAGGTGCGGTGACGTGTACCTGTATTCCCAGCTACCCCAGAAGCTGAGGCACGAGGATCACTTGAACTCAGAAGGTTGATGCTGCAGTGAGCTATGATCACACCACTGTACTCCAGCCTGGGTAATAGAGTGAGACTCTATCTCAGAAAAAAAAGCAGATTATAGGAATGTGTGTAAAATTATCAAATGATTATCAAATAATAGCTGTAATAACAGCTAACATTCATTGTGCTTACATGTTAGGACCATTGCTAAGTCATTTACATAGATTATTTTATTAAAACTTCATAATAACCCTCTGGTGTAGCTACTATTATTATTTCTATTTTACAGAAGAAGACATTCAAACTTTAAATATTAATAGTGGTAATCCTGGTGGTTGAATCATGACTATTTTAACATTTATAATTATTGTTTATTTGATACTTTCTATTTTTCAACTTTGAACACAAATCACTTGTGATAGTGTGGTGAAATATACGTAACATTTACCATTTTATTCACCTTTAAGTACAATTCAGTGGCATTAAGTAAATTCACAATCTTATGCAGTTATCAGCTTGCCTACTTACAGAACTTGTTCACCATCCTAAACAGAAAGTTTGTTCCCACTAAACTATTCCCCATTCTCCCCAGTCTCCAGCTCCTGGAAACTTCTCTTCTACTTTCTGTTTCTGTGAATTTGCCTTTTCTAGGTGGCTCATATCAGTGGAATCATGCAATATTTTCCTTTTGTGTCCAGCCTTTTTCACTTAGCATATTTTAGAGATTCATTCAACTTGTAGCATGTGTCAGAATTTCATTCCTTTTAAAGGCTGAATAATATTCCATTGAAAGTCTATACCACATTTGTTCATCCATTCACCTGTTCATGTGAATATATACATATTGGTTTTCAAATAGGAAAACAATATTTTTATTTTTATTTTTTTAAAGATGGAGTCTCGCTTTGTCACCCAGGCTGGAGTGCAGTAACGCAAACTCCGCTCACTGCAACCTCCGCCTCCCGGGTTCAAGTGATTCTCCTAACTCAGCCTCCCAAATAGCTGGGACTACAGGCGCGTGCCACCATACCTGGCTAATTTTTTTGTACTTTTAGTAGAGACAGGGTTTCACCACGTTAGCCAGGTTGGTCTCGATCTCCTGACTTCGTAATCCGCCCACCTCGGCCTCCCAAAGTGCTGGGATTACAGGTGTGAGCCAGTTGCTCCCGGCCAGGAAAACAGTATTTTTAATTAATTTCAATAACATTTCTTTCCCCCAGGTAAGACTGCTATAAGGTTTAAATGATACAATATATGTATCGTTGGAAAAGTATAAAATGCTTTTTGAATAGTGGTAATTATTTTCAACAATGGTTTCTCTTAAACCTCTCACTCTTTCAAGTCTTGGAAAACATCAGAAAGACATATTTTCTAGTTCTTTGAAGGTGGTGGAGTTACTCTGTGGCAGATGGACCACATCAGATAATGGCTACTTGCCTCTTTGTTTCTAGGCCCTTCATTTGCATAAATGGTTCAGGTTTTCTCAACAATAATTTTTGAACTATCCTCTCATAGAAGAGCTGGTTGGACTGGCAAACCGAATCCAGCAGCACATTAAAAAGCTTATCCACCACGATCAATTTGACTTCATCCCTGGGATGCAAGGCTGGTTCAACATATGCAAATCAATAAATGTAATCCATCACATAAACAGAACCGATGACAAAAACCACATGATTATCTCAAAAGATGCAGAAAAGGCCTCTGATAAAATTCAACACACCTTCATGCTAAAAACACTCAAGGCCGGCCGGGCGCGGTGGCTCAAGCCTGTAATCCCAGCACTTTGGGAGGCCGAGACGGGCAGATCACGAGGTCAGGAGATCGAGACCATCCTGGCTAACACGGTGAAACCCTGTCTCTACTAAAAAAAATACAAAAAACTAGCCGGGCGAGATGGCGGGCACCTGTAGTCCCAGCTACTAGGGAGGCTGAGGCAGGAGAATGGCCTAAACCCAGGAGGCGGAGCTTGCAGTGAGCTGAGATCCGGCCACTGCACTCCAGCCTGGGTGACAGAGCGACACTCCGTCTCAAAAAAAAAAAAAAAAAAAAAAACAAAACACTCAAGGCCAGGCGCGGTGGCTCATGCCTGTAATCCCAGCTACTCAGAATGCTGAGGCAGGAGAATCGCTTGAACCCAGGAGGTGGAGGTTGTGGTGAGCTGAGAACATACCATTGCACTCCAGCCTGGACATCAAGAGTGAAACTAAAAAAAAACAAACAAACCCACACTCAATAAACTAGGTATTCATGGAACATATCTCAAAGTAATATGAGCTATTTATGACAAATCCACAGCCAATATCATATTGAATGGGCAACAGCTGGAAGCATTCCATTTGAAAACTGGCACAAGACAAGAATGCTCTCTCTCACCACTCCTATTCAACATAGTGTTGGAAGTTCTGACTAGGGCAATCAGGCAAGAGAAAGAAATAAAGGGTATTCAGACGGGAAGAGAGGAAGTCAAATTATCTCTGTTTGCAGATGACATGATTGTATATTTAGAAAACCTCGTCATCTCAGCCCCTAAACTCCTTAAGCTGATAAGCAACTTCAGCAAAGTCTCAGGATACAAAATCAATGTGCAAAAATCACAAGCATTCTTATACACCAATAACAGACAAACAGAGAGCCAAATCATGAGTGAACTCCCATTCACAATTGCTTCAAAGAGAATAAAATACCTAGGAATCCAACTTACAAGGGATGTGAAGGACCTCTTCAAGGAGAACTACAAACCACTGGGCAAGGAAATGAAAGGACACAAACAAATGGGAAACATTCCATGCTCATGGTTAGGAAGAATCAATATCGTGAAAATGGCCATACTGCCCAAAGTAATTTATAGATTCAATGCCATCCTCATCAAGCTACCATTGACTTTCTTCACAGAATTAGAAAAAACTATTTTAAATTTCAAGTGCAACCAAAAAGGAGCCTGTATAGCCAAGATAATCCTAAGAAAAAAGAACAAAGCTGGAGGCATCACGCTACCTGACTTCAAACTATACTACCAGGCTACAGTAACCAAAACAGCATGGTACTGGTACCAAAACAGAGATATAGACCAATGAAACAGAACAGAGACCTCAGAAATAACACCACACATCTACAACCATCTGATCTTTGACAAACCTAACAAAAACAAGCAATGGGGAAAGGATTCCCTATTTAATAAATGGTGTTGGGAAAACTGGCTAGCCATATGCGGAAAACTGAAACTGGACCCCTTCTTTATACCTTATACAAAAATTAACTCAAGATGCATTAAAGACTTAAAAGTAAGGCCTAAAACCATAAAATCCTAGGGGAAACCTAGGCAATACCATTCAGGACGTAGGCATGGGCAAAGACTTCATGACTAAAACACCAAAAGCAATGACAGCAAAAGCCAAAATTGACAAATGGGATCTAACTAAAGAGCTTCTGCATAGCAAAAGAAACTATTATCAGAGTGAACAGGCAACCTACAGAATGAGAGAAAATTTTTGCAATCTATCCATCTGACAATGGGGTAATATCCAGAATCTATAAGCAACTTAAACAAATTTACAAGAAAAAACGAACAACCCTATCAAAAAGTGGGTGAAGGATATGAACTGACACTTTTCAAAAGAAGACATTTATGCGGCCAACAAACTTATGAAAAAGAACTCATCATCACTGGTCATTAGAGAAATGCAAATCAAAACCACAATAAGATACCACTCCATGACAGTTAGAATGGAGATCATTAAAAAGTCAGGAAACATGCTGGGCATGGTGGCTCATGCCTGTAATCTGCCTGGGAGGCCCAGGAGGGCAGATTGCCTAATGTCAAGAGTTTGAGACTAGCCTGACCAATATGGTGAAACCCCGTCTCTACTAAAAATACAAAAATTAGTCGTACATGGTGGTGGGCACCTGTAATCCCAGCTACTTGGGAGGCTGAGGCAGGAGAATCACTTGAACCCGGGAAGTGGAGGTGGCAGTGAACCGAGACCAAGCAATTGCACTTCAGCCTGGGCAACAAGAGAGAAACTCTGTTTCAAAAAAAAAAAAAAAAAAAAAAAAAAAAAAAGTCAGGAAAAACCAGATGCTGGAGAGGATGTGCAGAAATAGGCATTCTTTTACACTGTTGATGGGAGTGTAAATTAGTTCAACCATTGTGGAAGACAGTGTGATGATTCCTTAAGGATCTAGAACCAGAAATATCATTTAACCCAGGAATCCCATTACTGGATATATACCCAAAGTATTGTAAATCATTCTACTATAAAGACACATACACATGTATGTTTATTGTAGCACTGTTCACAATAGCAAAGGCTTGGAACTAACCCAAATGCCAATCAATGATAGACTGGATAAAGAAAATGTGGCACATATACACCACGGAATACTGTGCAGCCATAAAAAAGAATGAGTTCATGTCCTTTCCAGGGCCGTGGATGAAGCTGGAAACCATCGTTCTGAGCAAACTAACACAGAAACAGAAAACCAAACACTGCATGTTCTCACTCATAAGTGGGAGTTGAACAATAAAACATATGGACACAATGAGGTAAACATTGCACATTGGGGCCTGTTGTGGGGTGGGGAGCAAGGGGAGGGATAGCATTAGGAGAAATACCTAATGTAGATGACAGGTTGATGAGTGCAGCAAACCACCATGGCACATGTATACCTATGTAACAAACCTGCACGTTCTGCACATGTATCCCAGAACTTAAAGTATAATAATAATTTTTTTTTAAAAAAGAGCTGCTTGGGGCACGGGGCTATGTTATTCTACACTAGTATTACAAATTGATTTTCTTTAGGGATGCCGCGGTGAAAGGATTGCTTAGAGCCAGGAGTTCGAGACCAACCTCAGCAATAAAGTGAGACCCTGCCTCTACAAAAAAGTAAAAAAAATTCAGTCAGATGTGATGGCATGTGTCTGTACTCCCAGCAACTTGGGAGGCTGAGGTGGGAGGATAGGTTTAGCCCAAAAGTTCAAGGCTGCAGTGAGGTGTGATTACACCACTGCACTCCAGCCTAGGCGAAAGAGCAAGACCCTGTCTCCAAACTAAGTAAATAGGCTGAATGCAGTGGCTCATGCCTGTAATTCCAGCACTCTGAGAGGGTGAGGTGGGCAGATCACTTGAGGTGAGGAGTTTGAGACCAGCCTGGGCAACATGGCGAAACCCTGTCTCTACTGAAAAAAAAAAAAAATACAAAAGTTAGCCAGGTGTGGTAGTGTATGCCTGCAGTCCCAGCCACTTAGGAGGGTGATGCAGGAGAATTGCTTGAACCTGACAGGAGGTTGCAGTGAGCCAAGATCATTCCACTGCACTCCAGCCTGGGTGATAGAGCGAGACTCTGTCCCCAAAAACAAACAAACAAAAAACAGTAAATAAACATTTGAAAAAGATTTTCTTTTGTAGAAAGAAATGTTTCCCGTAATATGTTTCTTAAGACTTAGTAACCACTGGCTTTTCTCAAAATTGATAAATCAGTAGCAAACACTATATTAATAGCAATGTTATTAGAATGCTGTAGAGCTATTAGACCCCTAGGAGTTTTAGAAATCATGAAGGATGGAATTTGAATTGAGAAGCAGTTGAAACAATTGGCCAGGCCTATGGGTAGGGAGAACCCCCACAGCTGACCTGGGTTTTGACTAGATTAAGCAGATGATCATGAGGTCATAAGATGTAAGATAGGTGAGTTGCAACAATATTTGGTTGGAACAATGAGGATATGGTAGAGAGAAGCCTGGCAATGGCACTGAACTAAAGCCAGGGAGCTTAGGGCACCAGAGTGTCCAAGATGGCTGCAGGGAAGGAAGGGGGAGGGTACTAATTGGGGAAAGACACTGAAGACAGACATTACATTTCCTCTGCTTTACAATTTGTCCATGGAGGATGGCTCAGGTAACCTCGTGGCTTGTACGCTGCTGCAGTGAGGTATGCCGTTGAGGCAAGGAGAGGATCATATTGAATTTGGAGTCCACAGATAGAAATTTGATTCCAAATTTAATTATAGATTTGGGCAGCCATTCTAGCCCCAGTCTTATTTCAAGCTCCAGAAAGTGAGTTTGGTAACCTCTGAGTAATTTTCTGTCTCATCAGATTACTTGCCTTTTTTGGGGGATACTATCTTGTGTCAGGCATTATGCAAGACAAGGGAGCTATAACAATAGTCGAACATGATTCTTGCCCTTCTATGGAAGAGACTGATCAAGCAACCTAATGATTACAGAAATGTGAAGTATTATTTTAGAAAACATGCAGGAATACAGAGGAAAAGCACTTAGCACCTTCTTTTTTTTTTTTTTTTTTTTTTTTTTTTTTTTTTTTTTGAGACGGAGTCTCCCTCTGTCGCCCAGACTGGAGTGCAGTGGCCTGATCTCAGCTCACTGCAAGCTCCGCCTCCCGGGTTTACACCATTCTCCTGCCTCAGCCTCCGGAGTAGCTGGGACTACAGGCGCCCGCCACCTTGCCCGGCTAGTTTTTTTGTAATTTTTTTAGTAGAGACGGGGTTTCATTGTGTTAGCCAGGATGGTCTCGATCTCCTGACCTCGTGATCCGCCCGTCTCGGCCTCCCAAAGTGCTGGGATTACAGGCTTGAGCCACCGCGCCCGGCCAGCACCTTCTTAACTGAGAGCAGGGTGTGTTTGGTTAGAGAATATTGTTAAATGAGCAGATGCTTGAGTTTATTCTCAATGTTAGGAAGGATGTGAGTTGAGGGTCCAAGATAATTACATAAAGTTTAGATTTATCACTGAAGAGGTGGCATTTAAGCTACAGGTATGGATCATATTACCCAAGGAAAGTGTAACAACCTATAAAATGCCAATAGTTAAGAAAAAAGGAGAGTAAGAGAAGCTTGAAAAGAAGAAGCCAGAAGAGTAAAAGAAAATCCGGAAGAGAGTTGTCAGAAAGAGAAGGTAAGCCGAGCGTGGTCCACAACATCAAATGCTACAAAAATCAAGTCAAATAAGCATTGAAAATGTTAATTTTGTTTTTCAACCTGGGGCTCACTGAAGAGCCAAGCAAAGGGGGTTTCTGGGGTGCTGAAGGTGAGGGCATATTGCAGTGAGTGGAGGAGTGAGTAGAAGGGGAGAGCGAAGACAAGGAGGATAAATAATTCTTACAGAGTATTAAATGAAGAAAAAAGAGCATGGTGATGGAGATTGAGTGAAAAGCTAACTTTTTCTCTTTTTCATTTATTTCTAAGATAGTAGTAGTTCAAGTAAATTGACAGAAAAACGGAAGACAATGGTAGAGAGGAAGGAGTTGAAGCTAGAGAAGGAAAAAGTTATACATATTTTTCTTACCAAAATGAAATGGTACTGTACCTACTGTTTTGCAATATTTTTTCAATCACTTTGCATTTTAGTAAATTTTAAATTTTATCTATATTTCAAAACATCCCTGAACATTTGTGGCAGAATTTTAAAGAAAATATTTTTGTTTATCACATGTTTACACTCATTAAATAAAAAGGGAACACAGAGAAAACCTGAAAGATGACAATTAGCCACAGTATCACCAGTCCAAAAGATTATCTTAGCAATTTTGCATGTTCATTTTTTTCTAGTTTTCACATACATAAAGACTAGGCTTGTTGCGTGTAAATGTTTTATATAGTTCAAATTATGCTCTGTATACAATTTTGTATTTAACTTTTAATAGTTAACATTATTTATAAATATTTTTCATGGTATTGCTTTTTTTTTTTTTTTTTTGAGTCTTCCTATGTTGGCCAGGCTGGTCTTGTACTGCTGGGCTCAGGTGATCCTCCCGCCTCAGCCTCCCAAATAGCTGGGATTACAGGCATGTACCACCATGGCCAGCCATATATATATATGTATTTATGTCAGCTTGTATTTTAGAATCAGGTCTTACATGTGCAGGTTTGTTACAAAGTTACATTACATAATGTTGAGATTTGAAGTACAAATGAATATGTCACCCAGGTAGTAAGCATAGTACATAGTAGGTAGTTTTTCCAACCCTTAACATCCTCTTTCTTCCTAACCTCTTGTATTCCCCAGTGTCTATTATTTCCACTTTTATGTCCATGAGTACTCAATATTTAGCTCCCACTTATAAGTGAGAACATGTGGTATTCAACTTTTTGTTCCTGCATTCATTCACTTAGGATAATTTTAGTTTCCAGCTGCATCCATGTTGCTGTGAAGGACAGGATTTCATTCTTTTTTATGGCTGGGTAGTATTCCATGGTGTATCTGTTCCACATTTTCTCTATCCAGTCCACCATTGACTGGCTCCTGGGTTGATTCTATGTCTTTGCTATGCTGAATAGCACTGCAATGAATATAAAGGTACTTGTATCTTTTTGGTAGAATGATTTATTTTCCTTGTGTATTAGTACATTTTCATGCTGCTGTAAGGACATACCCAAGACTGGACAATTTACAAAAGAAAGATGTTTAATGGACTTACAGTTCTGTGTGGCTAGGGAGGCCTCACAATCATGGCAGAAGACAAAAGGTGCATCTCACATGGCAGCAGACAAGAGAAGAGTGAGAGCCAAGTGGATGGGGTTTCCCCTTATAAAACCATCAGATCTCCTGAGACTTATTCACTACCATGAAAACAGTACGGGAGAAACTGCCCCCATGATTCAATTATCTTCCACTGGGTCCTTCTCACAACATGAAGGACTTATGCGAGCTATAATTCGAGATGAGATTTGGGTGGGGACACAGTCAAACCATATCATCTTGGTTATATACCCAGCAGTGGGACTGCTGGGTTGGATGGTATTTCAACTTGCAGTTCTTTGAGAAATCTCCAAACTCCTCTACACAGTGGCTGAACTAATGTATGTTCCCACCAACAATGTATGTGTTCCCTTTTCTCTGTAGCCTTGCCAACATCAGTTACTTTTTGACTTTCTAACAAAAGTCATTCTGACTGGTGTGAGATGGTATCTCATTGTGGTTTTGATTTGCATTTCTCTGATGATTCATGATGATGAACATTTTTTCATATGCTTGTTGGCCACTTGTATGTTTTCTTTTTTTTTTTTTTTTTTTATTATACTTTAAGTTCTAGGGTACATGTGCATAACGTGCAGGTTTGTTACATATGTATACTTATGCCATGTTGGTGTGCTGCACCCATCAACTCGTCAGCACCCATCAATTCATCATTTATATCTTGTATAACTCCCCAATGCAAGCCCTCCCTCCTCCCCCCTCCCCCATCCCCATGATAGGCCCCAGTGCGTGATGTTCCCCTTCCCGAGTCCAAGTGATCTCATTGTTCAGTTCCCACCTATGAGTGAGAACATGCGGTGTTTGGTTTTCTGTTCTTGTGATAGTTTGCTAAGAATGATGGTTTCCAGCTGCATCCATGTCCCTACAAAGGACGCAAACTCATCCTTTTTTATGGCTGCATAGTATTCCATGGTGTATATGTGCCACATTTTCTTAATCCAGTCTGTCACAGATGGACATTTGGGTTGATTCCAAGTCTTTGCTATTGTGAATAGTGCCGCAATAAACATACGTGTACATGTGTCTTTGTAGTAGAATAATTTATAATCCTTTGGGTATATACCCAGTAGTGGGATGGCTGGGTCATAAGGTACATCTAGTTCTAGATCCTTGAGGAATTGCCATACTGTTTTCCATAATGGTTGAACTAGTTTACAATCCCACCAACAGTGTAAAAGTGTTCCTATTTCTCCACATCCTCTCCAACACCTGTTGTTTCCTGACTTCTTAATGATTGCCATTCTAACTGGTGTGAGATGGTATCTCATTGTGGTTTTGATTTGCATTTCTCTGATGGCGAGTGATGATGAGCATTTTTTCATGTGTCTGTTGGCTGTATGAATATCTTCTTTTGAGAAATGTCTGTTCATATCCTTTCCCCACTTTTTGATGGGGTTGTTTGTTTTTTTCTCGTATATTTGTTTGAGTTCTTTGTAGATTCTGGATATTAGCCCTTTGTCAGATGAGTAGGTTGCAAAAATTTTCTCCCATTCTGTAGGTTGCCTGTTCACTCTGATGGTAGTTTCTTTTGCTGTGCAAAAGCTCTTTAGTTTAATGAGATCCCATTTGTCAATGTTTGCTTTTGCTGCCGTTGCTTTTGGTGTTTTAGACATGAAGTCCTTGCCCATGCCTATGTCCTGAATGGTACTACCTAGATTTTCTTCTAGGGTTTTTATGGTATTAGGTCTAACATTTAAGTCTCTAATCCATCTTGAATTAATCTTCGTATAAGGGGTAAGGAAAGGATCCAGTTTCAGCTTTCTACTTATGGCTAGCCAATTTTCCCAGCACCATTTATTAAATAGGGAATCCTTTCCCCATTTCTTGTTTCTCTCAGGTTTGTCAAAGATCAGATGGCTGTAGATGTGTGGTATTATTTCTGAGGACTCTGTTCTGTTCCATTGATCTATATCTCTGTTTTGGTACCAGTACCATGCTGTTTTGGTGACTGTAGCCTTGTAGTATAGTTTGAAGTCAGGTAGCGTGACGCCTCCAGCTTTGTCCTTTTGACTTAGGATTGTCTTGGCAATGCGGGCCCTTTTTTGGTTCCATATGAACTTTAAAGCAGTTTTTTCCAATTCTGTGAAGAAACTCATTGGTAGCTTGATGGGGATGGCATTGAATCTATAAATAACCTTGGGGAGTATGGCCATTTTCACGATATTGATTCTTCCTATCCATGAGCATGGTATGTTCTTCCATTTGTTTGTGTCCTCTTTTATTTCACTGAGCAGTGGTTTGTAGTTCTCCTTGAAGAGGTCCTTTACATCCCTTGTAAGCTGGATTCCTAGGTATTTTATTCTCTTTGAAGCAATTGTGAATGGAAGTTCATTCCTGATTTGGCTCTCTGCTTGTCTGTTACTGGTGTATAAGAATGCTTGTGATTTTTGCACATTAATTTTGTATCCTGAGACTTTGCTGAAGTTGCTTATCAGCTTAAGGAGATTTTGGGCTGAGACGATGGGGTTTTCTAAATATACAATCATGTCATCTGCAAACAGGGACAATTTGACTTCTTCCTTTCCTAACTGGATACCCTTGATTTCTTTCTCTTGCCTGATTGCCCTAGCCAGAACTTCCAACACTATGTTGAATAGGAGTGGTGAGAGAGGGCATCCCTGTCTTGTGCCAGTTTTCAAAGGGAATTTTTCCAGTTTTTGCCCATTCAGTATGATATTAGCTGTGGGTTTGTCATAAATAGCTCTTATTATTTTGAGGTACGTTCCATCAATACCGAATTTATTGAGCGTTTTTAGCATGAAGGGCTGTTGAATTTTGTCAAAAGCCTTTTCTGCATCTATTGAGACAATCATGTGGTTCTTGTCTTTGGTTCTGTTTATATGCTGGATTACGTTTATTGATTTGCGAATGTTGAACCAGCCTTGCATCCCAGGGATGAAGCCCACTTGATCATGGTGGATAAGCTTTTTGATGTGCTGCTGAATCCGGTTTGCCAGTATTTTATTGAGAATTTTTGCATCAATGTTCATCAGGGATATTGGTCTAAAATTCTCTTTTTTTGATGTGTCTCTGCCAGGCTTTGGTATCAGGATGATGTTGGCCTCATAAAATGAGTTAGGGAGGATTCCCTCTTTTTCTATTGATTGGAATAGTTTCAGAAGGAATGGTACCAGCTCCTCCTTGTACCTCTGGTAGAATTCAGCTGTGAATCCATCTGGTCCTGGACTTTTTTTGGTGGGTAGGCTATTAATTGTTGCCTCAATTTCAGAGCCTGCTATTGGTCTATTCAGGGATTCAACTTCTTCCTGGTTTAGCCTTGGGAGAGTGTAAGTGTCCAGGAATTTATCCATTTCTTCTAGATTTTCTAGTTGATTTGCATAGAGGCGTTTATAGTATTCTCTGATGGTAGTTTGTATTTCTGTGGGGTCAGTGGTGATATCCCCTTTATCATTTTTTATTGCATCTATTTGATTCCTCTCTCTTTTCTTCTTTATTAGCCTTGCTAGCGGTCTGTCAATTTTGTTGATCTTTTCAAAAAACCAACTCCTGGATTCATTGATTTTTTGGAGGGTTTTTTGTGTCTCTATCTCCTTCAGTTCTGCTCTGATCTTAGTTATTTCTTGCCTTCTGCTAGCTTTTGAATGTGTTTGCTCTTGCCTCTCTAGTTCTTTTAATTGTGATGTTAGAGTGTCAATTTTAGATCTTTCCTGCTTTCTCTTGTGGGCATTTAGTGCTATAAATTTCCCTCTACACACTGCTTTAAATGTGTCCCAGAGATTCTGGTATGTTGTATCTTTGTTCTCATTGGTTTCAAAGAACATCTTTATTTCCGCTTTCATTTCGTTATGTACCCAGTAGTCATTCAGGAGCAGGTTGTTCAGTTTCCATGTAGTTGAGCGGTTTTGATTGAGTTTCTTAGTCCTGAGTTCTAGTTTGATTGCACTGTGGTCTGAGAGACAGTTTGTTATAATTTCTGTTCTTTTCCATTTGCTGAGGAGTGCTTTACTTCCAATTATGTGGTCAATTTTGGAATAAGTGCGATGTGGTGCTGAGAAGAATGTATATTCTGTTGATTTGGGGTGGAGAGTTCTATAGATGTCTATTAGGTCCGCTTGGTGCAGAGATGAGTTCAATTCCTGGATATCCTTGTTAACTTTCTGTCTCGTTGATCTGTCTAATGTTGACAGCGGAGTGTTGAAGTCTCCCATTATTATTGTATGGGAGTCTAAGTCTCTTTGTAAGTCTCTAAGGACTTGCTTTATGAATCTGGGTGCTCCTGTATTGGGTGCATATATATTTAGGAGAGTTAGCTCTTCCTGTTGAATTGATCCCTTTACCATTATGTAATGGCCTTCTTTGTCTCTTTTGATCTTTGATGGTTTGAAGTCTGTTTTATCAGAGACAAGGATTGCAACCCCTGCTTTTTTTTGTTCTCCATTTGCTTGGTAGATCTTCCTCCATCCCTTTATTTTGAGCCTATGTATGTCTCTGCATGTGAGATGGGTCTCCTGAATACAGCAGACTGATGGGTCTTGACTCTTTATCCAGTTTGCCAGTCTGTGTCTTTTAATTGGAGCATTTAGTCCATTAACATTTAAGGTTAATATTGTTATGTGTGAACTTGATCCTGCCATTATGATATTAACTGGTTATTTTGCTCGTTAGTCGATGCAGTTTCTTCCTAGCCTCGATGGTCTTTACATTTTGGCATGTTTTTGTGATGGCTGGTACCGGTTGTTCCTTTCCATGTTCAGGGCTTCCTTCAGGGTCTCTTGTAAGGCAGGCCTGGTGGTGACAAAATCTCTAAGCATTTGCTTATCTGTAAAGGATTTTATTTCTCCTTCACTTACGAAACTTAGTTTGGCTGGATATGAAATTCTGGGTTTAAAATTCTTTTCTTTAAGAACGTTGAATATTGGCCCCCACTCTCTTCTGGCTTGTAGAGTTTCTGCCGAGAGATCTGCTGTTAGTCTGATGGGCTTCCCTTTGTGGGTTACCCGACCTTTCTCTCTGGCTGCCCTTAAGATTTTTTCCTTCATTTCAACTTTGGTGAATCTGGCAATGATGTGTCTTGGAGTTGCTCTTCTGGAGGAGTATCTTTGTGGCGTTCTCTGTATTTCCTGAATTTGAATGTTGTCCTGCCCTACTAGGTTGGGGAAGTTCTCCTGGATGATATCCTGAAGAGTGTTTTCCAACTTGGTTCCATTTTCGCCCTCACTTTCAGGCACCCCAATCAGACGTAGATTTGGTCTTTTTACGTAATCCCATACTTCTTGCAGGCTTTGCTCATTTCTTTTTCTTCTTTTTTCTTTTGGTTTCTCTTCTCGCTTCATTTCATTCATTTGATCTTCAATCGCTGATACTCTTTCTTCCAGTTGATCGAGTCGGTTACTGAAGCTTGTGCATTTGTCACGTATTTCTCGTGTCATGGTTTTCATCTCTGTCATTTCGTTTATGATCTTCTCTGCATTAATTAGTCTAGCTGTCAATTCTTCCACTCTTTTTTCAAGATTTTTAGTTTCTTTGCGCTGGGTACGTAATTCCTCCTTTAGCTCTGATAAGTTTGATGGACTGAAGCCTTCTTCTCTCCTCTCGTCCAAGTCATTCTCTGACCAGCTTTGATCCGTTGCTGGCGATGGGCTGCGCTCCTTCGCAGGGGGAGATGCGCTCTTATTTTTTGAATTTCCAGCTTTTCTGCCCTGCTTCTTCCCCATCTTTGTGGTTTTATCTGTCTCCGGTCTTTGATGGTGGTGACGTACTGATGGGGTTTTGGTATAGGTGTCCTTCCTGTTTGATAGTTTTCCTCCTGACAGTCAGAAGGACTGTCTGTTTGTCTGTTGGAGATTGCTTGAGGTCCACTTCCGACCCTGTTTGCCTGGGTATCAGCAGCAGAGGTTGCCGAAGATAGAATATTGCTGAACAGCGAGTGTACCTGTCTGATTCTTCCTTTGGAAGTTTCCTCTCAGGGGTGTACTCCACCCTGTGAGGTGTGGGGTGTCAGACTGCCCCTAGTGGGGGATTTCTCCCAGCTAGGCTACTCAGGGGTCAGGGACACACCTGAGCAGGCAGTCTGTCCGTTCTCAGATCTCAACCTCCGCGTTGGGAGGTCCGCGGCTCTCCCCAAAGCTGTCAGACAGAGTCGTTCGCGTCTGCACTGGCTCCCGCTACTTCCCCTGTTGGTCTTCAGCTATGCGCTGTCCCCAGAGGTGGAGACTACAGAGACAGGCAGGCTTCCTTGAGCTGCTGTGAGCTCCACCCAGTTCGAGCTTCCCAGCGGCTTTGTTTACCTACTTAAGCCTCAGCAATGGCGGGCGCCCCTCCCCCAGCCTCGCTGCTGCCTTGCGGATAGATCGCGGCAGACTGCTGTGTTAGCAGTGAGGGAGGCTTCGTGGGCGTGGGACCCTCCCGGCCAGGATTGGGATATATTCTCCTGGTGTGCCTGTATGCTTACAGCGCAGTATTGGGGTGGGAGTTACCCGATTTTCCAGGTGTTGTGTGTCTCAGTTCCCCTGGCTAGGAAAACGGATCCCCTTCCACCTTGCGCTTCCAGGTGAGGCGATGCCTCGCCCTGCTTCAGCTCTCGCTGGTCAGGCTGCAGCAGCTGACCAGCACCGATTGTCCGGCACTCCCTAGTGAGATGACCCCAGTACCTCAGTTGAAAATGCAGAAATCACCGGTCTTCTGTGTCGCTCGCGCTGGGAGTTGGAGACTGGAGCTGCTCCTATTCGGCCATCTTGCTCCCGTATGTTTTCTTTTGAGTAGTGTCTGTTCATGTCTTTTCCCCACTTTTTAATGGAGTTGTTTGTTTTTTGCTTATTGATTTGTTTAAGTTCCTTATAGATTCTGGATATTCGACCTTTGTTGGATGCATAGTTTGCAAATATCTTCTCCCATTCTGTAGGTGGTCTGTTTACTCCCTTACTGTGAAGAAGCTCTTCAGCTTAATTAGGTCCCATTTTTCAGTTTTTGTTGCTTTTGAGGTCTTAGCCATAAATGCTTTGCCAGTGCTGATATCAAGAAGGATAGTTCCTAAGTTTTCTTGTACATTTTTTATAGTTTGAGGGGTCACACTTCAGTTGTTAATCCATCTTGAGTTAATTTTTGTAGATGGTGATATGTAGGGGTCCAATAAATGGTGATTGGTAGGGGTCTGATATGGTTTGACTGTGTCCCCACCCAAATCTCATCTTGAATTCCCACATATTGTGGGAGGGACCTGATAGGAGGTAATTGAATCATGGGGGCAGGTCTTTCCCATGCTGTTCTCATAATAGTGAATAAGTCTCATGAGATCTGCTGGTTTTGTAATGAGGAGTTTCCATACACAAGCTTTCTTCTCTTGTGTGCTGCCATGTGAGATATGCCTTTCACCTTCCACCATGATTGTGAGGCCTCCCCAGCCAAGTGGAACTGTAAGTCCATTAAACCTCTTTTTCTTCTCAGTTTTGGGTATGTCTTTATCAGCAGTGTGAAAATGGACTAATACAGTAAATTGGTGCCAGTAGAGTGAGGCACTGCTGAAAAGATACCTGAAAATGTGGAAGCAACTTTGGAACTGGGTAACAGGTAGAGGTTGGAAGAGGTTGGAGGGCTCAGAAGAAGACAGGAAAATATGGGAAAGTTTGGAACTTCCTAGAGACTTGTTGAATGGCTTTGAACAAAAGGCTGATAGTGATATGGACAATGAAATCCAGGCCGAGGTAGTCTCAGATGGAGATGAGAAACTTGTTGGGAACTGGAGTAAGCGTGACTCTTGTTATGTTTTAGCAAAGAGATTGGCAGTATTTTGTCCCTGCCGTAGACATTTGTGGAACTTTGAACTTGAAAGAGATGATTTAGGATATCTGGCAGAAGAAACGTCTAAGCAGCAAAGCATGCAAGAGGTGCCTTGGGTGCTGTTAAAGGCATGTAGTTTTATAAGGAAAACAGAGCATAAAATTTTGGAAAATTTACATCCTGACAATGTGATAGAAAAGAATATCCCATTTTCTGAGGAGAAATTTAAGCTGGCTGCAGAAATTTGCATAAGTAATGAGGAGATGAATGTTAATCCCCAAAACAGTGGGGAAGATGTCTCCAGGGCATGTCAGAGGTCTTCATGGCAGCCCTTTCCATCACAGGCCTTGAGACCTAGGAGGAAAAAATGGTTTTGTGGGCTGGGCCCAAGACCCCTCTGCTGTGTGCAGTCTAGGGACTTGCTGCCCTGCATCCCAGTTGCTCTAGCCGTGACTAAAAGGGGCAAATGTGCAGCTCGGGCTGTGGCTTCAGAGGGTGCAAGCCACAAGTCTTGGCAGCTTCCACATGGTTGAGCCTGTTAGTGCACAGAAGAATGGAGGTTGTGGAACCTCTGCCTAGGTTTCAGAGATTGTATTGAAATGCCTAGATGTTCAGGCAGAAGTTTGCTGCAGGGGTAGGGCAGTCATGAAGAACCTCTGCTAAGGGAGTGTAGAAAGGAAATGTGGGGTGGGAGCCCCCACACAGACAGAGTCCCCACTGGGGTGCTGCCTAGAGGAGATGTGAGAAAAGGGCCACCATCCTCCAGAGCCCAGAAAAGTAGATCCACCAACAACTTGCATTGTGTACCTGGAAAAGCCACAGACACTGAATACTAGCATGTGAAAGCAGTTGGGAGAGAGGCTGTACCCTGCAAAGCCACAGGGACAGAGCTTCCCTAGTCTATGGGAACCCACCTCTTGCAGTAGCATGACCTGGATGCGAGACATGGAGTCAAAGGATATCATTTTGGAACTTTAAGATTTGACTGCCCCATTAGATTTTGGACTTCCATGAGGCCTGTAGCCCCTTTGTTTTGGCCAATTTCTCCCATTTGGAATGACTGTATTTACCCAATGCCTATACCCCTATTGTATCCAGAAAGTAACTAATTGGCTTTTGATTTTACAGGCTCATAGGCAGAAGGGACTTGCCTTGTCACAGATGAGACTTTGAACTGTGGACTTTTGAGTTAATGCTGAAATGAGTTAAGATTTTGGGAGACTGTTGGGAAGGCATGGTTGGTTTTGAAATATGAGGACATGAGATTTGGGAGAGGTCAAGAGTGGAAGGATATGGTTTAGCTGTGTCCCCACTCAAATCTTATCTTGAATTTTTTTTTTTTTTTTTTTTTTGAGACAGAGTGTCACTCTGTTGCCCAGGCTGGAGTGCAGTGGCGCGATCTTGGCTCACTGCAAGCTCTGCCTCCCAGGTTCACGCTGTTCTCTTGCCTCAGCCTCCCGAGTAGCTGGGACTACAGGCACCTGCCATCATGCCTGGCTAATTTTTTGTATTTTTAGTAGAGACGGGGTTTCACCATGTTAGTCAGGATGGTCTTGATATCCTGACCTCGTGATCCACCCACCTCGGACTCCCAAAGTGCTGGGATTACAGGTGTGAGCCACCATGCCCAGCCCACATCTTGAATTTTTACATGTTGTGACAGGGACGTGGTGGGAGGTAATTGAATCATGGAGGCAGGTCTTTCCCATGCTGTTCTCATTTTAGTGAACAATCTCACTAGATCTGATGGTACTATAAAGAGGAGTTTCCCTGAACAACCTTTCTTCTTTTGTCTGCCACCATGTGAGACATACCTTTCAACTTCCGCCATGATTGTGAGGCCTCCCCAGCCATGCGAAACTGTAAGTCCATTAAACCTCTTTTTCTTCCTAGTCTTGGGTATGTCTTTATCAGAAGTTTGAAAAAGGACTAATACAGGGTCCAATTTCATTCTCTGCATATGGCTAGCCAACTATCCCAGCACCATTTATTGAACAAGGAGTTCTTTCCCCCTGGCTTATTTTTGTCACCTTTGTTCAAGATCAGATAGCTGTGGGTATGGTTTTCTTTCTGGGTTCTCTATTCTTTTCCATTGGTCTATGTGTCTGTTTTCGCACCAGTACCGTGCTGCGTTGGTTACTGTAGCTTTGTTGTATAGTTTGAAGTTGGGTAATGTGATGCTTCTGGTTTTGTTTTTTTTTTTGCTTAGGATTATTTTGCCAGCCATTATTTTAAATGGTAGACTATCAGCAAGTTGCCATACTATAGCTTTTACTTTTCTCCTGGGGTTTGACATTTAGGCTTCAAAATTTTCACTGTCCTAAATTCTGCAGGAATGTCCTTGTACCTAAAATTATTTTATTTTTAAATATATATATATTTTTTGAGATACAGTCTTGTTCTGTTGCCTAAGCTGGAGTGCAGTGGTGCGATCATGGGTCGCTGCAGCCTTGACCTCCTGGACTTAAGTGATCCTCTCACCTTAGCCTCCCAAGCAGATGGGACTACAGGTGCATGCACCACCATGCCTGACTAATTTTTTATTTTTTGTAGAGATGGGGTCTTGCTATGTTGCCTAGACTGACCTCTAACTCCTGTCCTCAAGTGGCCTCCCAAATTAAATATTCTTTATGTTTAGAATTATTCCACTTGACAAGATTCTGAGAAGTTAAATCAGTGGATCAGATAATGAACACTTAAGCCTTTTGATACATATTTTCAAGTTATTATCCAAAAGGATTGTATAAATTTCTATTTTCATCTTTTATAATTAGATAATTCATTACCATATTAGGAAATCATCACTAACCTGAAAAGTGGAAAATATAAAAATATTTTAATATCCTGCATTAATATTTGCAACATTATTTAAGTTAAATATTTTGCCATGTTGTTTATTAATTAATTATATTGTCTCTTACATGAATTGTTTTCGTACCTATTAATTACTAGGGTCTTATTTAGCATTTCTTTTTGACTTGAATAAATTTTTTCTACAAAAAAGGAAGGAATATGTTGCCTGTTCTGTTCTCCAGTGTTTTACTTGCCTTTTAATTTTGTTGGATGCTTTGGTGTACATACTTGGAACTATTGATTTAATGATATTTGATCTCTACTATTGTTTTAGGCTTGGAAATTCCCCTCCCCCTACCCCATCTGGAATAGTTTTCATTTCTATATTTTTTTCTGTTTCGTTGTTATTTCTTTAATCTCTAATGAATTAATATAATGTATACTTTAAGATCAAGTCTTAAGTAGAATTTTCCTAAATAGCTTACCAATTGGCCAGTGACATCTTTACTGTATTATCAATTCAATTTTTTATTGTCTTTATCATGTGTTAAATTGTTATTCTAACTTCTGTGCTATTTGTTCTACTTATCTCTTTGTTTATTATTGAACAGCAGCAAGTTGTGTTAATAAAGCTTTTAGAGATATTTTAATTTCTGATAGGTTTTGTTTTTCTCTCTTACACTTTAAAAAACATTTAATCTACTGTTCTTGTTTACTTTTTCAGGTGGAATTTAATAATTTGTCAAGTTTCAAAAGCAAAGCTCTTGCTGTTTTAGTGCGAAATATGCCATCCTATACATAAATTTGGGAAATGAATCAAATATAAGGGACTGAAAGGCTGATCTAAACTGGCAAAGTTAAAGAGGGAACATTCTGGCTCCTTCCAGGGATAAAATTTAGTTTCAAATGCAGCTTGATTGGGGCTCACATAGTTTTCTCTCTCATCTCTCAAGACCACCTCTTCATGCATGGCCGCTTTCTTGTCATACTTTACCTTTGTGGCTTCAAGATAGCTGCCAGGATACATAACGCCAGGTGCTAATTCATGGAAGTGAATATCTCCATTTCTAATTGCTCCAGTAGAAGTCCAGAAACTGATTCTTGTGGTTCTGGCTGCCCTCAAACTGGGCATGAGCCCAATCCTGAAATGGATGCTGTGTTCAGAGAGATAGGAAACATTGATTGACTTAAGCCAGTTAGGGTCACCCCTGTAGCTGGGGATGGATGTGGAATAGATACTGTGGTCCCCTTCAGGGTTGATTTACCCGTCTCCCAGATGTTGGGAATGTTAGCTGCTGATGGTTTATTGCTGGGCTCTCTCTGAGAATTCCCTGCAGCTGTAGAGAATTCTAACCCAAAGTCACACCCCTCCCGGGAGGTAGCCTGAAGCCAACAACTGACTGAAGTGGGGACACAAAATCTTGCTTCCTTGCCTCATTATTGAGTTAACTCTGAGGGCTCATGCCATTTTCATAGTTCCCCAAAGAATCAGCCAAGACCTCAATTGCAGCGACATTGCTACTGCCTCAGCGTGTTCCTCCATGATTCTGCCCTCCTTACGTTCTGAATGGTGTATTTGCTGAGGTCACTCTCCAATTAGCCTTCTGCATGCAACTTGTCTCAGAATCTGTACCTAAGGAACCCAAGGTAAGAGGATGATCAATCATCCTATACCTAAAATACTTGGCCAAGAATAGAGGAGGAGATATCTCAAAGGAACTCTAGGTACTGTTGGTATAGTTAGAATGGGGAGAAATAAATTCAAGGGATGCCACCAACTAATGTTCACTACAAGAAGGATACACTTTACAACACACAATATTCTCATTTAGTACTATATTATGGCTTTTCAGTTGCTCAATTATCTTAATACAATTTCACAATATTAATAAATATTTTTATTAAGGTGTTTTCTGTTTCTCTATGTAGTATATTCTGTAAATTATTAATTAATTGATTTTTTTTTGAGATGGAGTCTCACTCTGTTGTCCAGGCTGCTGGAGTGCAGCAGTGCAATCTCTGCTCACTGCAACCTCTGCCTCCTGGGTTCAAGCGATTCTCCTGCCTCAGTCTCCCTAATGGCTGGGATTACAGGCACCCAACACCACACCTAGCTTTTTTTTGTATTTTTAGTAGAGATGGGGTTTTACCATGTTGCCCAGGCTGGGCTCAAACCCCTGATCTCAAGTGATCCATCCACCTCGGCCTCCCAACGTGCTGGGATTCAGGTGCGAGCCACTGCACTCAGCCTCCAAAATACTAATTTTTCCTAAAACTTTTTAGGGACACATCTATTTAATGTAGCAGCCTATGCCTTTGTGGCATTTTTTTTTTTTCAGGGGGTGGGGGGAAATTCTAAAACTCCATTTATGATTTTTCAAATGGTAATATGAGTTAAGAATGAGACTAAAATTTCTCTTAGATGGGCTCATTTGATATAGATGGATATTCTGAGTTGCCAAGAAACCAAGACATGCCTTCAGGGATTTGTTCACTCACCATATACCAGATGGTTATTTTGATTCCCTCTCTTTAAAAAACATCCAACTAGAAAAATGCAAGCTAGCAACACAGGAGCTGGTACTGTCAACTATGAAGAGAATAATTCCATGTGTCCAGGAGGCTGTGTACTGTGTGTCATTCATTGAAAGTGTCTGGAAAAGGCTATTCCTCCCCCATGAACTTCCCAACGGGCCTCAGTTGTGTCACTAGGCACTGCGAAATTAATTCTGTTGAGGCAAAGTTTGGGCCGGAGGAGTCAATTCCACCCACTGGTGCCCCATCCCCTCCTCTCTCATTCTGTTTAACAAATCATCAACCCGTAGTTGCTTGAAACGGTCACGAGGAACTCCCATTCCTAGAATGGCAGGGGAGTTTTAATGCCAACAAATGTGAGCGTGTGCTAGTGAGCCTGGCTGAGTTGCATAGGAGACTTAAAAAGCACTTTGCCAGTTTCAGGGCTTCTTAAGTTTTTTTCAAGAGCAACAGAAGTCCCACCACATTTTCACCTGTTCTTGCAGGTGATGGAAATGCATTTGGTAAAGTACAGGAGGTAAAATCATGAACAGTGCTCTGTGTGAGAGGCTTTTCCTGCATTGGTCACCTAATCTTTGGAAAAGCCTTATGACTAGGTATTCTTATTCTTATTTTCATTTTACATGGGAAGAAACTGAAGCTAAGGAAGGTTACACAAGTTATCCAAGGTTACACAGACAGGTAGTGGTGTCCCTGGGGAGTTGGGTGTATGTGGAAATTTCAAGTTGAATAGTGTTGCAGATGAACTCCGTGTTAAATTGTGTATTTCTCAAAACTTGGCATTAATTCTTTTCTGTCAATTGTTGTCACATCTGGGCAGGAGGGACCTTACCAATTTATATTGCTAATTAGTAGGTATCTAAATGCCTTAAAGAATACCAAACTAATCCCCTCTTTCCTTTTCTACATGTAAAGAAACATATAACATGAGAACTTTAACTGCGGGGATAAGCCACATGTGGGCCTACTGACATACTTAATTTGGACTTCATATTCAGAGACAAGTAAACAGCTTTATTTATTTATTTATTTATTTTTAGAGACAGGATCTTGCTCCATTACTTAAGCTGGAGTTCAGTGGCACAATATTGGCTCGCTGCAACCTCTGCTACCTGAGTTCAATCGATCCTCCCTCCTCAACCTCCCAAGTAGCTGGAGCTATAGGCACGTGGCATCACACCCAGATAATTTTTGTGTTTTTTGTAGAGACACGGTTTCACCATGTTGCCCAGGCTGATGTGGAACTCCTGAGCTCAAGCAATCCACCTGCCTCAGACTCCCAAAGTGCTGGGATTACCGGCATGAGCCAGCCCACCCGGCCAACTTTTTCTAATAGCAAGTATAAGCTCTTCGAGTCTTACTGTGTTCCAACCATCTTGACCTAAATCAAAGTCCTGTCAAGTGATAGGAAGCAGCCAAAAACATGCTATCAGGATAGCTGTGACCATTATGCCATCTGCCTAGCATTTTA
Organism: Rhinopithecus roxellana; assembly: GCF_007565055.1. Taxonomy (NCBI): domain Eukaryota; kingdom Metazoa; phylum Chordata; class Mammalia; order Primates; family Cercopithecidae; genus Rhinopithecus; species Rhinopithecus roxellana. Next base: position 24,840,798 of record NC_044550.1, on the reverse strand, counting down.
CAGCACATAGTCAATAATCATAATAGCAATAATGAAATGCTATTTATTGAGCACTTAACCTTGTACAAGATTTTAGACTAAGGGCTTTATCAGCATTGTTTGTTTAATCCTTGGAAAAACCTTATGAGTAGGTATTAGTACTTTTTTATTTCATATGGGAAGAAAATGAAACTAAGGAAGTTTAACTAACTTGTCCAATATCACACAGACAGGTACCAGCAGAAGGGGATTTGCACCCTAGCCTGAATTACTTTGGAGCCTTAGCTGTAATCACTATACTAAATAGAAGTATGAGTTCGAAGAGAAATATTGCAATAATAATCTTATGGTGCATGTGACTAAATTTCATGGGACTAGCCTAGATGTTTTCTTTATAGTAATCTTACACTGGATGGTCTAAGGCAAAGTGGAAGTCATTAGTTCCATTCACAAATATCTCAGTTTTTCTCTGAAGTATATAGTAGAATTTACTTTCTTTTACCTTTACCTTTAGAATTGTTGGCCAAATGGCTTACTTTGATTATAAATTGTGAGTGAAAGTGACACTTGTCACATTAATAGTGAGCTATAAGACAATATCAGTGACTCTTGTCACTTTCAGGGAGAAGCTTTTAAAAACCAGTGCATGAACATTCCGCTTCTAACCATGATGGAATAATAGGTACCACATTTACCCTCTGGCCATAGGCAAATAGAAAGCTGTATAAAATATATGAAACAGTTCTTTTCAACCTTTGGAAAATAGGCAGCACAGGACAAGAATCCCTAAAAGGAGAGAAACCAATGAGAGGTACCCAATGACTGTCCTAGCTTACTACTTGAAAGGACACAGCAGAGAGGGGAGGAGCATGAACAGAGCCTGGTGGTCTAGCTAAAATGAAGAGACAGAATTCGGAGTTTGGGGAAGCCTCTGCAGCTAGAATATGTGAGGCAGAGGAGGGAGCTGTTCAAGGAGAGAGGTCAGAAGATCTGCACGGGGGTTCTCATGAGTTTTTAGCTGAGTACTAATTTGCACTTGCACTTGTGGAAACTACCAAAGGAGGAGAAGGTATCACGAGAAATGAGTGGGCAGAAAACCCCCCAGAACTTACACAGAGTTAGGAACAGTTTGTGTTCACATATGCCAAAGGAAAAAAAAAATGCTAAAAATGGAATGTTGAGTAAAGTGCCACAGAAGTGGGAGAAAATTAACTCTAGACTAAAAGCTGTTTTGGATTTGACCTAATAAAGCTTATAAGCAAGCCTCAAGCATATTAAACAGATTCCAAGGAACTTTACTGCATCCACAAACCTAGTCCCCAAATATTTAAAATAATACAAAAAAAAAAAATCCAACACCCAACAACATAAAATACTCAATATTTGGCATCTAGTAAAAAATGACCAGGAATTCAAAGAAGCAGAACAATGTTACTCACAAAGGAGAGAAAAATCTATCAGAAGGAACAAATGTAGGAATGACATTTGATAATTAAATTGGTAGACAGGGCATGAAAACAACTCTTATAACAATTCAAGATGGTAGAAGAAAGGATGAACATGAGGAGAAGAAAAAAGAAATGTATTAAAAATTCAAAATAAAAGTTAAAGTGGTAAAACATAAAGTATCTGGAAAAATGCCTAGGGAAGATAAAGAGCAGATGACATGGCATAGAAGAAAACAGTTAATAAACTTGAAGACACTTTCCAAACTAATACAGAGAAAAGCAGCAGTAATAGTGAGCTATAAGGCAACATCAGGAAGCCAAACATATGTATGATTTGGAGTCCACATAAAAGATGGAGAGAAAGAAAAAATATTATAGCACTAATGACCATAAATTTGATGAAATCTATAAAACCAACCATCCCAGTAGTTCAATAAATCTGAAGCAAAAAAATATAATTTATATATATAAATATATAAAATATATATATAAAATATATATAATTTATATGTATTATATATATAATTTGTATATAACATATACATACTTTTATATACAAACTATATAATACATAATAGATAATAGATATAAACATTTATATATACTTTAAAAAATAACTTTATATATAAATAAAAATATATAAATATATAAACAATATATATAAACTTTTATGTATATATAAAAAAGTATGCTGAAGTATACAAAATAATCAAATTTCTAAAAATCAGTGATAAAAGATAATAAGGTTTTCAAAGTAGTGAGAGAAAAAAAGTAGTCAGAGAAACAAAAGTGAGAAGACAACAGACTTCTCATCAGAAATAATGCATCCAGACATCTTTAATATGGAATGACATATTTTTAAAAAACTCCACCTAGAATTCTATATCCAGCAAAAATATCTTTTAGAAATGAAATTCAAATAAGGACTTATATAAACATGTAAAAGCCAAGGTAATTCATTGGCAGCAGATCACTTCTTCCTTGAAAGAAGCCCTTCAAGGCAGAACGAAAACGATACAAGATGAACATATGAATCTACAAAAACAAATGAAGAGTGCCAGAAATGATAGACATTTGGGAAAATATAAAATACGTTTATTTAAAAAATATTTTTGAAAGATAATTGACTATTTAAGGCAAAATAATAAGAATATATTATGAATTTATACATAGAAGTAAAATATATGACAATGATAGCACAAAGGCCAGGTGTAGGAGGAAGAAAACAAAGTATATTCTTTTAAGGTTTTTATACAATTGGTGAAATACTATATTACTTGAAGGTAGGCCACGTATAATATCAACCTTAAAGCAATTGCTTGAAAAAACAAAGAATAGTTAACAGGCCAACAAAGAAGATAAAGTGGAATTAATAAAAACATGATTAACAGGAAAGATGCTAAGGAAAGAAAAATAAAGAAACAAAGAACTCTGCAACAACAACAACAACAAAACCCCAAACCCCACATAAAGCAGTGGTAGATTTAAATACAACTTTATTGACAATTCAAGTGAATGTAAATGGTCTAAATAGTTCATTTAAAAGGCAGAAATTGTCATACTGGATAAAAAAGCAAAATCCAACTGCATGCTGCCTACTTTCAATATAAAGATAAAAGTAATAAAAGTAAAAATGTAGACAAACATGTACTCTGTGGACACAATCAAAAGAAAGTTGAAGTGGCTATATTAACATAGTTATACATTGTTTTAAGATGTAGGTTTTATTATTATCCTGGTGTGGTGAGGCTAACAAATTAGGAGATGATTGCCATTGAAAAGATAGTTTGCTATTCATAGTTCCCAAGAGGAAGGGCATGCCAAACAACAAGGGCATGTGAAGGGCACCAAGTTGGTCAGGAGACGGAGTGAGGGGGACACATGGGCAAGACCCTTTTTGTGGTTCTTACTGGAGAGGCAAAGCAAGGCAATATAAGCAGGCTTAGGATTTTGGCTGGTTTGAATAATTTCAGTGGGCTCTAGGATAAAAGGGCTGTCTCTTGTTGTCTAGTATCTGACCCTGGGGTGATTAGGTGAAAGGAATAGTGACTGTGCATGTGAAGACCAAAAAAGGAGATGGTTGATGTTAGGGGATCTGGATTTGTTGATTTGTATTTGAATTGTTCACACAATTCCTCTAGGAATTGGCTATCCCTGGGAGGGACAGTCTTTCCAGTGTCAGCAAGGCCCACATGTCAGAGCATCAGAAATACAGAAAATTGGCCAGGCACAGTGACTGACGCCTGTAATCCTACCACTTTGAGAGGCCAAGGTGGGCAGATTGCCCGAGATCAGGAGTTTGAAATCACCCTGGGCAACATGATAAAACCTCGTCTTTATGAAAATATAAAAAATTAGCCAGGCATGGTGGCGGGTGCCTATAGTCCCAGCTATTCGGGAGGCTGAGGCACGAGAATCGCTTGATCCTGAGAGGTGGAGGTTTCAGTGAGCTGAGAACTCACCACTGTACTCCAGCCTGGGCAACAGGGCAAGACTCTGTCTCCAAAAGAAAAAAAAAAAAAGAAAAGAAAAAAGCAAAAAGAATGATCAATACATATTAATAAGTATATTTCAGAGCAAAGAATATTAAAGAGAGATAATGAAGGCCATTCATATTGATAAATGGGTGAATTCATCAAGAGGATATAATGTTCTAAATATATACTCTTTTCAAAGCAATAACTGATAGGAGCAGACATAGCCGCAACGGAGACCTTTATTTTAATATTTAATAGAAAAAGATTAGAAGTCACTAAGGATATAGAATACTTGGAAATCACTACCAATTAAATTTAGTTAACATTTCTAGAACACTCCAACCAACAACAGCAGAATACATATTCTTTTCCAGTGCTCAAGATACATTTACCACAATAGATCATAATTTGGTTCCTAAAACAAGTCTCAATAAATTTAAAAAATTGAAATAATTTAATGTACATTCTCTTACCACAACAAAATTTTATTAGAAATCAGTCACAGAAAGATATTTGGAAAATCTCTATTTGAGAATTAATAACAGACATAAAAAGTCAATGGTCCAAGAGGAAAATGGGTTGAGCTGAATTATAACATATCAAAATGTGTGAGATATGACTAAAAATTGATTAGAAGAAAATTCATAGCATTACAAACTACCTTAAAGAAGAAAAACATTTAAAACCAATTACCTAATCATTTTATGATTATACCCCAACTAAGCAGAAAGAAGGAAAAAAATGAGTATAATCACTTTATGATTACACCCCAACTAAGCAGAAAGAAGGAAGTAATGAGAGACAAAATCAGTGAAATAGAAAACAGAAAATAAAACAGAAGTAATTAATATAACAAAAGAGCCAAAAATTATTTTTTTGAGACACTTAATTGCTAAACTTCACATCACACTGATGAGCAAAACTGAGAAGACAGAGATTGCCAATATCAAGAATGTGAGAATGGACATTCCTAAAATCCTGCAGACATAAAAAAGTAGGGGAAAATTATGAGCAACTTCATACCAATAAATTTGACAAATTAGACAAAATTTACACGTTCAGTAAATTATCTAAGTTAACTACAAAAGATATGGATAATCTAAGTAGTCATATATCTCTTAAAGATATTAAATGTGTATTTAAAAACCTTCCCATGACAAATATACAAAACAATAAACAAACAAACAGCACAACAACAAAAAAGCTTCAGGCAGTTGGTTTTACTCGTGAGTTCTTACAAACATTTAAGAAAATGAAATATTATTAAATCTACACAAACATACCCCCCCCAAAAAAGAGAATAAAATTTATCTCAACTCATTTTGTGAGGCTAGGATTACTTGTTTTTTACAAATTTGTTGTTGTTGTTGTTTGTTGGTTGGTTTTTTTAAGACACAGTCTCACTCTGTTGCCCATGTTGGAGTGCAGTGGCACAATCTCGGCTCACTGCAGCCTTCGCCTCCCAGGTTCAAAAGATTCTCCTGCCTCAGCTTCCTGAGTAGCTGGGATTACAGGTGCCCACCACCACACCTAGCTAAATTTTGTATTTTTAGTAGAGTCGGGGTTTCACCATGTTGGCCAGGCTGCTCTTGAACTCCTGATCTTAGGTGATCTACCCTCCTCGGCCTCCCAAAGTGCTGGGATTACAGGCATGAGCCACCGTGCCTGGCAAATTTTTTTTTTTTTTTTTTTTTTTTTTGCTTTAATAGATTTTGGGATACAAACGGATTTTTGTTACATGGATGAATTACATGGTAGTAAATTCTGAGATTTTAGAGCACATCACCCGAGTAGTGTACATAGTACCTAGAGTGTAGTTTTCTATCCCTAGCACCCACCCCCCCCCACCTTCTGCCTTCTGAGTCTCTGAAGTCTATTATATCACTCTGTATGCCTTTGCATACTCAAAGCTTAGCTCCCACTTATAAGTGAGAAATGCTGTTTTTGGTTTTTCACTCCTGTGTTACTTCACTTAGATTAATGGCCTCCAGCACCATCTAAGTTGTAGCAAGAGACATTATTTCATTTCTTTTAATGGCTGAGTAGTATTTCATGGTGTATATATATACTGCATTTTATTTATTCACTCTGTAGTTGATGGGCATTTAGGTTGGTTCCACATCTTTGCAATTGTGAATTGTGTTGCTATAAACACATGGGTGCAAGTATCTTTTTCATATAATTACTTCTTTTCCTTTGGCTAGATACCCAGTAGTGGGATTGCTGGATCAAATGGTAGTTCTACTTCTTAGTTCTTTAGGGAATCTCCATACTGTTCTCTATAGAGGTTGTACCGATTTACATTCTCACCAGAACTGTATAAGCTTTCCCTTTTTCCCATATCCATGCCAACATCTATTGCTTTTTTTGCTTTTCAGTAATGGCCTTTCTTGCAGGAGTAAGGAGGTGTCTCATTGTGATTTTAATTTGAATTTCCCAGATGATTAGCAATATTAAGCATTTTTCCTACGTTTGTTGGCCATTTGTATATTTTCTTTTGAGAAATGCCTAATCATGTGCTTTGTCCACTTTTTAATGGGATTATTTGTTTTTTCTTGCTGATTTGTTTGAGTTCCTTATAGATTCTGGATATGAGTCTTTTGTAAGATGCATAGTTTACAAATATTTTCTCCCATTCTGTGGATTGTCTGTTTACTCTGCTGATTATTTCTTTTGCAGTGCAGAAGCTTTTTAGTTTCATTAGGTCCCATTTATTTATTTTGATTTTTGTCACATTTGCTTTTGGGGTCTTAGTCATGAAGTCTTTCCCTAGGCTGATGTCTAGAAGAATTTTCTCAATGTTGTCTTCTAGAATTTTAATAGTTTCAGGTCTTATATTTAAGTCTTTGATCCATCTTGAGTTGATTTTTAGATAAGGTGAGAGGTAGGGATCCCATTTCATTCTTCTTCATGTGACTTGCCAGTTTTCCCAGCAACATTTGTTAAATAGCATGTCCATTCCCTAATTTATGTTTTTGTATGCTTTGTTGAAGATTAGTTGACTGTACACATTTGACTTTATTTCTGGGTTCTCTATTCTGTTCCATTGGTCTATGTGCCTACTCTTATATCAGTACTATACTGTTTCGGTAACTACAGAGGCTAGCATTATTCTGATAACAAAAGCAAACAAAGGCATTACAGTAAAAGAAACATGTTATTAAAGAGTTAGTTTTTGCCGGGCGCGGTGGCTCAAGCCTGTAATCCCAGCACTTTGGGAGGCCGAGATGGGCGGATCACGAGGTCAGGAGATCGAGACCATCCTGGCTAACACGGTGAAACCCCGTCTCTACTAAAAAATACAAAAAAACTAGCCGGGCGAGGTGGCGGGCGCCTATAGTCCCAGCTACTCGGGAGGCTGAGGCAGGAGAATAGTGTAAACCCGGGAGGCAGAGCTTGCAGTGAGCTGAGATCCGGCCACTGCACTCCAGACTGGGCAACAGAGCGAGACTCTGCCTCAAAAAAAAAAAAAAAAAAAAAGAGTTAGTTTTTAATATATTGCATTTATCAAATAGATAAATAAATAAAAGGACAAGTACTTCTGTTAAATAGTGACTGAAAACAGCTTACCAAGATTTTGGTAAATTGAATCTAATAATACATATATAAAATCTTCAAGACCAATAAGTTTTATTCCAAGAATGCAAAGTTGGTTCAACATTTAAATATTAACTAATATAATTAATCATATTAACAAACTAAAAAAGAAAATTCATTTGCTCACAATGGGCATTAAATAATAATTTGATAAAAGCCAACATTAATTCATTATGAATGCTCCCAGCAAACTAGGAGTAGAAGAAAATTATTTTGGCAATCAGACAAAGGATATCTACAAAAAAACTACAGCTATTATAGTTAGTGGTGAAAGACTGTATGATTTTCCTCTAAGTTTTGGAATAAAGTGGGGATGTTTTCTCTCATCACTTGTATTCAATGTTGTATTGGAATTCCTAGCCAGTGCTATATGGCAAGAAATGTTAGGTTGGTGCAAAAATAATTGCAGGTTTTGCCATTATGAGTAATTAAAAATAATGGCAATAACTGCATTTACTTTTGCACCAACCTGATATAAATAAAGGGCTAAAGATTGGAAAAAAGAAGTGAAACTAATTCACTGAAAACATGATTATCTATATGTAAAATTTTAAGGAATCTACAAAAAGCTACTAGAACTAATAATTTAATTTAGTGAAAGCAAAGGATACACGTTCATTATACAAAAGTCAATCACTCGAATGATAAAAGCTTGTGTCTGTTTTTCCACAATTTCAGCTCTTTCTCTACAGAAGATAAGACTCTCACTCAGGGCAACCTTAGTAGATTTGAGGCTCAATATCTGCTTCTGAATCCAGGAGACAGAATCCCTGAGTTCATCGTTTTCTTTCATCACTTTGTCCACTGAACTTAGGAGCAACCAACCAGCTTCACTATGTTCCTTGGTTCTCTACATATGGTCAAAAGTACTATGTATAGAGTCACCCAAAATGTCACTGTGGTCCTCCAGTAAAATAGGGGCTTATGGAGGTCAGGTAATTAATGGAGTTTTAGTTCAGGTCCAACTTACTGTGGGTCCAGTGGATGACTGGACTCATCCTATGGTCATATCCCCACTGCCAGAATGCATAATTGGCATAGACATACTTAGCAGCTGGCAGAACCCCCAAATTGGCTCCCTGACTAGTAGGGTGAGGGCTATTATGGTGGAAAAGGCCAAATGGAGGCCACTAAAACTGCCTCTACCTAGAAAAATAGTAAATCAAAAACAATATTGCATCCCTAGAGAGACTGGAAATTAGTTCCACTATCAAGGACTTGAAAGATGCAGGGGTGGTAATTCCCACCACATCCCTGTTCAACTCTCCCATTTGGCCTGTGCAGAAGACAGATGGATCTTGGAGAATGACAGTGGATTATCATAAGCTTAACCAAGAGGCGACTCCAATTGCAGCTGCTGTTTCATTGCTTGAGCAAATTAACACATCTCCTGGTACCTACTCTGCAGCCATTGACTTGACGAATGCCTTTTTCTTCATTCCTGTTTGTAAGGCCCACCAGAAGCAATTTGCCTTCAGCTGACAAGGCCAGCAATACACCTTTACTGACCTACTTCAGGGGTATATCAACTCTCCTGCTTTGTGTCACAATCTTATTCAGAGAGACCTTGATCACCTTTTGCTTTCACAAGGTATCACTCTAGTTCACTACATTGATGACGTTATGCTGATTGGATCCAGTGAGCAAGAAGTAGCAAATACACTGGACTTATTAGTGAGACATTAGGTGTCAGAAGATGGAAAACAAATCCAACTAAAATTCAGGGACCTTCTACCTCAGTAAAAGGGGGTCCAGTGGTGTGGGGTCCAGTGGTGTCGGCTTGTCAAAATGTTCTTTCTAAGGTGAGTGATAAGTTGCTGCATTGGGCCCTCGTACAACCAAGAAAGAGGCACAATGCCTAGTGGGCCCATTTGGATTTTGGAGACATTTTTCATCTGGATGTGTTACTCCAACCCATTTATCAAGCGACCCAAAAGGCTGCCAGTTTTGAGTGGGGTCCAGAACAAGAGAAGGTTCTGCAACAGCTCCAGGCTGCTGTGCAAGCTGCTCTGCCGCTTGGGCCATACGACCCAGCAGATCCAATGGTGCTTGAGGTGGCAGTGGCAGATAGGGATGCTGTTTGGAGCCTTTGGTAGGACCCCATAGGGGAATCACAGTGGAGGCCTCTAGGATTTTGGAGCAAGGCCCTGCCATCTTCTGTAGATAACTACTCTCCTTTTGAGAGACAGCTCTTGGCCTGTTACTGGGCTTTGGTGAAAACTGAACATTTGACTATGGGTCATCAAGTCACCATGTGACCTGAACTGCCTATCATGAACTGGATGCTTTCTGACTCATCTAGCCATAAAGTAGGTTGTGCTGAGCATCATTCCATCATCAAATGGAAGTGGTATACACATGATCGGGCTTGAGCAGGTCCTGAAGTCACAAGTAAGTTACATGAGGAAGTGACTCAAATGATTGTGGTCTCCACTCCTGCCTTCTCTTCCCCACCCTGCACCAATGGCCTCATGGGGAGTTCCCTATGATCAGTTGACAGAGGAAGAGAAGACTAGGGCCTGCTTCACAGATGGTTCTGCACAATATGCAGACACTACCCGAAAGTGGATAGCTGGAGCATTACAGCCCCACTCTAGGACATCCCTGAAGGACAGCAGTGAAGGGAAATCTTCCCAGGGGGCAGAACTTTGAGCAGTGCACCAAATGGCCAGATGTGCAATAATATACTGATTCATGGGCTGTAGCCAATGGTTTGGCTGGATGGTCAGGGTTGGAAGAAGCATGATTAAAAAATTGGTGACAAAGAAATTTGGGGAAGGGGTACATGGATGGACTTTTCTGAGTGGTCAAAAACTGAAGATATTTGTATCCCATGTGAGTGCTCACCAACAGGTGACCTCAGCAGAGGAGGATTTTAATAATCAAGTACATAGGATGACCTGTTCTGTGGATACCACTCTACCACTTTCCCCAGTCACCCCCGTTGTTGCCCAATGGGCCCATGAACAAAGCAGCCATGGTGGCAGGGATGGATGGTTATGCATGGGCTCAGCAACATGGGCTTCCACTCACCAAGGCTGACCTGGCTATTGCCATTGCTGAGTGCTCAATTTGCCACACCAGAGACCAACACTGAGACCTCGATATGGCACCATTCCTCAGAGTGATCAGCCATCTACCCGGCGGAAGGTCAAGTATATTGGACCTCTTCTGTCATGGAAAGGGCAGAGGTTTGTTTATCCATCACTGGGATAGACGCTTACCCCGGATATGGGTTTGCCTATCCTGAACACAATGCTTCTGCCAAGACTACCATCCATGGACTCACAGAATGCCTGATCCACCATCATGGTATTCCACACAGCATTGCCTCTGACCAAGATACTCACTTTATGGCTAAAGAAGTGTGGCAGTGGGCTCATGCTCATGGAATTCACTGGTCTTATCATGTTCCCCATCATCCTGAAGCAGCTGGATTGATAGAACGGTGGAGTGGCCTTTTGAAGTCACAACTACAGTGCCAACTAGGTGACAATACTTTACAGGGCTGGGGCAAAGTTCTCCAGAAGGCCATGTATGCTCTGAATCAGCATCCAATATATGGTACTTTTTCTACCATAGCCAGAATTCATGGGTCCAGGAATCAAGGGGTGGAGGTGAAAGTGGCACCACTTGCCATAACCCCTAGTGATCCACTAGCAAAATTTTTGCTTCCTGTTCCCACGACATTACGTTCCGCTAGCCTAGAGGTCTTACTTCCAGAGGGAGGAATGCTGCCACCAGGAGACACAACAACGATTCCATTAAACTGGAAGTTAAGATTGCCACCTGGACATTTTGCGCTCCTCCTACCTTTAAGTCAACAGGCTAAGAAGAGAGTTACAGTGTTGGCTGGAGTAATTGATGAGGACTATCAAGATGAAATCAGTCTACTACTCCACATTGGATGTAAGAAAGAGTATGCATACAATGCAGGAGATCCACTAGGGCATCTCTTAGTATTACCATGCCCTGTGATTAAGGTCAATGGGAAACTACAACAGCCCATTCCAGGCAGGACTACAAATGGCCCAGACCCCTCAGGAATGAAGGTTTGGGTCATTCCACCAGGAAAAAAACTACTACCTGTTGAGGTGCTTGCTGAAGGCAAAGGGAATACAGAAAGGGCAGTAGAAGAAGGTTGTCATCAATACCAGCTATGACCACATGACCAGCTGCAGAAATGGGGACTGTAATTGTCATGAGTACTCCTTCTTTTGCTAAAAACATGTTTGTGCATGTATACGCGTGTACTAGGAAAATATCCTTATTTTGTTTCTTTTTCCTTTATCATGTGACATAAGATTTATTGATTTCATATTAGCATTTAAGTATTGTTAACCTTATGTAATAGTATTTAGGTTGGGGATTGGTATGTTTCCGGTTGTACGACGGCATAGTTATGACCTTATTATTGTCTTTATTTGAAGATTATGTATGATCTCAGGAGATGTGTATGGGTTCAAATTGACAAGGGGTGGACTTGCGATGGTTAATACTGAGTGTCAACTTGTTTGGATTGAAGGATACAAAGTATTGATCCTGAGTGTGTCTGTGAGGGTCTTACCAAAAGAAATTAACATTAAAGTCAGTGGGCTGGGGAAGGCAGATCCACCCTTAATCTGGTGGGCACAATCTAATTAGCTGCCAGTGACTATAAAGCAGGCAGAAAAATGTGAAAAAGAGAGACTGGCCTAGCCTCCCAGCCTACATCTTTCTCCCATGTTGGATGCTTCCTGCCCTCAAACATTGGACCCCAAGTTCTTCAGTTTTGAGACTGGTTCCCCTTGCTCCTCAGCTTGCAGATGGCCTATTGTGGGACCTTGTAATCATGTAAGTTAATACTTAAGAAACTCTCTTTTATGTGTGTGTTTGGAGACACATATATATAAAACCATATATATATATATGGTTTTCCACACAGCATTGCATATATATACAATTTAGTTCTGTCCCTGTAGGGAACCCTAATACATTAAGTTAACTCTCCCTCCCCTCCACGCACCTAGTGCTTTAAATCACGCCACTGTCTCCTAATTTACAGTTGCTGACAAGAGGTCTTTCGTAGTTTTTATCTTTTTTCCTCTGTAAGTTATATCTCCTCCACCCTACCCTGTTTCCATGCGTGGCTACGGTGAAGATTTTGTCTTAGTATTTGGTTTCAGCAGTTTGACTATGATATGTCTAGGTGTGGCTTCTTTTGATATTTATATTTTGGGGATATTTTCTATGTTTGTTAGATCTGTGAAGTTTTGTCTTTTGTTAATTTTGGAAAATTCTCAGAATTTATCTCTTTAAATATTTCCTCTGCTCCATTCTCTATCTTTTCTTCTTCTGGTAATCCAATTACATATGTTTAGTTATTTTAATATTGCTATGCAGATTTTGGAAGCTCTTATTCTTTTTTAAAACTCTTGGCTCTTTACATTCCAGTTTAAATAATATTTGTTGATCTATTTTTTATTTGACAAATATTTAGTAAGCACCTATCATATACCAAGAACTATAACTTTCATCCTCTGTATAAGGATTACAACCTTGCACAGAACAGATAAAATTTCATTTCTGTGGTAGTTACTTTTCAGTTGAGAAATGGAAAGCAATACAATAAATTAAAAAATATATAGACTGGTGAACGAAACAAAGGAAAGAAACAAAAGACTCTTTCTAATGCTAAGAAGAATTAATAAAAAATGAACAAAATAAAAATGTTAACCAGCAGCTGGTGGACATTATTGAGAAAGTGAAACCTGAGATCCGGCTGTGGATTGAGAAATGTAACACGGTCAAAATATGGGTACAGCTCCTGATTCCCAGGATAGAAGATGGAAACAACTTTGGGGTGTCTATTCAGGAGGAAACAGTTGCAGAGCTAAGAACTGTTGAGAGTGAAGCTGCGTCTTATCTGGACCAGATTTCTAGATATTATATTACAAGAGCCAAATTGGTTTCTAAAATAGCTAAATATCCCCATGTGGAGGACTATCGCCGCACCGTGACAGAGATTGATGAGAAAGAATATATCAGCCTTCGGCTCATCATATCAGAGCTGAGGAATCAATATGTCACTCTACATGACATGATCCTGAAAAATATCGAGAAGATCAAACGGCCCCGGAGCAGCAATGCAGAGACTCTGTACTGAGGCCAGGGCCAGGGCCAGGGGACTCTGTGAGTCTGGCTCAAGACCGACATTGCCTTGGTTTGTTACATGACTATCGTGATGGGGAAACTGGCTGGAAATAGTAATCACCCCTCTCTGTTTTTAGTTAGAGTCTAATGAAACTCTCATCTAGTTCAAAAAAAAAAAAAAAAAAATGTTCAACATGTCATTAAAATACTACCATGTTTGGACGAAATGAGTATGTTCTTTTGTGCTGTAAAAACCATCTTAAGATATGTACCCTAGAATTTAAAGTGTAATAAAAAAAGCCATCCTAAGATCATATTTATTTTAAAAAAATTTATTTTAGGTTCAGAGGTATGTGTGCAGGTTTATTATATAAATAAGTTGCATGTCACAGGGGTTTGGTGTATAGATTATTTCATCAGCCAGGTAATAGGCATAGTATCCAACAGGTAATCCCTCTTCCCACCTTCCACTCTCAAGTAGACGCCATGTCTGTTGTTGCCTTCTGTGTGTCCATGTGTACTCAATGTTTAGCTCTCACTTAGAAGTGAGAATATGGGGTATTTGGTTTTCTGTTCCTGCATTAGTTTACTTGGGTTATGGCCTCCAGTTCCATCCATGTTGCTGCAAAGAACATGATCTCATTCTTTTTTATGGCTGCATAGTATTCCACGGTACATATGTATTTTCTTTATCTCATCCACCACTGATGGGCACCTAAGTTGGCTTCATGTCTTTGCTATTGTGAACAGTACTGCGATGAGCATATATGTACATGTGAGCATATATATAGGTGAACACATATATATGTATTGTGAACACACATGGGATGAACATATATGTACATGTGTCTTTATGGTAGAACAATTTATATTTTCGGGGGGTATATACCCAATAATGGAATTGCTGGTTCAAATGGTATTCTTTTTAAGATCTTTGAGAAATTACCACACTGCTTTTCACAACTACTGAACTAACTTACATTCCCACCAGCAGTGTATAAGCATTCCCTTTTCTCTGGAAGCTTTCCAGCATGTTTTTGTTTTACTTTTTTATAATAGCTATTGCGACTGGTATCTTACACCATCTTACAGTATCTCATTGCGGTTTTGATTTGCATTTCTCTAACGATTAGTGATGTTGAGCATTTTTTTTATATGTTTGTCAACCACGTGTATGTCTTATTTTGAAAAGTGTCTGTTCATGTCCCTTGCCCACTTTTTAATGGGGTTGTTTGTTTTTTTAATGACTGGTAAATTTGTTTAAGTTCCTTATAGATTCTGGGTATTAGACCTTTATCAGAAGCATAGTTTGCAAATACGTTCTTCCACTTTGTAGGTTGTTTACTCTGTTGATAGTTTCTTTTCCTGTACCAAAGCTCTTTAGTTTTATTTGGTCCCATTTGTGATTTTTTGTTTTTGTTGCAATTACTTTTGGAGCCTTTGTCATGAAATCTTTGCCAAGGCTGATGTCCAGAATGGTATTTTCTAGGTTATCTAGCAGGGTTTTTTATATATATATAGCTTTAGGTTTTACATTTAAGTATTTAATCCATCTTGAGTTGAATTTTGTATGGTGTAAGAAAGGGGTCCAGCTTCAACCTTCTGCATATGGCTAATAAGTTGTCTCACCATCGTTTATCAAATTGGGAGTTGTATTAATTTTTTTCTCATGCTGCTAATAAAGACATACTTGAAACTACGTAATTTATAAAGAAAAGAGATTTAATTGACTCATAGTTCAGCATGGCTGGGGAGGTCTCAGGAAACTTACAATCATGGCAGAAGGCACCTCTTCACAGGGCAGCCAGAGAGAGAATGAGTGCAGAACAAAGGGTGAAGCCCCTTATAAAACCATCAGATCTTGTGAGAACTCAGTCACTATCAGGAGAACAGCATGAGAGAAACCACCCCATGATTCAGTTATCTCCACCTGTCCTGCCCTTGACACGTAGGGATTATTATAATTCAAGGTGAGATTTGGGTGGGGATACAGAGCCAAACCATATTAGGAGTTTTCTTCATTGCTTGCTTTTGTAAACTTTGTTCAAGATCAAATGGTTGTAGGGGTGCAGCTTTATTTCTAGGTTTTCTTTTCTATTCCATTGGTCTATGTCTCTGTTTTTATATCAGTACCATGCTGTTTTGGTTACTGTAGCCTTGTAGTATAGTCTGAAGGCAGGTAATGTGATGCCTCCAGCCTTTTTCTTTTTGTGTAGAATTGCCTTGGCTATTTAAGCTCTCTTTTGGTTCCATATGAATTTAAAAATAGTTTTTTCAAGTTATGTGAAGAATGTCACTAGTAGTTCGATAGGAATAGCATTGAATCTGTAAATTGCTTTGGGCAATATTGCCATTTTAACAATATTGATTCTTCCTATCCATGACCATGGAATGTTTTTCCATTTGTTTGTGTCTTCTCTGACTTTTTTGAGCAGTGTTTTGTAATTCTTGTTGTAGAGAACTTTGACTGGTTAGCTGTATTCCTAGGTATTTCATTCTTTTTATGGCTATTGTGGATGGGATTGTGTTATTGATTTGTCTATCATCTTGCACACTGGTGGTGTATAAAATGCTATGGATTTTTATACATTGACTTTGTATCCTGGAACTTTGCTGAAGTTGTTTATTAGATCTAGGAGCCTTTGGGCACAGACTATGGGATTTTCTATATATAGAAGCATATTGTCTCCAAACATGGATTTTTTGACTTCCTCTCTTTCTATTTGGATGCCTTCTTTTTCTTTCTCTTGCCGGATTATGTTGGCTAGTACTTCTAGTACTATGCTGAATAGGAGTGGTGAGAGTGGGCATCCTTGTCTTATTGCAATTCTCAAGAGGAATGCTTTCAGCTTTTGCCCATTCAGTATGATATTGGCTGTGGGTCTGTCATAGATGGCTTTTACTACTTTTATCATTTACTACCTTCAATGCTTAGTTCGTTGAGGGTTTTTAACTTGAAGGGATGTTGAATTTTATTGAAAGTCTTTTCTGCATTGATTGAGATAATCATGTGATTTTTGTTTTTAGTTCTGTTTATGAAAAAAATCATATTTATTGATTTACATACATTAAACCAAGTTTGCATCCCAGGGATAAACCCCCCTTGATTGTGGCAGCTTAGGTTTTATATGGTGCTGCATTCAGTTTGCTGATATTTTGTTGAGGATTTTTGCATGCTTTTTCGCTGTTGTGTCTCTGCCAGGTTTTGGTATCAGGATGATGCTGGTTTCAGAGAATGAGTTAGGAAGGAGTCCCTCATCCTTAATTTTTTGAAATAGTTTCAGTAGGAATGGTATCTGCTCTTCTTTATACATCTGGAAAAATGTGGGTATGAATTCATGTGGTGAACTTTTTCTGGTTGGTAGGCCTTTTATTACTGATTCAATTTTGGAACTTATTTTTGGTCTGTCCAGGGATTCAATTTTTTCCTGGTTTAATTTTGGGAAGTTGTATGTTTCCAGGAATTTATCCATTTCTTCTAGGTTTTTCTAGTTTGTGTGCATAGAGGTGTTTATAGTAGTCTCTGAACATTTTTTTTTTTTTTTTTTGTATTTCTGTGGGGTCAGTGGTAATGTCCCCTTTTTCACTTCTGATTGTGTTTATTTGGATCTCATCTCTTTTTCCTTTATTAGTCTAGCTAGTGGTCTGTGAATCTTATTTATCCTTTCAAATATGAAACCCCCAGATTCATTGGTCTTTTGTATGATTTTTCACATCTCAATTTCCTTCAGTTCAGCTCTCATTTTGGTTACTTCTTGCCTTCTGCTAGTTTTGGAGTTGGTTTGCTCTTGTTTCTCTAGTTTCTCTAGGTATGATGTTAGGTTGTTAATTTCATATCTTCCTAACTTTTTGATGTGGGTGTTTAGTGCTATTAACTTCCCTCTTAACACTACTTTGGCTGTGTCCCAGAGATTCTGGTATGTTGTATCTTTGTTCTAATTAGTTTCAAAGAATTTAATGATTTCTGCCTTAATTTCATTGTTCACACAAAGGTCAGTCAGTAGAAGATCAGTTAATTTCCATGTAATTGTATAGTTTTGAGTCATTTTCTTAGAATTCATTTCTATTTTTTATTGTATCATGTTCTAAGAGTGTGTTTGGCATGATTTTGATTTGTTGTTTTAGTTTTCTGAGGGTTGTTTTATGGCGATTATGTGGTCAATTTTAGATCATGTGCCATGTGCAGATGAGAAGAATGTATATTCTGTTGTTTTTAGTTGGAGAGTTCTATAGATGTCTGTTAGGCCCATTAGGTCAAATGTAGAGTTCAGGCCCCGAATATCTTTTGTTAGTTTTCTGCCTTGTACTGATCTATTTTCAAATTCACCAAATCTTTTCTGAGCTGTGTTCAGCCTACTGGTAAGCACATATAGTGAAATCTTCACTGTTGGTATTATGTGTGTATGTGTGTTCATTTATTTCAAGCATTCCCATTTGACTCTTTTAAAAATAGTTTGTGTCTTTACTGAACTCCCTGTCTGTTCATGCATGCTGTCCACATTTTCTATTAAATTTCAAAATTAATCAGTGTGATTTTAAAATCTCTGTATGATACTCTCAACATCTGGATCATCTCTGAGTCTGGTTCTGTCAATTGCTTTATCTCTTGACAATGGGTTGTTTTTGCATGCTCTTAAAGTCTCTTATCATTTGAGTGAATGCTAGACATCCTTTGTGGAAGAATGATAGAAGCTGAGATAAATAATATTTACACCTGGAAATGGACATGCATTTTCTTTTGCTTGGCTATTATGTTGGGCATTGAGTTAGTCTAGGCAGACATACACTGGGTTTGGGTTTTATTGTTGCTCTCATTATCTTCATTGCAGTGCTAGCTCTGAATTTCTTCAGTGGTGGGCTGATGCTTCTTTGTGCTTAGAGTGGGGCAGGCCTTGGATAGTGGAGGTTTTCATCTTTGTTTTGTTTTTTCTCATTGTTCCTGCTCTGTCCTCAGCTTTCTGTGCTCCTTCCATATCCATACCGTGGTGGTGGTGGTTGGGGCGGGGGGTGGAATCTGTTTCCTTGTTCTTTATCCTTCTTCAGTGGTAAAATACTATTGCTTGTTATTGTGGACTAGGTTTATCATGGGAAGAGGGAATTTTTATTTTCCTAACATAGTTTCAATTTTAGACAGACTTGCATGCCTGGGTCTCAGAAATGAAGCCTCATCAGTGTTTCTTGCCTACCCTTTCTCCCAGTGCCTATTGAACTCTGATCTGTGGGTCATTGGGCCATGGATAGAAAACAGTTTCCTGCCTGTTCCCAGAAGTAGCACACTTCTCCTTATACCAGTGCAGGATCCTGAGTCCAAGAGTTTTCCCTGCTTTTTCCCAGGGCCAGAGGACCTTTGCTTCTAGTCATCAACTAGAAGCAACAAAATTCTTGCCTTACCTCCAGTCGTTTCAGGTTTTTTCTTTCTATGACAGGAGGATCCACGTAGCTGGGTGGAGTTCATATCTCTCCCGCAGGGGCAACTGAAAATTTTCTCTGTGCCTGTACCACTGATGACCTCCTGCATGCCTATTCATGTCTAGATTTTCTCATGAGCCTCCAGTGGAGGGCAGTGAAAACGAGCTAGTAAATTAGGGCAAAATCATCTTGTGTCTTGGACTCTCAGTTATTTTAAACTGATACTTTAGTCCACAACTGGCTTTTAAGAATCTACTAAACTTTCAGCTGATTTCTTCAAACTGACTTATATGGTGGTCGTCTCTTTTTTCTATGCTCTGCCAATGGCAAGAGTTTGTTTGCATGTCCTCTCTCTCATTGAAGGGGCTTGTAATTTTTTGGAATTTAATTTATTTGGTTGGCCAGTAACCTTAGCTCTTCAGTGGGCTCATGAAAAGTTTGTGGATTTCCTGTCTTTTTCCAGTTGCTAGGGTGAGAATCATTTCTCTTATGATGTTTTACATCCTAAATGAAAACAGAACTCTAGAAATTTAAACTTGAAATATAGAAAGAATACAATCAAGAAGGCTTCATAAATTTTGTTAATGGCAAATCACCAGGGCAAGGATTCACTAGCTCCTGCTGTGAGGTTCCGTTTGTTTCTGGTCTTGGATTTTCATGTGAGACCATTTCTTTTTCTTTTTTTTCCCCCTAGGCTCAAAGCTGAGTACACTCCCATCATTTTAATAATATTTTAGGCAAGTCCTATGACAATTATACTAACAAGTTTCTTCAACCCCACCACCACCCCTACCATCTCTATGCTTTGCTTGCCCATACTCCCTTCACCCTTTCATCTGCTATTACCACTGTTATTTCTACTTGTGGTTGAAAGTAAAAAGCATCTCCAGATTACAGCAAGTTCAGTGGCCCTGCTCCATAACCTGGCCTCTGCTAAAGGGAGAAAATGGGGGGAAACATGAACAGCCATCATGGGTTGTGATCAGGCACTACCAGAAGCCCAGCTTGTGTTTCAAAAACAGGCTCTTGGACATGTTCCCAGCAGATAACTCTTCACTGGCTTGGAGAACAGGAAGGACTATTTCACAAACACCACTGTTTGAATTTCTAGAGGCTACCCAGACCAAGAATACATCCCTGCAGTGCTTCACCACACACTCATTGCTGCAGTATTCATTGTTCCAGTCCTTACTCACAATGGAAGTGTTCTCACAACCAGAACTCAAACATCGAAGCTGGGGTGAGAGTGCCACAGGAGACCTACTCACCAATTCAACATCTATCGGAGAAGGGGACTAAACCTCAGGAACTACATCTGTGGTCATCTCACAGATAGTCTCAGGAGAAGTTACCTCCACTCTATGGGCCTCAGGGCTACTGTTCATAGGCTGCTCAGGACTACTTTCCACAGTTGGTGGGACTAAGGTAGTCTGCACTTTCAAAGTGGGTAGAGGCACACTCTTGATCTGCAGAGGAGATAGCTGTTGCTGTAAATTGATTCGAACTTTCTGAGGTGGAGGCTATTTCATGGCCTGGAGTGGAGGAGGCTACTGTGGAATGGTAACTTGCTGCTGAGTCGGAGGCTGTGGCGTCTGTTGTAATGGAGGGGACTGTAGTCGGGGTGGAGGCAGTTGCATAGAAGCAGCAGCAGCTGCTGCTGCCTGCAACACTGACCAAGTGACAATCTGGGCTTGTTGACTGGGCTGGAGAGTAGCTGTACTGGTTTGGCCTGGTTGGAGCCCCTGGGAGGTCACCACTGTGGCTGGGATAACAGTAACCATCCCTCCTTCAGACATAGTAATGGAAGAGGGCAACGTTTATTTGGTAATAATCAACTTGGTGATATTGGGCTGACCCCCAACTCCTGAAGATGCCTGGTTTGCCACATAGGGTGAAAGGGTGGAGTTAACAGTGGATGGGGACAGGGCAGGGGGCTCTACTGAAGCTGGTACTGGAGATACTGGGTCAACAGTAGCCATAGGAGATGGAGAAGGAGTTTGTGATGGTGGTGCTGGATCCAATTCCACTGTTTCCACAGTGGCCTGACACTCCTGGTTGTCTTTGTAAGCAGTCAATGCCTTCAGATACTCTTTCTTGGCAGCTTCAGTTTTCCTCTTATATACCTGTTTTTGCTCCTCTCCAAGACTATCCCACATGGAGGCCACAATTTTTGAAACCTCACCAAAAGTGGCATTAGGATTCTGTCCCTTGATGGCAGCCTGTGTATCATGAAAGAATAAAGCATATGCTGAAACTGGTTTCTGATGTTTATTAGGATCTTTCTTTTTTCTCTTCTTTGGGACCTTCTGCTTTTTCCCTGCTTCCACCACCACTGTCTTCTGGCTGGGAAGTTGCCTCCAGAAATCCTCAACACCATCCTCGTGAAGTGAACTAATAGGTGAAGGGGTGGTTGAAAGACGATCTTCAGGTGACTGGGCAGGTGGCAGGATGGTGCCACCCCCTGAGCTCAAACCCAGTTGGAAACTCAGTTCTGACTGATCAATGGTGGTCAACTGGCTATGCCCTATCAATTCAGATGTCATGTCTGTCATTGGTACATCAATTGTAACAGGTGGGTTGGCACTATACTGAGTTCCTATAGAGTAGTCCAAGTCCATGATCAAGCCTCCACTGAGGATCCCCGCTCTGCTCCATCAAGCCATGGGTCATACCCAGAGGTATGTTCAATGTCTGGACCCCATACTGGGCTAAAAAACTGCCATTCTGTGAAGAGGAAGGGTCTGCCAGGTCATCAAAGTGGTCAACCACATCTGAAACAGCCAATGAGGGATCAGAATCCAAGGAGATAGGTGGGATTTCAAATTCCTCATCACCCAAGATTGGTGTATGGAATGTCTCGGCCCCTGACAGGAAGGGGTGTGAAGGCCCTGTGATCATCAGGTAAATGTCATTTCCTCTGTGAAACTCCCATCTTCACACAACTGCTCCTACCGTCTCAGATTGTCATTGCTCCCACCGTCCCCACTGGACTGGGAACTGTGAGACTACTTCTTGTATCATGTGGATCCTATTTAACTTTCCTTAAACAAGCCTGTGTTCCTTGCATCTAAAAACCTTAAAACGTGTTTGAAACCCAGCATCTCAGAACCAGGAGCACATCGAACTCACATTATGTGGTAGGCAACACTCTAAAGATGCCCTCTCCCAAGATTCTTATTTCTTGGTTGTTCAAACAGTAATGCAGGTACTGCTGTAAAGGAATTTTGAACACATAAAGTCCCAAGTCAGTTACCTTAACTTAATTAATTAATAAGTTAATTAATGAGTTAATTAATTAAGACAGAGTCTCTCTTTGTTGCCCAGGCTGGAGTGCAGTAGTGTGATCTCAGCTCACTGCAACCTCTGCCTACTGGGTTCAAGTGATTCTCATGCCTCAGCCTCTCGAGTAGCTGGGATTACAGGCGCGAACCACCACTGCTGGCTAATTTTTGTATTTCTAGTAGAGACGAGGTTTCACCATGTTGCCAAGGCTGGGCTTGAACTCCTGACCTCAAGTGATCTGCCTGTCTCATCCTCTCAAAGTGATAGGATTACATGTGTGAGCCAACACGCCTGGTCGAAAGTCAGTTCACTTTAAAATGTGGGGATTGTCCAGGTGGGCCTGACTCAATTAGTTGACCCCTTTTAAAGCAGAAAGTTTTCTATGACTGGAAGCAGGAGAAGTCAGATAAATCTGAAGGATGAGAAGGATTTAGTGTGCTGTTGTTGGTCTTGATGCTGGACAGGTTCCGTACAAGGACCACAGAGTGGCTACAAGTAGCTGAGGGCAAACCCAGCTAACAGCCAACAAGGAAACAGCCACCTCCGTTCTACAACCACAAGGAACTGAATTTTACCAACAACAGGAATGAGATTGGAAGATGATCCCAAGCTCCAGAAGAGAACATAACGAGCTGACAGATTGATTTTAGCCCTGTGATACCCTAAGCTGAGGTCCCAGTCATACCATCTGGGATTTCTGACCTATAGAACGTGAGATAATGAACAGGTATTGTTTTAAGCTGCTAAATGTCTGGTAATTTGTTAGGCAGCAATAGATCACTAATGCGTGTTGATTTCAAGTGAATGGGACTCTCTGGAGCTGTGTGAGGCTGCAACCCTTAATGTAACTAATTTTGTGACCATGTGTTATCAGTACAAATACTTTTGGAAAACCACATTTTCATAATCAGGATGAAAGATTAATGATGTTGAGTGGACTTATAGCAGAGACCGATCACAGAAAGCATGGAGGCAACACTATGAAACAAAACTTGAATACTCGAGTGTGGAGGTTAGTGATACAGAAAGCAGATTCTATCAGTAAGTGAGAATTAAAGCAACTGGCATTCATCTAGGAATTAATCTTAGCTCAAGTGGAAAACACAACTAATATTGCTAACTCTAACTCTGCTTTGGTTTAAAGGATGATAATATGGTGGATAAATAATGATAAAAAAACAATAGCAACAACAACCACTGATGAAACATTTACTCTGTGCCAGGTACCATCCTAGCAATGTTACATGTGCTCTTTCTAACTCTCACAAAACTTTTGAAGTTGATACTATTAATCATCTTTTATCCTTTGGGTAGTAGTAATGAAGAATGATCCTGAGATTAATCAGGAAAGAAACGGGAAACAAAGGCAGCATTTTGGCACAGGAAGTTTAAATGCCTGTTTTAGTTTCATGATGTGCCTTTAATCTCGGAGTCTCAATAATCGTTAGTTGCTCTGGATAAAGGAGGAACCACACTCTTTAATTCATGAAACTTGAAGAATACCCTTCTCAATGCACTTAAAACACCTGGTTTCTGAGCCAGAATCACTAAATTAGGCCCTCTTTATCACTTGTTTTAAAAGTAATTCATGCTTTATCTGAAGCATATCATGTAACAATACATATAATATAGGTTAAAAACATTTACTGATCTTAAAAAATTGGATTATCAGTACATTTGGTCACACAGTAGTAGAGTACTCCTGGAGATAATGATGCCCTATTCCTTCAGTCTAAGAACAGATGGCAATTAATTTCTCCAGCATTATCTGGTTTACAGATATATAATAGTGATAAAAATCAACAATAATAAAATACTGGTAACCATTATTTTTCACCAGTTTTATTCATGTACCACAAATGGTTTGATTTTCTTAATTAAATCAGCACTAAAATCAAAATCATAGAAAAGAAGATGGGCTGAATCTCCCTAAATGATAGAGCACTCAAGCATTTTTACTTTTTCACTGAGACAAAAAACAAAAGCAAATAAACAAACAACAACAAAAAAAACCCTGTCCGCCCAGGAGCTAATCCATTTTCCACACTCATTATCATTCAGATGAGTCTTTTGTAAGACAAAGATGTCAGCATAGCTTCTTTCAGTGTCTGAGAACGCCTTTCTTATTTGGATTGTACAAATAAAGAGGACCCTCTGGATCTAATTAAGAGATTTTTCACCTGCCATCATTCATTCATTCAGTTCACAAACATTTATGGAACACGTGCTATATTCAAGGCACAATGTTAAATACTGTATTACACTAAGAGTTATGCCACAATGGGTCAATCATAAAACCACACTCTTAATTAATCTTGCGATTTTTAATGATTTAATTCTTTCATTCAGCAAGGCCTTATTAACAACCAAGTGCCAGGCTAGGCACTGGGGCTGCCAAAATGAACTCACAATCTCTGCTTTCACGTGCTCATAATCTAATGGGGGGAGGCAGAGACATAAACAAGTAATTACTGTGCAATTGAGGTCCCACTGTAAAGGTCTGTGATGGTGTAATGGAGCCTCTGTGTGTGTGTGTGTGTGTGTGTGTGTGTGTGTGTGTGTGTGTTAGTGTTACTAGAGGGGAGTAGTGGAAGAGTCAGAGAAGGTCTTCCTGGAGAGATGACACTTGAAGGACAAGTAATAGTTTCCACGGGAGGGAGGATAGAATGTTCTGGGGAATGTAGGAGTGAATGTACCAGGTACAGGGAAGGGCTTTGGAAGACATTTGTGGGAAGTCACATCATATCTGGGGAATTGCAGTCACATATGGCTGGGAGGATATGGAACTACCTGGAGATGAGATTGGAGAGATATGGAATGACAGAATTACGTTTGAGTATTATTTAGGTCAAGCCAGATGAATTTACCAATATTAGACTATTTCGACTTACAAAAACAGCAATTTAAAGAATATTTCAGGATGATATAATAATGATATACAAGCACCAGTAAATAACCACACAAACATAATTTATTATAATTGTTATTGTTACTGCTATCATTTGCACTTCCCACTCCCTACCCTGATCAGAAATGGCTTCTCCCTAGGTCCAAGGTTGCTCCCTCTGTCTGGGGGAGATTCTGGGTTCACATGCAGTTAACTAATCTTGGTTGCCACAGTTGGTGAGAGTGGGACTGGGTAAATGAATTCATCAGGACTACACTGGAAAAACAGTTGGAGTGATAATGACAATAAAATCCTATATTTGTTTTGTTTTGTTTGAGGTGGAGTCTCGCTCTGTTGTCCAGGTTGGAATGCAGTGGTGTGATCTTGGCTCACTGTAACCTCCGTCTCCCGGGTTCAAGCGATTCTCCTGCCTCAGCCCCCCAAGTAGCTGGGATTACAGGCATGTGCCACCATACCTGGCTAATTTTTGTATTTTTAGTAGAGACAAAAATCCTATATTTGAACACCAAAGAGTGCCAGTCACTGTGCTAAGTCCCTCATAGGCATTACCTCTAATCCTCACAGCAAAACCCAGGTAGGGATTTTTATACCCATTTTACATATGGACACTCCAAGGCTCTAAAGAGGCCAGGCAGTAAGCAGCAGAGCTGGGACTATTCCTGTCTAATTTCACCGGACACTCCCCTTCAAGGAGGCCTAGTGAGAGTGACTGCAGTGGAACTAGAGAGGACCTAATCACCAGTTGAGTTTAAAAACTATTGCCCTGAAAAGGAAAGACCTGAAAGTGAGTGAAGCCCTGTGAATTACTTCAGAGTGTCAGAAATCTTTGTTTCTAAATTTCAATTTTTTCTCCTTAGAAAGTGAGAAAGAGGAGAGTGTAGAAGATGGGGATGGGGCACAAAAGAGGCATTTGGGTAATATGGGGAGAAAAGTGAGCACCCATTCTTATCCTCTACATCCGTGCTGGCAGGGGATCCGCTGGGTCTAGAAGTTAACTCTTTCTTTGCTGTGGCAAGAACAAAGCTCATTCTGCTTAGCAAAGTCCTTCTCACCAACAGCTACATAACAGCTACATAACAGGGAGGAATACTGTGTGGCCATTATAGGATAAAAATATTTCACTTGATTTATTCCCCTAAAAGATTGCATGGGAAAGAATGTGTGATCAAGAGAATACAACGTTAAAACTGGAAACATGTTACTGAGGAAGTATTCTTAACCTTTGAAGTTAGACAACATTTTCATCTCTTTGAGATGGCGGTCCGGTTGAGACTCTGAAGTTCCCGTAGTTTTGTCATCGTGAAGCCACCCAGCACACCATAATACACAGTGGGAACAAAGCCTCTGGAGGCCCCTGTGATCCACAAGCACAGTGTCTCATCTATTATCCAAGTGGCCTGTTCTAGAAACCATCTTTTGGGTGTGTCTTTTCATTTGTTTCTTCTGTCTCCCATGCTGAGAGTGATGACAAGGGTCATTTCTCGTTAATGTTGTGGACACTGCACTCAGAGTGACCTTTCTCACCGAGAAACAGCCTTTCACAGTCTGGATTTTTAAACAGTTTTCTCAAAAAAAAAGGTGAGTGTATTTCTTTAAAGATCACACTTTGAGTTTAGTTAGATGCCTGTAGCTCTCTCAGTCTTTTTGTAAGAAATATAATTTTGTCAGGGTCTGAAAGAGAAACTAACTCTAGGATTATTTTGCAGGAGCAAAAGAGAAGTAATTTTCAGCAAAGTGGAATATATCATTCATCTTTCCAATGGAAAACATTATAGTAAATCAATAAATCACTTAGAAAGGTTTCCACTCCCTCCTGGCCATTCCATGGGTCAGTTGTGCCAACTTATAAAATGCTTCCTGAAAACAATATTTTATTGATAACTGGAATGATTGTTATAAAACATTAACTTTCCTAAAGCATATTTTTTAGTCATCTTTTTAGCATTTGAGTTGCACTGTTGTTGGTGGATGTTCTGCGCATGGCATTTTTAGCACAAGGAGGTAAAGCAGTTGACAAATGCCAAAGGACCAATGCACTTAATGCATCTGGAGCTGTATCTCAATCTAATTTTTAAGTTATTGATGAGAAAGTTTGGCCTTCTCTCGGCATCTGGAACAATTTGGAGCTGTCTGTTTCCCAATCATCAGCTACTACATAGCCACTAACTAGCAACAAAAATTTGTTATTGGCCTAAGTAGGATGCATCTTAAACAATAGTCTTACTTGTGATTCTTTACATTTCCCCGCTCCCCTCTCATAATCAAGAGTTAAGTGTAATAAAAGCTAATGCTTGGCAATGCAGAGTTTTAGAGATGCCAAGTTTAATTCACTGTTATAGGTTGTCTAAAGATGCTTAGGGATAGCTTTTTGTTGAGTGTGTGTTCCTGGTCAGCTTAGACAGTGCAGACTGTGCCACAGGGATGGAGGGAGGAAAAAAGGCAGGAGCGGATGACGTCAGGTCGATTCTGTGGCAGGTTATCAAGATCATGCTGAATGGTGGAGCCCTCTCTAATATCCAGCTCCATCTCAGATCCTCTTCCTTAATACTTGGCTCAATGTCCTAGGACTTAGACATTTTCAGGTGCTTCTGGCAGAACAATTTATAGTTTTGAGTCTTGGCACATGGCATATTTCAAAGACTTCCGGGGTCCATTGCTCTTAATCTTTACCCATGGAAGGATCCTGCTAACTTGTGTATAGTGGGGCAAAGGGGCCAGCCACTCAGAGAATGCTTGTGTGCTGGCCTGGCCTGGCCTGGTCTGGCTCCTCTGCGCGAGTGTGCTCCAGAGGCTGGAGAAGGATACAGCTGGCCAGAGGCTCCTGTCCCTCATCTCCTGTCCTCTCTGATGCAGGTGGCTCAGTGACTGCTGTCCTGCGCGAGGGAACATTGCCCATGATCCAGGTGCTCAGTCCAGAGAGAATGTTCCCTATTGAAATCATGTTGGGAACATAGCCCTTCAAAGCCAGTCGCTGTGGGTCCTTCTGTTATTGGGAGAGACCATGTCAAATGTTTAACAAAAGTGTTTCAGCAGTCTCTCTCCTTTTTGTGATTTGTGTAGAAAAAGAAGGTTAAATCTGGTGTCTGTCCTTAGCAGAGAAAACAGATACTCCAGTGCTGTCTCTTATTTTTACAGCATACTTGGAGAATGTACAGCTGATTAAGGTATGTAATGTTTGAAAATTTAGTTAAAAGTAAAGAGATAGGGCATTCTTTGATTTGAAATCCTTTTGTCTAGAAAAATGGTTTGTACTTTAAGAAAGAACTTGGTGTGGCAAAGTATGAGTGAAAAATAAATAGTGAAGAATTTTCTAACAACAATGTTGCCTGAAATGCATGGGAACCTAAAAAACAAACAAACAAACAACAACAAAAAAAAACCAACTCAAAAACAATTCTTTCTCTTTAACCTGTGCCATTTCCAGTGTAAGGTCTGAATGGCAAAACTTTATGCATTTATTTAATCTAAAATTAAATACTTTGATATTTATACTTATCTTTTTCTTTTTGAACATTACTTTTGAAAATGAATATAACACAGTTAGAGATTCAATTATATAAAAAATATTTTCTGTAATATGATAAATATGTGCCTCAGCATCGTAAATTAAAGGCTGTATCCTAGCCTTTCATTGTGAGCTCATTTCTATATGAGATTCATTTAAAATTTTATTACTATGTAGATCACACAATGGAATAACAGTGTTAATAACTTGATACTGTAGCTGCAGGATTTGTAACCTACTCTTCTGAAGCTAACAGCCCTAGGGCCAACGGCTGCTCATTTATTTCACCATATTTAAATCAATTGTAGAGGCAGTCAGACAATAAATTGTGTGTCCATCTCTAGTAATAAAATTGGCATCTCAAACAGCAGAGACTTGTACAAAGATTTTACAGCTCCCCTTTTGGGATGGATTCTTCTTTGTACTATCTCCTGCAGGGGAAAAAAATGTGCTTAGATGTAAAATAACATTTTTTTTTTCTGTTCTCTTGTTAAATTCTCTGTCTTACCACTGTATAGTTGAGCCCAATGATTTTAGCTTCTGTAAAGCTCCCACTTACTGCTTGAGGGGAATTCTTTTGTCTGGGCAATGGAACAAGATAACCGACTTAATCCTCCTAGTAACACGTGAGTCGCCATGTATCATTTTAATCTGCAAAACACTAGGGCTGAGTACTGTCACATGCTGATTTTACTTTTCTATGAGAAAGTGACTCCCTGGCTCAATGATGGATTGCTTGTTCTCTTTAAACAACAGTCAAGATGGTGAATGCCCTGGGGTGATAGACAGAGTGTGCAATGGGAATGGGGGCAAATCTGATGGCCCGGTTCAAGTTCACCTGACAAAGCTGGAGCAGTTTGCAAGCAGCATTCGAGAAAGGATTATTCACACTTGCATTATATTTTTGAATGCATTTTTCTCCTTGTGCAGCTGCAAAGCTCCCTCACACTGAAGGTTTATGCACCATAATAAAGAGATTTATTTTTTTTTCTCTCACCCTCTCTGGCTTGTTTCTTGTACTTTACACCTAGTTTCTACTGAACTGTTCAGGCAGAGGACATCTGTATATTCAAACTACACAGAACAAATATCATCTTC
This sequence comes from Rhinopithecus roxellana, assembly GCF_007565055.1. Classification (NCBI taxonomy): domain Eukaryota; kingdom Metazoa; phylum Chordata; class Mammalia; order Primates; family Cercopithecidae; genus Rhinopithecus; species Rhinopithecus roxellana. The sequence goes on along the minus strand of NC_044550.1, from coordinate 24,810,963 downwards.
AAAATAATAGCACTGCTAAAAGACAGTAACAAAAGCCTGACATTTCTGATATCTGAAGAAACAAAGATTGTCTCTCCTTAAGTTGAAATCAACTCCTCAAACTTTGCTTTTTAAATATTGTTATTTCAAAACTCAACTCACTCCACAAGCAAAAGATTAAAATAAAAGTCAATTTCTTAGTTCAACTTAGAAAAATACTGAAGTTTTCCTAAGAATTACTTGAAAATTTTTCAATATCTTGTTTGCTATGAGACAAATATTAAAGAATGGAGGGAGAAAAATCAGAAAAGTTTAAACACAAGGAAGCAAAATAAGTTTCTTGATAAGTTAGAGCAAGGACTGAGAAAATGCTATTTCTTTTTCTTTCCAACTTTTCATCCTTCCATCCATCCACTCATCTGTCCACACCCTACATTGTTGCAGAATGGTTTTCTGAAGCCTGGAGAGCTCAGACATTCTTTTCTTATTGCCTCTCATCCTATGTAGCAGGAGTTAGTAAGCTAATCAGCACTTACTGATCATCTAAGATGCAAATAATTCTTATTGGTATTTCATATTATTATGCAGAACTATAATAAGCCAGGGCTAGGGAGTACCAAGAGGCACAAGGCCTAGTTCATTCAGGTTGGTGAGATAGAGCCATCTCCAAGGTGCTCTCGGTGATCCCCACCTGCTGGTATCCATGCCCTTTTGGTCCCCTCCCACATTGTACAAGGGTTGGTCTGTGTGACCAGTGACCAAAAGAGTACAAATGCGATGATATGTTACTTCGGAGGCAAGATTAGGTTATAAAAGACACTGTGGCTTCCGCCTCTCTCTCCCTTCAATTTTTCCTGCTGCCATGTTGTTCTATGGACAGGCCCACATGGTGAGGAACAGAAGCCTCTGACCCACAGCCAGCAAGGAAGAGGTCTCCTTGCCAAAAGCTATATGAGAGAGCTTGGGAGCAGATTCCCCAGTCCTGGGGAAGCCTTCAGAGGACTGGAGCTGCAGCTGACATCCTGATTGCCAGCTTAAGAGAGACCGAGTCAGAACTACCCAGTTAAGCCACTCCTCCCCACCCTTTCTGATCTATAGAAACTGTAAGAAGTAATAAATATTGTTTTAATCCTCTATGTTTTGGGGTTAATTTGTCATGCAGCAATAGATAAATAATACACAAGATAATTATAATTGAACTACAGTAGATAATGTGATATAATTGTGTATTAGCTTCTATAATAATTGTGAAATGAGAGTTGCAGTTATTTTAAGACATCAAAAGAGGGGTACCTTACCTGGGTTGTGGTGGGGAGGGAAAGGGAATAAAGGATGTCAGGGAAGATTTCTTGAAGGAGGTGTTGGATGAAGTGAGTCTTCAAGGATGAGAAGACATGGGGTGTGATTGTTCTGGTAGGTATAAAAACAGCATGAAAACAGTTACTAAGTGACAAAGCATCGTATTGTGGTGTGGGAGGTGGCAGGATGAACTACAAACTGAAACCATAAGTAGTTCAGTGTTTCTAGAGTGTAAATTGCAAGACTAGGAGTATTGATGGGCTAAGGAAGAAAGCTGTAGATGCTCATCTAATAATGTGGACTTTTATTGGAAAAGAGAATCATTTGAATTTCTTGTTAAATATTATTTTTTGAGATAAGTAATACAAGCTTAATGCAGAAAATTTTGCAAACAAATGATGAAGAAGAAAATGAAATCCACTGTAATAAGTTTACTAGGGAAAAACACTATCAGTATTTCAATATACTATATATATATATATATATTTTTTTTTTTTTTCTATTTAGATGAACTCTCCAACAACCTGATGAACTTGAAAGTTTAGTCTTCTCTTGTCAAGCCTCCAGATGAGAACATAGTTTAACCAACACCTTGATTGCAGCCTGTGAGACTCTGAGCTGAGGATCAGCTAAGCTGTGCCCAGACTCCTGACCCACAGAAACTGTGAGATAATAAAATGTATGTTGGCTGAAGCTGCTAAGTTTGAGATATGCAGCAATAGAAAACTAATACTCCTTTCTATTCAGGCTTTCAGCTGCAGCACTCAACTTTATCTGCTAATATTAAGGTCACCAGTGAACTCCACATTGCTAAATTCAAAAATTTAGTTCACAGTTTTCATCTGACTTATCTGTCAGCGGCATCTGACACAGTTGATCATTCCCTCCTTGATTCATATTATTTGCTTGACTCAGAGGATTCCCTCTTCTTTGTACTCTTTCTCCCTCTAAAACCCCCACTAGATGATGTTGGACCTTCTTTTCTCTTCATCTCTTAATCACTCATTTGTATTTTCTGTCCTTTTATCTTTCTGCTGCATTTTAGCTAATTCCTTCATCTCTCTTTCCATTTTAATAATTCTTTCTTGAAATATGTCTAATCTGCTGTTTAACCTTTCTAGTAAGTTATATAGTCAATTACTATATTTTTCATTTTCTAGAAAATCAATTTGACTTTTTAAAAACTAATCTGGCCTTTAAAAATGTTTATACAAAACTTTGAACATTTGAAAAGAATACTGGATATTTATTGTTACTTTTATGCAATATATAAATGTATAACAACATTAAATAAAAGTGAATGTGCAACAATAGTAAGGGGAATGATAACCAACAATTTCTGGACAGTAATTTTCTCTTGGATGGAGGAGGAAGTACAGATCCGGGATGGAGGCTTCAAAAACAGTATTACATTTAATTTCTTCAACCGGGAGTTGGGTATATGGGTGATGACATAAATAAAAATTTAAAGATATTTAAAAAATGCAATTTCTTGCAAATTCCTCTCAATAGTACTATTTCTGCTTTTTATAACTCAGAGATATGCATTGCTACAAAATCTTTATTTTTCTAAAATTCCTAGTTATGCCAATACCATCTCACTTAGCAGATATCCTAGCTTTTTGACTTAACAAAGAAAAGTGGGCTCTGAGATGCTTTCCATCAATTTACTTCTTTATCACCTCCAATTTCCAGTTTTTTCACCCATTGTTACTTCTCTTTTTCTTCTGTGTCGGTAGAAATAACCATATTTCTTTCTAAATGTAAATATCCTGAACTTTATTCCCAATTTCGTCTTCCACAAACAGGGATTCACAAACTTTTTCTGTAAAGGTCCATATAGTAAGTATTTTTAACTTTGCAAAATCCTGTCTATGTCACAATGTTACTCAGTTCTGCTATTGTAACACAAAAGCAGCTGTAGATAGAACATAATTGAATAAGTGACTATGTTCCAATAAAATTTTATTTACAAAAACAGATGTTAGCAGCTTTGATCTCATGGATCATAGTTTGTTGGCCCCCTTCTACAACATCTCAAAGGTCACTCTGTCAATTAATAGCCTCTTTTTGCTGTCAGCAATCTTTTTTCACTGTTCTGTCTTTCACCCCAAAAATTGTTTTTTTTCTTGATTTTTTTCTGCTGGATTTCACATTGCTGAATGTTCCTCCTTATATTCTTTCCTGATTAGTTTGTTTGATACCAATCTTGGTTTTCATCTTCTTTATCTATTGATTCTTCAAACTTTTCTTGGTATTTCTTCCTTTCTATGACATTATATTTAAGAATTATTTTTTTTTGAGATTTAAAAATATATAGAAAAGTAGAAAGACTGGTACAATGAATTGCTATGTAACCATCTCCCTTCAACATTAACCCCAAAGAGTCAAGCTGCTTTCACATCTTTTTCCAAATTTTTCTTTTGGTTGAATGTTCTTAAGATATCACTTCATCGTTTTGTCTAACACTCAATCCATATTCAAAATCCCCAATTGACTAAAAAATGTCATTTTATCACTGATTTGTTATCCCACTTTTAGTGATCAGATTGATTGAAGTGTGAGTAGCATCAGCCTGATTCTTCCGTTATAAAGTTCCCCATCTAATTTTCCCCTAATAGTTTTAGCAGCCATCAATGTTTTCTGCCCAGATCCATTATTTCATTAATGGATGCAAAATCATGATTTTCTAGTTTTAGTCTTTCTACGTTTATTAGTTGGACTTCTATGACATTGAATAGAATTGGGATAGTAGGCGAATTTGTCTTGTTCCTTTTCTCAACTTAAAAGTTTTAATTGCTTCACTATTAATTATGGTATTGCTGATTTAAGTTTAAAAGAAAAAACCTTTGTCAGATTTAGAAAACTTTTCCTTATTTCTAGTTTTCAAAGAGCTTGTTTTTTTCTTTTACCATGAGTTGATTTTGAATTTTATGAAATACTTTTCTGCATCTTGTGAAATTACATGATTTTCTCCCTTTACTTTGTTAGTAGGATAGATTACATTTTTTTTTCATTTCCTTAATAAACATGTGTTAACTTTGGTTTTCCAAGAAGCAGATACCAGGAAAGGATTAAACATGAAAGACCTCTATTGGGAGAAATGACTGTAAAGGATCAGTTGGAGGGAACAAGAGTAGGCAGGGGACCATGCTGTGGTCCTGACACCTATAAAAGGAGAGAGCAAAGGGTTTTTTGTTTGTTTTTGTTTTTTGAGATGGAGTCTTGCTTTGTCACCCAGGCTGGAGTGTAGTGATGCGATCTCAGCTCACTACAAACTCTGCCTCCTGGAAAATTAGCCATGACCAGCTTTTTTAAATTTATTTTTTATTTTTTTTATTTTTAGTAGAGATGGGGTTTCACCATGTTGGCCAAGCTGGTCTTGAACTCTTGGCCTCACATGATCCACCTGCCTCGGCCTCCCAAAGTGCTGGGATTACAGGCCTGAGCCCCCACACCCGGCCTTAAGAAAGTTTTGGTTAGGCCAGTGGCAAGACTTTGTTCCACAGTCACAGTCAGCAGTTAGAAATATTCTGAGACTAGTGTCCTTGTCATGCTTAGTCACTGGCTGACAGCACATTGAGGGCAACATGGTTTCAGCATAAACACAGTTTCAAAGGAGTGGAAGCTGGGAGTGTCAATCAACTGTGATCCCCACAGCAGGAGACTGGAATGGGGCTTCCTTGCCTCCATTGCAACTGTGAAGAGACATGTGCAGCAACCTCAAATTGAGAAGAGTATAAACTATCAAGTGTTCAGACTTGATACATGAAGATCATGTATGCAAGTTTGAGTCTCACCAACCAGGTAAGCCGCCCAGACCTCCTGAGCTAATAGTTAAGGCTGAGGGAAACTTAGAATGAACAGTGGAGGACGGGGAGAGTGAGCATCAGTTGCAGCACCCAAGAGTAACTGCAGAAAAGAATTGTTTTATCTCACTGGTCGCCCTTTTGTTTCTTTCAGTAAGATCACGGAGGAGCTCTTTCCTAAACCTGTGTGAAGAAGTAGATCTGTGTTGGGAAAGGGATGGACTGTGGTAGCCAGGAAAATGTATCATTCTTTTTTTTTTTTTTGAAGAATATTCTTTTTTTAAAAAAAGCTTTATTGAGATATAACTTACCTACCATAAAATTCACCTTTGAGTGTCTAGTCCAATGGTTTTGGTATATTCATAAAGTTCACAACATTCAATGATATTGTTGTTTTTTTACTTTTATTTTAAGTTCAGCGGTACATGTGCACGTTTGTGTCATGGGGGTCTGTTGTGCGAATTACTTCATCACCCAGGTATTAAGCCTAGTACCCATTAGTTATTGTTCCTGATCCTCTCCCTCCTCCCACCCTCCACCCTCTGATAAGCCCTGGTGTGTGTTGTTCCCTCTATGTGTCCACTTGCTCTCATCACTTAGCTCCCACATCTAAGTGAGAAAAGTGATATTTAGTTTTCTGTTCTTGCATTAGTTTGCTAAAAATAATGGCCTCCAGCTCTATCCATGTCCCTGCAAATGACATGATCTCATTCTTTTTGATGGTTACATGGTGATATGGTTTGGCTTTGTGTCCCCACCCAAATCTCATCTTGAATTGTAATCCCATAATTCCCATGTGTCATGGGAGGGACCTGGTGGGAGGTAATTGAGGCAGTTTTTCCCATGCTGTTCTCGTGATTGTGAGTGAATTCTCACAAGATCTGATGGTTTTATAAGTATCTGGCATTTCCCCTGCTGGCACTCATTCTCTCTCCTGCTACCCTATGAAGAGGTGCCTTCTGCCATGATTGTAAGTTTCCTGAGGTCGCCCCAGTCATGTGGAACTGTGAGTTACTTTAACCTCTTTCCTTTCTAAATTACCCAGTCTCAGGTATTTCTTCATAGCAGTATGAGAGTGGACTAATACACATAGTGTTCCATGGTGTATATGCACCACATTTTCTTTATCCAGTCTACCTAAATGCCCATCAAGGACAGACTGGATAAGGAAAATTGTACCACTCTTCCATCTTACTTTTTACAGATTTAATTATACTAGAAGGAAATATGGGAGAATTAAAAAGAAAGAAACTCAGAGTATAAGGAAGATCTAAATATTATATATAACCAAAAGCCATATAAAATAAAAGATTGATGAATTCAACTATATATAAAATTATGCACAGATAAACATTTTATGCAAAGTCAAATGTCAAAAGAGAGAAAAACAAATTGAATTCATATCACAAAGGCTCACATTTTTTTAATATGTAAAGAACTTCCAAATCAATAGGAAAAGCCCCAGTAGTATCAGTCTTGATAGATAGTGACAAAAAGCTCTAACATCTCAATGGCTTAAACAACACATGCCTTTCTCAGCAGTGCTTTGCATCCCTTATGGGTGAGTTGGGGCTGTTTTCCATGTTGCTTTCCTTGCAGGACTTATGCCCGGAAGCAGCGGTCTCCTGACACATTCTTGGTAACTGTGGCAGAGGGAAAGAGGCTCTGCAGGATCTCGTGCTGCTGATTAAATGCAGGACTTAAAGTGATACTGATCAATTCCTCTCACAAATCATTGGCCAAAACCTGTGTCACGGCGCTGCCCAAGCCCCAAAGGACCAGACTGTGCCACATTCTATGTGCCTGGAAGGAGAGAACCAGATATTTGAGAGCGTCACTAAGGTCTGTCACATTACCAATCCATACAGCCTATGACTTACATGGTTTCTCCATTGAAGGTCTAGTCAAAGAAAGATGATGGCAGATTTCATTACATTCCACATGCTGGTTATTAAAGAAGTAAAAAATTCCTCTCTTTCCAAAATTGGTAATGACATCTTTCTGATCAACAGAGTGAATCTGGGGATCTGTGAGGTAGATGAGTCCTTTTCCATTACCAGTTACCCAACCTGAAAGAGAAATGAGCACACCTGAGTATTAAATTCCTTGTAAATGTCCAGCAAATGTTTACAAAAATACACACACACACACTTAAAGAGATACTTCAAACACTTGGCCATCCTGTGGTTTATAGTTAGTAAATTCCTGGTAAAGAATTTGGATTGCATATTCCAGTTATTGGTTTAAGAATAATTAAATATTGGGTAATTATATTTGTCAAATATGACATCCCCAGATCACCAATTTTCAAGGTATTAGAAAGCAATAAAATACACTTTGAATAATTATCAATATCATAATATGGAATATTTCTTTCATGATTCAGAAATTTCTTTAGTGACTTATTCATTAATTCATATACTCATTTGTTCATTCAACAAATATTTATTGAGTGCAGACACTCTATAAAACACTATTTTAGGCACTGGTGGTGCCGACTGAACAAGGTAGTCAAAAATCTTTGTACTCATTGAGCTAACATTCTTGTGAAGGGGAACAGATCAAAAGTTAAATATATAACAGAGTGATAAATGCTCTGAGAGTGGAATAGGGAAGGTCCTGGGATGTCCATGGAACCGTAACTATAAATAATTATAATAAATCTTACTTATAATTTACATGAAGTATAGGGTATTTTCTAATAAAAATTCTAATGAATAAAATACCAGACAAACTAAAACAAAATTAAAATATTAAGGTAGAATTGAAAAGTAGTCATATTTAAGTACATAGCTTAAGGATACAGATTGCTGTTCTATAATGACCCCCATTATGAAACCCAATATCACACTTTTAATAAGGGTAAGGGACTGGAGAAAAGGAAAAGTGGAAAGAAGATTTCGACATGTGAAAAAAATGCAATGATAAGAAATATACATCACTCAAATCTACTTGAGTGAAACAAAAAAAGCTGTTATAGATATGCTCTGGAACGAAGCCCAGCAGAACATAAACCAGACCCTCTCACTGATTATGTGATACTGTAGACATTTGTAGAAGTTTTGGGCATTTTTTTCTTTCAGGAATTATTTGCTATATATAGTAAGATCAATTAAGTTAACTCCAAATAGTAGCCTATACAGAGAACTATCTATTAAATAAAGATTAGGGAAGCTAGTTACAAAACTTCACTTTACATATAATATCAAAAATAAAAATAATTCCCAGTTTCACATACCTTGTAAATCTACCACAACATCTCTATGATTAGAAAACTCATAAGAAAAATGGCCATAGGCCAAGCCATATTCTGTGGCTTTGTATTCTGTTTTCACCACTTTCGTATTATTTGACAATTTTACAAATTCTCCCAGTATGTAAGGCTCCACACTGATACATCCCTTTATTGTCTTGTCCTCTAAAATCTGAAAAATAGCAATGGGAAACATTACAGCATAATGGTAAAGGCCATTGTCTTTGGACTTGGGTAAATCTTGGTTTGAACCTAGGCTCTGCCACTTTGCTTCTCTGAGCTTCAATTTCATCATGGGTAAAGTGGTATAATTATAACCACCTTTTAGGTTTGTTAAAGGGATTATGCAAGGAAATGCATGTAAAATGCTTAACATGGCATGTGGTATGTCATAGAACTTAAATTTATTATTATTCACATATTAAACTGTTCACTTAAGATTTAGGCCATGAGGTGACCTGTCCTGGAGGCTAGGTTACCGGGACATGAAGTTAGATCATGCTCTGGGACTCTAGGTTGAAATATCAGTTTAAGTGTTTCTATGCTACTTTGTGGAGTTGTTTCAAAGGTTAGAGTTAAGGTTTGCAAACTGCCTGGCACAGTGAGTGACATAAAGAAGGTATGAAATGGATGATAATTATTATGATTAGGAAAAGATGGGTCTAAAAATGTCTCTGGCCAATGAAAAAATTATTGCAAGTATGAATGCACTAAGGATCTAATATATTCAGGGTAGCAAGGCATTCTTGATCCAAAGAAGAGAAAACTCAATGGGAATATTTGCCTTTATCTATTGAAAGGGGTATGTTAGTGAAGAGAGACTGGTCTTCATGGTCCCAGGAGGGAGAGCTGTGATCCATGGACGGAAGTTAGAGAAAGATAGATTTGGGCCAAATCTAAGAACTTGCTAACAATTAGGATTATTTGAAAGTGAAAGGGGAACAATTATTTTTTCTTGCTGGAGATATGTAAGCTTTGACTTAGTAACCACTTGGTTGCAAGGGGTGAGGCCAACAGATGTAAAACGGGATTTAGGCATCATGTTGAGGGGATAGTTTGTACTAGATACAATCTTTAGGGTTCTTTCTCTCTTGGAAAGTACAGGGACAACACACAAGAATAGTTTGCTAAAAATGCTAGCCTGACTATGTGGAACCAGATACTCAGATTAATTGATATTCAAGTGTGATTTGAAAGATCCAAATGATGTGTTCAGGATAATCTTACCAGTAATATTGTGGATGGGATGTAGAATATCTGCGTGGGAATGTTTTGTTCATAGAGTCTCTTGTTAAATTCTGTCACATAGTGCTGTGCGGTCATCTGCCGCTCTACATCAGTAAAGTGGTGCCAGAGCCCCTTCTCCTCCTTATAGTCTTTCCCAACATACCTAGGAACGAAGAAAATCCACACAACAAAATGCAAAAGTGCTCTCTTACTTACTATGCAGTAAGAGAGAGGAGATCAAAGACATATGCAAGAATGCTCGAAAGATCTCTTTCTCTGCCTTAGACAGTGAATATTAATTATTTTGACTTATCTCAAGATTCAAATAATTTTGTAAGAGCTACTTGAACAATGGAACTCACTCATTCTAGCTGACCCAGAATGATATTGGTTATAAAGGGAAAGTGTCGCTTAATGTAGAAATTCTCCAGACCTCTGGTAAGACAAGGGGGTAGCGAAGTATACTGGAATGCACATGGATTCTGGAGTCAAGATCTTCCACTCCCTGCAGTGTGGCCTTATATAGTCAGTTCATCAATCTGAAGCCTTCCTCTATCCCTTTCTTTTATGATTACTTCATTTCTAGAAATACTTATTATCCATCAACACCTCTTATGTGCATAACACTGTGCTAGTCTTGAGTGACTCGAAGAAAGTGTGAGACATGATTTGTATATTTCAAGAGCTAATAGCACAGTTGGTGTGGGAAGATACAAGGCAGTAAATGATTACATGCGGAAAGAAGCAAAACAGTGCTGCACTTTACTGTAGTTTATACTTGCTGTAAACTGGTGTGAATTTGTGAGTAATTTCACATGTGCCCAGAGTGACCACCAAAAATCAAGGGGAATTGCTTGAGTCATAGACTTCAACCAGGGTAAACTCTCTCCAGAAATTTCTGAATCCTATATAATAATGGAACTTAAGGAGGCTGGGGTTTTGGCCATTCAGACTCCTGAAGACCAGAAAGGAAATCTGATAGAGGAGGCTGCAGTATGGCCTCAGAAGGCAGCCTGCAGAGGAGCAGTCGTTGTAATAGAGATGCTATATCAGTGCTTTAGGCAGTTCTGCTATGGAGAGACCCCAAGACCTACAGAGGGTTTGAACTAATTCAGAATTCTGTTGACTGATGCCAGAGGTGTGCACAAGAGAGTGAACGCTGTGAGTACTGGCTACTGGAGCATTTCCTGAACATTCTGCCAGAAGACCTCCAGTCCTAGTTATGGGATCACCAATCTGAGAACAGAGGCCCATATCTTCTCTCATCTTGTACCATTTTTTTTCTGGGATTATTTTTCTTCAGTAAGGATTTGTTCATGGTAAACTGCCATGGTCAGTTTTTCTTTTAAGCCACAAATGTCTTTATTTTGCCTTCCTCCATAAAAGAGAGTTGCACTAAGTATATGACTTCCATTGTCTCTGACTTTCATTGTTGCTATGAAGAAACCAGCTGTAGGTCAAATTGATATTTCTGTGTAGGTTATCTGTCTTTTTTCTTTGACTGATTTTAAAATGGTTTCTTTGTCCTTAGTGTTTGGAGTTTGACTACTGTGTACCTAGAAGTGGATGTCTGACTGCCCGCCTTCTTCCCTTCCTGCTTCCTTCCAGCTTCTTTCCTCCTTTCCCTTCCGTCCGTATGATTCATTGTGATTTCTGTATTTCAAGATTAGTGTATTTTGGCAATTCTGAAAAATTACCAGAAAGTATTTGTTCAAATATTGCTTTTGCTCTCTTGCTGTTATTTTCTTCTGACCAGAAATATATTGAACTCTCTCACTCCATTCTTTACGTCTCTTATCCTCAATTTATTTCTCATCTCAGGTCCTCCTATGGTGTACTCTGGTATATCAGGGCTGCTGTCACAACATGCCACCAACTGGGTGGCTTAAATAACAGAAATTGATTTTCTCATAGTTCTGAAGCCTATAGTAGTCCAAGATCAAAGTTCCAATGGGGCCATCATCCTGCTGAAGGCTCTAAGGAAGAATCTGTTTCAGGCTCTCTCCCAGCTTCTGGCAGGTCTTTGCTATGAGGCAACATAACTACAGTCTTCACATGGCATTCTCTCTGTGTCTGTGTCTATCTCCAAATTTCCTCTTTTTATAAGGATATCAGTCATATTGGATCAGGGGCCCACCCTACTCCAGTATGACTTCATCTTAACTTCACCAATTACATCTGCAATCCCTCTATTTCCAAATAAGATCGTAGTCTGAAGTACTCAGAACTTCAATATATGAGCTTTGGGAGACACAATTTAAGCCTCAGCACCTGCCCCTACTGCTTAGACATGTGAGTTTGGGCAATTCCTTAACATCTCTGTGACTCAGTTCCCTCATCTGTAAAGTAAGAATACTAACAGTATCTACCTTCAGAGGGTTTTGTGAAGATTAATTGAATTAGCATACAAATCACTTAAAACAGGGCCTGGCACATATTTACCATAATAATAATAATAATCAATAATCTTTTCAGGAAATGTACTTCCACTGCTTACAGAGTCACTTGATCTCCCTATTTCTATTTATTTCTTACACTATTTGGATTTGAGCAAATAACAAGGCCAACTTTAAATGAAAAGCCATGGCTTATAGGTCTTTTAAAATATACAAATGATATAAAATTATGTCTTAAACCTAGTGAAGACCACCTGTGGTTACTAATTTTTCAGGTGAGTTTTTGTTTAAAAATTTTATTAAGAACTAAGGCCAAATCAAAAACTTTCCAGGCATTTACTTCACTGGGGCAGGGTTTTTAAAGATACCATTTATCCTGGGGATGTAGCCATTCCTAATTCCCTGCTGTGTATGAGTGGTATCTGAACTCATTCCCTTCTGAGTGTAGCTTTTGTCACTGGCTGCACTCTCACTTCACCCCTGCCCCAAACTCCTATGCGGGATCTGTAAAGGGTTCAGCAATCACTTATCTTCCTGAACAGGCTTCATCCCTGGCCTCAGGATTTTCCTGCTTTTTTTCAGGCTCACCTATTTACTTAAAAGTGTGCTTTTCATAATTTATCCTTTTTGCCAGCATTTTTAGTGAGTATTGAAGGCTCTCTGGCCTGCCATGTGACCAGGAACTTTATTTTTCTTATCAGTACAGTATGACCAATAATGTTTCCTGATGGGTTTGAGGTCCTGTAGCTAAAACATCCAGCAAAACAGCTGATATAATGTGGGTCCTCAATATATGGTAACTGTTAATTAATTAATAATGAAAAGAAAGACGCATAGAAATCTGAAAATATATTTTGGCTAACTTTTTCAGCCCCTACAAAGTCTCATGAGTGATTACTTAACAGAAGGGCAAGGTTAGCTCATCTTACATTAGTATACAAATGTTTTTAAGTAATACCTCCCCAGAATTTCTTCTTGATGAAGATGATGAACCCAAAAAGCATTTCTTTGCCTGCCTTTTTTCTTCACAGTCAAGTAGTCCCCCAAATAGACAGCAGTTTCCTGGGCTGTCCACAGTTCAGAGTTTTTTGAATATTTTAACAAAAGAGCAGCTAGAAAAAAAAAGATGAAAATGAATCTTATTTTCAAAAGGACGTTACAATTCATGAATAAAGCTGATGCAACACAGGTCTTACACCAGCTCACCTGAAATCTTCACTGTTTTATACATTTTTCTCTAATTTTCATCTCTTCTATGACAACTACAGTATTAAAAAGTTAGTGAGAAATAATAAAAAGGTAACACTTTATAAATTACAATGAGGAATAGCCTTTGAGTCACAAAATCCCTTATTTGTGATGAAAAGGGATGAAGATAAGCATGAAGATTCTATATGAAAGTAGTGGAAAATAAAGGAATTTTAAAATCAGAAAGTCCCAGAGAACATTTTAGGACAAGTGACACATGCTTGCAACTTACTATTATTACCTGGGGATCCCAAATAATAGAAGCTACTACTGATGGCAGATCACATGAATAGAAATAAACTAGATAATTTTACCTAATAGGCTCCTGGCAGCTCTGGGAATCCTAGCATTATATATTCAAGTGCACCCTAATTTTCTTTTCATTGTTTTAGGTTGAGAAGGTTTGGAAATTATTTGAGAAAATGTAGCTACTGTAAAAACATGCGAACTCAAATGAAAAAAGGAAAAGATAGAGGAAAAAGTAGGGGCAGTCTCCACCTTAAAGAAAGGAAGAACAGTGTTAAGTAAGAAAGCATCTCTTTGAGGAGAAAGACCCACATGAATCCTAAGGAAGGAGTACAACACTTTGGTTGGAATTAAAATGAAGTAAACAAAAGACCTGTGTCTAGATTGTGAAAATAGATAAATGAATGGGCCTGTGGGAGAGAAAAATACTTAAAGCAAGATAAACTGACAGTTCTGGGAAGGGGTTGCCTACAGACTGGGTGAGATGGTGACCAGGGTTGGGTGACTCAGTTAGAGAAGGTGGAAGGAAATGGAAGGTGAGTTGTCTGTCCACACACAGGACGGGTCATGCATTGAGAGAAGAAAAGAGGAAGGGAATCATTGTTTTGTTTCTGCCATTTTGGGCCTTGCTTCCCCGAATGTATTTCATCCACAAATTAGCAAACAATAACAAATAACAAGAAAGCAGTTACCTCATTGTAAGAAATGTGATTCCAAAATTGCAGAATCTCACAGTAAGTAAGAAAACCCTATTGCTGGAAATTTTTGCTTTTTTTTTTGTGACAATGTGATGTGTATTTTAGTCGGACTTCAAGGTGGCAGGCAAAACATTGGAATACTTTGAAGTAGAAGCTCTCAACAGTGGCTTTAAGTAGAATCACCGGAGAGCTTATAAGAAATAATTATCCCTGGGTCCACACTCCAGACCCATTAGATGGAAATCTCTGGGGTGACGCATTGGAAGTTTTTAAAAGCTCCCCAGAAGATTCTCATTGGTGCCAGGGTTGAGAACTACTATTTAGTAGCCAGTGCTTAGCAATCCATGTAGTTTGTTTCTTCTGGGATGTGCTTTACAATCTTTTTTTAATCATTCAAATCATTTTTCTGTATAGTAGGAGGGCGTTTTGATGTGATTCCTGAGCTAAGAGAAGAATCTCCTTCTGTCTTCCTCCTGGCTTCTCTACCACTTTTAAGCTGTGTTAGACATTGGCTACTAGGGGTGGCTCCAGCCCAGGCTTCCTGCTTTGGACAGTGACATTGGGCTGTTCCTTAAGCAAGAAGTAGCTGCTGATTGCAACAGTAGGGGTACTGTAGTCTGGAAGTTTTTATCCCCCCTAACTTCACAAGTTGAAGTTCTAACCGACAAGGTGATGGTGTCAGGTGTTGGAGCCTTTGGGAGGTGATTAGGTCCTGAGAGGTAGATTCCTCATAGATGGGATGAGTGCCCTCATAATAGAGACCTCAGAGAAACCCTTCCCCCCTCCACTATGTGAGGACACAGAGAAAAAGCGCTGTCAACGAACCAGAAAGCAGTACCTTCATCCTGGACTTCCAGGCTCCAGAATTATGAGGAATAAATTTCTGTTGTTCATATGCTACCCAGTTGATGGCATTTTGTTATAGCAACATGAATGTGAGACAAGGACGCACTTGACCAACCAATTGGCTGGCAAGAAACCGCTTAGGTAGACAGGTGTAAAAAGTCCCTGCCCAACAGAAAGATGACATTTAACTAGGTCAAACCATGTCCCCATAGAATTCTAATGGGGATAGATAGAGAAAAATCAGTTGGCTGGTAAAAAGAGTCGAAGGAGAAGATAGATGCTGAGCAGATAATATGGCATCCAGCCTGTTAAAATCACCTGATTGGTAATGAGAATCAGTGAAGAAGATAGATGCTGAGTGGATGAGATGGCCTCCAGAGCTGTTTTCAACCCTTAGTGATGGTTTGCTGGAGTCCTCTGAGTTTCCTGTCTCCCTCACTGCCTTGTGTGTCCTTAGAGCAAACCTCCAGTATGCAAGGTAGCCTGAGCAAACCTCTTTACAACCATTAAGGTCCATCACAGAGAGTGAGGGAGACCCCTGAAGCATACATTTCTCTGTGAACTCACAAAGCATACCAGGGGTCTATTCCTTTCATGAGCTTTAAGTGATCTACATACCAAACTCTTCAGAGCACCCCAACATAGCTGCTTCCTGAGGGGGGACCTACTGAAAAGTTTGTACTTACTATGTGCTCGGTGGAGTTGGCTGGGCTTAAAAATCCCCGTATTCTCTAGTCTCTGAAACAGCCAATCATGCCTCACTCCTGCCAAGAGCTTTTCAAAGTCATCAGGTTGCAAGGTGCGAGCCTCAAGGATCTCTTGCCTTGTCTTTCCCGGCAATGAAACCCAAGAACTCCCACTGGAATTCAGATAGGACCAAGGACTGTCCCCCTCAGAAGAACCGCTGGAAAACACAGGTGATTTCAGCCACCACGCTGAGGATGAACTGGAGTTCTGGCTACATTTTGGCACATTTCCAGGCTCATTTCCTTCCTCTATGGTAGTGCAGTCCTTGCTGAGGACAGGGAAGAGGATGTTACTGCTTACAGAGGAATTGGAGTTCTCAGCCCTCTGACCAGGTGGCTCTCTCAGAGTGCACAGTCTATGAGAGCCGTGCCCATTTATACAGGGGACATCCGTGCTGTCGAGCAGTTGCCCCTCCTCATCCACCGTGGAGGCATCAGGGTCGATGCCCTGCTCTGCGACTGAACCACCACTTTTTCTGGATTCAGAATTTTGAACAGGCCAATTAGGGGTGAAGGAACTATATGGCAGCATGGAAATGTTTTCCAGAGAATTGTGCATGACCCTGTGAAAGTCTAAGGGTACATTTTCAGTGCTTTCTGCTGTTTCTCCTTCTGGGTCAACCCAGGAGGGACTAGCTTTAAATGTAGGGCCTGTGCCTCTTTCACTGATTTCTTCTCCCTGCTCTCTCTCCTGCCTGTCTTTGGCATCACAGTTGGTTTCTGGAAACTCATCAATTATTTCAAAGGCTTCTTCATCTTGGACTGAAGGATGTGTGCCCATATTCTTGGGCCTACCAGAATCAGAAGACCAAGAAGCAGAACCATATGAGGGTCTGGTGTGAGCAGAAGTATTTCTGGGTCCCATATTTCTGACTTCCTGGATACCTTCTGGCGCTCCTTCTAGAAGCCCTGCACCAGAGGCCAAGAAAGTACCTGGGATATTATGAGGAGGGAAGGGTGTTAAGGGCATCTGTTTGTGCAACTGATTTTGAGAAGGCTCTGCATTGTCATCTTTGGGTTCCTGAAGAGAGAGATCCTGAAGCTCTGAACACAATGAATGCACAGCTCTGCCTTCCCTGTCATTCTCTAGCTCCTCAGACAAGGCAGTGGAACACTGAGTGTCCACCAGATGTTCTTTACCAGGATCTTTTCTGGCTGACCTGTCATCAACGTGATAATTCACTTCCTCCCAGCTTGTAGAGGAACTAAACCCTGATAAGTTGCTCCAAGCACTGGAGCTCTGGCTGCCACTCAGAGACTTGTTGAAAACAGCTCCCCCACCATTGCTGTAGTCCAATGGTTCAGTCTCAGTCTCTACATCTTGATCCAAGGAGACTCGAAATACGTCAGAATGGGTCCAGTTTCTCCTTCCTCCCCTTCTGAGTTCCCTCTGAACATTCTTAGCCATTAGGGAGGAAGATATTCCTGTGTCTCTTTGACAATGTGGCTTTTCTTGAGTAGTACTCACAGTATCTATGTTTTTTGTTTCTGTTTTTAGAGCAGTGATACAGACTCCTGTTTTTGCACGTTTCTGTTCATTTTTGTTGTTTCCACAATCACTTTCAAATACTTCACACACCGAAGTATGGTGCTGTGAATAGGTGTCAAGGATTTTTTGGAAATCCACTTGCCCATGCAAGATAAGTTTATCCAACCTGCACTTGAAACTCTCTGGAACATAAGATCTGTCATCTAAATTTGAGAAGCTTTGAACTTGTAAATGTTCCTTTACCTGGGCAATCACAGACATAATTTCTTGACACAGGGCTTCTCTGTCCTGACTTCCGGAGGAAGTGCTGAAATTGTACAGCTTCCCCATCGCTTCCTTACAGAGCTGAATTGCTGCATGGACTGTCCCTGTCTCCCCATGGAGCCTTCTGTGCACTGTGGTGAGACCAAAAGCAGCTTTCACAAAGCTGTGAAGCTCCTGTTTTCCAGTAACAGGCTCATCATCTCTCTTGGTGAGAAGGCCAATCTCAAAGGCCTCTTTGGCTTCACACAGATAAAAGTTTTTCATTTCTGGAGGACAGTCATTTGAACTACTATATGACAATAAGCACGTGCCACGGATATTCTGGGAAAAATACCAAATACCAAATCAGATATTGAATTAAAAACTGGAAGTGAATCAGGACAAACTTTTCATTTCTGGAAGACAGTCATTTGAAATATTATAGAAAAATGAACACATGACACAAACATTCTAAGGAAAACGTACAGCAAACATTGAGTTAAGGACCCGAGGTCTTTTTGGTGAATCAGAAGGGATGGGGATGTAAGTGATTGGCTGGCATGAAGGGGTAAGAAATTAGCTGCAATTACCATCCTATTGTATTTCTGATACATTTTGATTAAAGACGATGGACTTGTGTTTGTTGCTGTTGTTAGTTTTAACAGAGTCCATCCATGGAAATGGATATAAGTTTCTCTATGCAAATAAGGATGCTATATATGAATACATCATTCATTTAATAGTCGAAACAATAGGGCATTGGTATCCAAATGCATCTGTGCATTTGAATCACCTGGGCAATATTCCAAAATTAAAGATTTTTGGATACCAACCCCAGAGATTTGCATTCAGTGGATCTAGGGTAGAGCTCAGAAATGTGTAGCCTTTCTTTGTTTCTTATTTTCTTTCTTTCTCTTTCTTTCTCTCTCTTTCTCTCTTTCCTTCCTTCCTTCCTTCCTTCCTTCCTTCCTTCCTTCCTTCCTTCCTTCCTTCCTTCCTTCCTTCCTTCCTTCCTTCTTTCCTTTTTTCCTTTTTTTTTTTTTTGAGATAGGGTCTTGCTCTGTTACCCAGGTTGGAGTGCAGTGGTGCAATCTCAGCTCACTGCAAACTCAACCTGCCAGGCTCACATGATTCTCCCACCTCAGCCTCCCTAGTACCTGGGACTATAGGCATGTACCACCACACCTAGGCAATTTTTATTTTTTAATTTTTTGTAGAGACAAAAATCTCACCATGTTGCTCAGGCTAGTCTTGAAATTTTCGGCTCAAGTCATCCTCCTACCTTGGCCTCCCAAAGTGTTGGGATTACAGGTGTGAGCCACCATGCCTGGCTGGAATACATATTTTGAGAAGGTTCCTCAGGTGATTTTGATGTGCACTCAGGCTTGGGAACCATTGCTTCACAACAGACAACATTCTATCCTTGGGCTGAATTAATTTAGCTCCTAGCAGGCTGTCAAAACTCCGACAGATAAAATTTTTCCACATGTGGTGTGGAGTCTTATCACAATTGCCACTGATGAGACACAAAGCCTATTTGAAGGTTAAACCTTTCCCTTCTCACTGGTTACATCGGAAAGCACCCTGGGGAGAGGTCCTGTGGGGGTTTGAGGAAGGGCTACACTCTGTTTACCACAGCTGTGAGCACGAAGAGTGGCGTGTAGGCACTGAAGGCAGCTGCCAGCTTGCAGGCTTCTGCGGCGGACAGCACATGGTGGTCAAACTCCTTCAGCAGGCTCTGTGAGAAAACAGGAGGCTAAGTGGAATGGTGATAATTATCAATGAGCAAAAAACAGGCTATGAAATGGTTTTGCTTTTCTTTCATGATTTCAAGGGACTCCTTACCACAACCCATTCAGAACAGTGTCAATAAAGAGTAAGTGGGTCTAAAGACCACAAGGTGTTGACTTTGCTTTTTCCCAGCAGCCACACACCTGTGCAAAATAATTTGGGTGAGCTTCTTTGGAAGATGGTGGCAGTTCTTTGTTCAAAGGAACCTGCAAATTTTGCAGCCAGATTAATTGATTTCTGCACTGCTCTTGGCCAAGGGTCCTTTAACTGATGATTTCATAGCAATTAGGATTCATTTATTAATTCTATAAATATGTACAGAGTACCTCCACATGCCAGGGCCTGTTCTAGACACAGGAGACAGCAGGCAGTGAGCCCGCAAGGAGCTTACTTTCTGTTGTGGGGGAGGGATCAGTCAATATACAAAACAAGTGAAGTGTATAGTATTTGAGATGATGACAAGTGTTCTGGAGAGAAAATAAATGGAGAAGGGGTTAGGGAGGTCCAGGATGGGAGGGAAGTTTGCAATTTTAAACAGTCATCAAGGATAACTTCAGTGAAGAAGGGACATGATCCTCCTGTTTTGGTCAAACAGAAAAAGCAACATCTTAGATTCAGATTACCATCAGCAAGCTGTATGTGTTCTTTTGCTACACTAATTAGTATTGAGCATGGTTACCATTGTGATTGGGGTCTTTAATAAAAATAGCAATATAGATGATAATAAAAAGTCCATTTCAGCACAGTGTGAAGAGCAGCAGAACATCCTTGCCACTTCTCTGGGCTGGTCAGAGACCTGGGCTCAGCTCCCAGTTCTCTCTCTTACTGGTTGTGTAAACTGCAGAGGTTAGTTAGTTTCTCTGCACTGCATTTTATTTTCCTCTAAAATGGAGTGACACAATTTGCTCTACCCTCCCCATAGGGTTTTATGTGGAGATATAGACACTTTTTTGAGTTGTAAAGTGATGTATAAAAATTAGCAGTCATTATTATCAAGGACGAGAGCCTGGAACAAGGGACTGATGCTCTGATTTAAATAGATGGTGATTATAAAGTTTTAAAATTATTACCCCTTTATCATCAAAATGGCCCAAGTTTGGAAACTGAATTTTGTGATACTCGGAAAGAAGTGAGGCTCAAAATAATTTTGTTGATATTCATTCATTCATTCATTCACCAGTAACTTTCTGAGCACCCTCTGAGTGTCTGGTACAGTGCTGAGTGCTGGGATAATAAAGCCAAATAGGACCCCCAGGACTCCTCCCCAGGATTCCTCCCATCTGTGTAGCAGGGGCAGCACTCAGCTCCCTGCCTCCCAATCTCCTGAGAAAGACACCCACTAATCACCCACCAACGACATCATTGACAGTTTTACAGATGATGCCACTCAGTGTTATGATAATTACCAAATTAATTTGTGGATTGTTTTTAAACTTTTCATAATCATTCTTGCTCATGGAAACAAAGATGTCTGCCAGTATACCTAATGACGTGGAGAGGCCCTGCAAGAAAAACACAAACAAGCCACAGATTGGGAATTCACAGTGGATTACTACTCTCATTTCATGGCCTAAAGGCAATGGTTATCTCTCCATATGAATGATTTGCCTATTGTTATTTTATTACTATGACACTGGAGATACTATTTTTAAAAGTCAACATATAATAATTGTACATGTTTATGGGATACAGTGTGACATTTTGACATATGCATACATTGTGTAATAATACCCTGACTTGGAGATACTTTTAAATTGGCTGCCACAGAGCTTGAAAGATCAACACATCCTAGGGCACCTGGGCCTAATGTAAACACAGCTACTTCTCAGCTAGGTTTCACTGGGTGATCAATACTAACTTGTCCCTACTGCTAGGCCTGAATAACTGGCTCGAGGAAGAGTTCACATCACAGTCTGTATTGTAAAAGAATCGTAGACAGCAATTGCTTGCACAGCTCAGGGAAATGTAATAACCGGATGCTTCAGATAATGAGACTATTCCCACAGAATTCCAGAAAATGAAAATGTCAAGTAGGATTGACATATACTACTTGATGCTACATAAACAATTGAAGTCTTCGCCCACTCAACTCCAGAAAAATGATTTTACATATAAGCAACTTGGCCATCTCAACTTTGCTATGCAATCAAGTAAAGGCTAAATATATAATAAAACAGATAAATGAATGGACCAGTAGAGATAAATATATAAATGGACAGTTACAAACGATTATAAAAACACCATCTATGCCCCAAGAGTCTAGCTGTGAGTGAGGATGAAGCAAGACACAGAAGGAAGTTACTAACTGTACCTGGTCCTATGCTCATGAAAAATAAATAAAAATAGGACAGATGAAATTGATACATGAGAAATGGAATTGTATCATAAAGAGATAATCATCCAAAGACAAACACAGGAAAGGAGAAAAATAAGCACTAGACAAACCACCTTTTTATCCGGCTGAGGAAGTGCCAAATATCCTACGATGGAGGCCCATATTAACTCTGCTGCTTCGTACCACATCCCTGAGAAAAAAAGAGGTGCAGGGAGAGGGATAGGGGAGGAACAGCTGGTATCTGTGCTCTTGTATGAGAGAATACCTTTGAAAACTAATACAGAAACAAGACTCATTAGATCCTGTTAGGAAAACTCAGGCTTAGATTAGATTGACACAGTAATGTTTTTCCAATTGTAATAGAGACAATTTTTCCGTTTCACTGGGAAATAGAATTATTATATATTTGTATATATAATATGTATAATATATGTAGTTTTCTCAGTATTTTTACAAAAATAATAATTGCCACCTCCTGTTAAAATTTCTCAAACTCTTATTTTGCGTTCTAAAGTATATTAGCATTCTATAAACTTGAAAAATTCATGAATACCTTAAGGAATGAACGAATACAGTGTCACGGTGGGTATAGTATAAGGTGTCACCATATCACACGGAGTCCTGCTGAACTGAGTCAGGTGTGAGAAATAACACTGGGAACTCTACAGTTAACATCACAATATACAACCGTGAACCTCCCTAACAAAACTTATTAGAAAAAAAAATTTATTAATATTTGTGACACTCCTAGGATCTTAAATGCCATTCTCTTTTCGATGAGGAAAGTAAGGCAAGTGGAAATTACCAATTTTAGCCAGATAAAAGAAGAAAATTCCACAGTGAAACCATGCAGCCAGGCTTTGTAAATGAGCCTTGAGAAATGCAAGTGTTAGATGATGGTACCTAGCTTTTGCAGAATCTGCCCTCTGATCTGTATACAGACCGACTGCACCAGGACCTTGTCACTTTCATTTCTGTACAGCCAGGTACCTAAAAGAAAAGAGGAAAAATTTCCTTGAATTATCAGAGATATAGCCTTGTAAATTAAAACTATTTTCACAGAAGTCTTCATGAGCACATGTGACACCATTTTGAGAGACAATCTCGTCTCTACATTTAGAATCAGGTCCAAACTTCTTGCTGTAGCCTCAGGCTCTGCAGGAACTGACTCCTGTCTGGTCTCCAGTTCCCCCACTTACTCTCTGTCCACTCTAGCTTTATTTTGCCTCCTTGTTATAGGACTGGCCTCTTGCTTCGTGGCAGCTGCACTTACCACTAGCCCTGCTTGGGATCCTCTTTCCTCTGGCTTCTTAAGAGGCCAGATCCTTCTTCTTCAGGTCTCAGCTACAGTGCTTTTCCTCAAAGACCTCCACAGATTAATTTTTCTACACCGTTACCCCCACTGTCTTATGGTTGCTTTGCAGAGGGTGAGGTGGATCCCATCTGAGGAAAATTTGTTTGGATGTCAAAACTGATGACTCCACACATGTACCAAGAGGGTATGAGAAGATTTATTGCTCACATAATGAGACTTTCTAGGGTAAGTCAGGCTGGCACCCAAGCTGCTCCTTTGACTCAGGCAGGGAGTGGTGAGTGGCTTTGCTTTTCACTGTGACTGGGGTGTGGGGCCAGGTAAAGGTTCCTGTAAGCTGCATTTGGGTGTGTGGATGAAAGGGCTTTTTGTTGTTTGTTTGTTTGTTTGTTTTAATCAGCCTGTCCAGTGTGAGACAAAAGTAAAAAAGGCTGTGGCTTGAAAACTGTCAGTGGTCAAACATCAAAAAGAGAGGCAGACTCTTTACTGCCCCCTCACTATTCTCTGTCACATCAGATAATATTTATTTTCTTCCTAGCTTTGAATCCATGTGTGTGTGTGCGTGTGTGTGTGTGTGTGTGTGCACATGATGGCAAGAGTGTATATTGTAGTTTAGTGATGGTGGCCACAAGTGAGGGGTGCGTGGTTAATATTTGGATTCCAAACTGTCTCCCCATTAGAAATGTCCACAAGTGTCAAGGAGTTTGAGGCCTCACATCCAAGCATGCTGAGTTTAAAAGTCCAGTGGAAACTTCTCAACTTATTGATAAACTTGCTAACTTAAATGCCCAGAATTTCAGACACGATATCCAAAGGCTTAAGCTATTTGTTACCCAACTATTAGGACTTGTTTCCTTTCATAGATAATTAAATATTGAAAGAAAATCCATTTTGAAACAAGTTTTTATTAAAGTTCTTATGTACCAAAAATCAAATCCATTTTCTGAACCATTTAAATCGATAAAGCCAAAGCAGACTCTTCTGAACTTAGAGGCTTTTATTTCCAATCACAATTTTGTTTAAAAGCTGCTATGGAACGTTTATAAGGCCCACAGAGTTACCTGCCTTGACGTGACTGTGCATTAGGTAACATACTCTGTAAGGAAGCAGGCCAATAGTAGATTCCCTGTCTTTGTTTTTTTTTTTGTTGTTGTTGTTGTTGTTAACTTAGAGAAAACAGACACACAGAGATGTAAGCTGCTTGATCAAAGCTTCTTCATTCATCAGTGGCAGAGCCAGTCCCAGATAGCTCTAAAAACATCTAATGTATAGTAACTATTAAGTCACTAAGTTGTTATTAAATGAGTGCTCTGTTTGGGGCTGAGGTAAAGGTGATTGTGAAGATATGAAAGCACTCACCCGGCCGGGTGCGGTGGCTCAAGCCTGTAATCCCAGCACTTTGGGAGGCCGAGACGGGCGGATCACGAGGTCAGGAGATCAAGACCATCCTGGCTAACACGGTGAAACCCCGTCTCTACTAAAATACAAAAAACTACCCGGGCGAGGTGGCAGGCGCCTGTAGTCCCAGCTACCCGGGAGGCTGAGACAGGAGAATGGCGTGAACCCGGGAGGCGGAGCTTGCAGTGAGCTGAGATCTGGCCACTGCACTCCAGCCTGGGTGACAGAGTGAGACTCCGTCTCAAAAAAAAAAAAAAAAAAAAAAAAAAAAGAAAGTACTCACCCGTTGCTCCATTGTTGCTTATTAGACTGCTCAGAATATACTCTGCTTTTAAAAGTTTTCCTGAAAAGCAGCAACCAAATGCCACATGATTAGCTTTGAAAATGCACTTAACAATTACAAGTCATGCTCTAAGATTGATATATTGCAGCAGGAACCGTAACCTCCCCTGGAAACATTCCATTTTATAATTTAAAATCAATAACGACATCATCTATAAAACTGAGAAAGATGAGGTTTTCAGAAGTTGGTAAGGTGGGAAGTTGGACAGTATCTAAAATGGCTATTAGATTCATACGTATGTGATAATTCATTCACATAGAGCAAGGCTTGTGGAGTAGAGGCAAACTTTTGTAACAGGCTGTGCCACCTCCCTGTGAAAGCTATACTTCAAGAAGTGCAATGGAGTTACCCATGGACAGGAACTAGTTATGGAATTATCAGGAAGGAATTTGGAGGTGGGGAGTGAGGAGATTCTTTCTCAAGGGTTTACTTATTTTGTTACTACCACATAGGAAGGGCCTATTCTATGGACACCTGTTGGAAGCACAGTTGTTTATCCTTTTAACCAAACATTCCTTTTTCCAGGTGCCTCTAAGCCCTACATGATCTGGCTTCCATGACTTCTTTGACCACACCTCTAACTTGTTCCTTCCTTCTCAGCCCTCTACTTCAGTCACAGTGGCTTCCTTATCACCCCTTGAGTAGACCAGGCTCATTACCACATCAGAGTTTTTGTATTTACAATTCTTTCAGTGTGTAATGCTTTCATCCCAAATATCTGCAAGGCTTCCTCTCTTCTTCTTCAGGTCTTTGCTCAAATGTCACTGTCTCTGAAAGCCTCCCCTGACCATCTTATTTTAAATTACATACATAGGCATATGCTCTGGCTGTGGTAGATTGTATTTCCAAAAAGACCACACCAATATATTCCATTCTTCAGGCTTATTTGCAATGATGACCTGGTCATTTTTCCATCAAGAAGTGGAATCTAGAGTTTATTTCCCCTCACCATGAACACAACTGGCCCTGTGACCTGTTTTAACCAATGGAATGTGGCAGATATCTGGGCATTAAGGGATCTATAAATTTTGCCTTCCCTTCTTGTAACTTAGCCCGATGCTCTGAGGAAGCTGAGGCTGCCACATGGAGAGGCCCAAGCAGAGGAGAGCTGAGGACCTCCCCCGAAGCCTCCGCTGGGCTCTTAGCTGGCAGCCAGTACCAAATACCTACTGTGTGGATGAGACCATGACAGACCTTCTAGCTATCCCAGCTTCCAGCTGACAGTAATTATAACAATCACCCAAACTACAAATTATGAGAGTGAATAAATTATTACTGTTTTAAGCCACTAAGCCATGGAGTGGCTTGTAACATAGCAATAGAGAAATCACACACTTAGAAGTGGAGTATTACTATAACAAAAATTTTGGAGACTTGAAGGGTGTTGAGACAAAAGGCAGTGAAAAAATTGTTCCTGGAAGTTTGAGAAAGGGAACAGACATTATACGTGTTGTAAAGTTTGGCAACATGGTCTCCAGGAGTAATGTGGACTGTAGCAAAATGTAACCAGTGGACTTGGTGTCTAGCTAAGGAGATACAGGAAGGATATTGAAAGTGGCAAAGTGGGCCGGGTGCGGTGGCTCAAGCCTGTAATCCCAGCACTTTGGGAGGCCGAGACGGGCAGATCACGAGGTCAGGAGATCGAGACCATCCTGGCTAACACGGTGAAACCCCGTCTCTACTAAAAAAATACAAAAAAACTAGCCGGGCGAGGTGGCGGGCGCCTGTAGTCCCAACTACTCAGGAGGCTGAGGCAGGAGAATGGTGTAAACCCGGGAGGCGGAGCTTGCAGTGAGCTGAGATCCGGCCACTGCACTCTAGCCCGGGCGACAGAGCGAGACTCCGTCTCAAAAAAAAAAAAAAAAAAAAAAAAAAAAAAAAAAAAAAAAGAAAGGGGCAAAGTGTGTATCTTTTAGTTACCCAAGATAAAGTACAGGAAGAAAGCGATAACCTAAAGAAGAAACTACAGTAGTCGCCTCTGTCCCCAGTTTCCTCTTCTGCAGTTTCAGTTACCAGCAGTCAACAGCAGTCCAAAAATATTAAACGGAAAATTCCAGGAATAAACAATTCATAAGTTTTAAATTGCGTGCCGTTCTGAGTAGCATGATGAAATCTCATCCTGTCTGGGACATGAAGCATCCCTTTTTCCAGCAGATCCATGCTGTCTATGATGACCACTCATTAGTCACTTAGCAGCCCTCTCCATTATCAGATGAACTGTCTGTCGGGTAATGCAGTGCTTGTGTTCAAGTCACCCTTATTTTACTTAACAATGGCCCCAAAGGGCAGAAGTAGTGATGCTGGCAATTTGGATATGCCAAAGAGAAGCTGTAAAGTGCTTTCTTTAAGTGAGAAGATGAAAATTCTCAATTTAATAAGGAAGGAAAAAATTCATATGCCAAGGTTGCTAAGGTCTATGGTAAGGATGCATCCTCTATCCAAAAATGGTGAAGAAGGAAAAAGAGATTTGTGCTAGTTTTGCTGTCACATCTCAAACTGTGAAAGTATGGCTACAGTGCGTGATAGGTGCTTAGTTAAGATGGAAAAGGCATTAAATTGGTGGGTAGAAGACATAAACAGAAATGTGCCTTGATTAATGGCAATCGGGCTTGGGCATCCACTGGGGTCTTGGAACATATCCCTCATGAATAAGGGGGATTACTGTATTCCATTTTTAAGCAAGATTTAGAGAAAATAGAGACGGCCCAGAATAGTCTTTCCAGACAGCAAGACATTCTGAAGATAAATTTAAAATATTAAAACCTGGGGAAAAGGTCAAATTCAGGCACTGGCAGTAAAATGTGACCTTAGGGTCAAGATCAAACCAAGGGCATGGCTGTAAAACACTTTGTTAAGACCTCAGACCCTCTGACAAAGCAAAAGAGCTTCTAAGAATCTTAAGGGTGATGTCCTGTATCCCTTTGGTTTACAGCCGAAAGTAGCATTCAAAGATAAATGTAGGCATTTTTTTCCCCCTAATTTAATATGTTAAAAAGTTAGAAAGCATTTAAAGGAATTATATCAGCTTGATTTAAGAAGGGCAGAGATAGTTCAAAATGAAAAGAGACACATCTGGGAGTCAAACTTTCTATAGGCATGGAGCAGGCTGAGATGTTTTCACAAAAAATATTTTATGGGCCGGGCACGGTGGTTCATGCCTGTAATCCCAGCACTTTGGGAGACCAAGGTGGGTGGATCACCTGAGGTCAGGAGTTCAAGACCAGCCTAACCAATATGGTGAAACCCCATCACTACTAACAACACAAAAAGTAGCCAGGCATGGTGGCATGCACCTGTAGTCTCAGCTACTGGGGAGGCTGAGACAGGAGAATTGCCTGAATCCAGGAGGTGTAGGTTGCAGTGGGCTGAGATCTCACCATTGTACTCTAGCCTACATGACAGTCTCTCTATGTATGTATGTGTACATGTGTATATGTATGTGGACAAGGAAGGATGATTCAGAGGACAAATCCAAGAGCTGAGGAAAACCATTCTCAAAGAGAAAAAGTGAGCCCTAATCAAGAAATAATTCTTGTCCCCACATCAGGAAGACTTGGGATATATGCCTGGCTAGATTTTAGATTAATATGAACTGTGACTGCTGCGTGACTCTCATTTTCCCTGCTTTTGCACGGAAGCGCCTATTGAAATTATCTTTTCCTGAATCCCCGTTGCATGTCAGTTGTGTTGGAAGATAGATAACTTGTCTTTTAGTTCACAAGTCTCTGCATCCCCAGAAGTACCTGAGAAGCCTTGTTTGTCCCTAAACATACTTCAGAGGATAAGATCTTAAGCTTTGAACCTGAACCCTTAATGGCACGAGGCTTTGAGGGAGGAGTTGAGTGTATTTTGCACATGAGAGGGATGTGTATTGTTGTAGCCAGAGCATGAACTATGATGAAATTATTTTAGGCCAGTAAATTTGGGGCGTGGCTTGTTGCAAAGCAAATGATCACAAAACACTGTCACCGCTTCTCACCTTCTCTGCTTTATTTTTCTTTGTCATTTATTGCCATAAGACACACTGTATATTTTAATTATTTCCTCATTGCCTAGGTCTCCCCAGTAGAGTGTGAACTCTAAGACAGTAGGAGGTTTTGTCTGTTTTGTTCACTGTCCTGTCCCATGTACCTCTAACAATGCTTGGAACAGGGCAAATACTCAATAGATATTTGTCATTCATCCAAATACATGTTTGAATTGTGCCAGGGACTGTGCTAAGAGCTGGAGATGGAATGATGAACAAGACAGAGCCCCTGTCTTCAAGGTAATAATAGTAATAATAATAACAATAACAGCTACCATTTAGTAAGTGTTTACTACGTGATGGACATTGTTCTAAATTATATATAAGCACTCTATTGTCTTCATTTCACAAATAAAGAAATGGGCCTTACAGAGGATAAGTATTATCACCAAAAGATATGAACGAAGGCAGCCTGCCATGAAAGTCCAAACTCTCCAGTGCTAAACTGCTTCCCAGAGATACCACTATTTCAGATTAGTTGTCCAACATGATATTTTTGCAGGGGACCATTTTCAGCCATGCAGGATATAATTTTCTTTCTTCACATTCTCTGTCATCAGAGGAGTGAACATACAGCATGAAATAATAACTGCAGGTTTTAGAGTTTCTCATCTCGCCTTCCCTTACCAATTTTAAAGTTACTGTCCTCCCTCCCTTTCTCTCTACCTCTTTCCTTCCATCCTTCCTTTCCTCCTTCTTTCCCTTCTGCCTTTCTTCCTCTTTTCTTCCCCCCTTTCTAATTTCCTCTCTGTTTTAAAATGCCATTGTTTTGCTATTTTTTATTCTTTATAGTTCTATCTTCTCCCCCAACTTGAACCACTTGAAGACAATGAACCATATCTTGATCATCTTTATAACTATCCTAAAGGTCTAATGCAATTGTTGGCACATAGCAGGCTTTCCACATATATTTGGCCAAAAAAAGAAAGACAGAGAAAGAGAGAATAAAAGAAAATTAGTATCTGAAATCATGGTTTACAGTCGAATTAAATTTATTCACATCAATATGTCTAAAAAGAGAGATATCAAATGAAATACCTAAATGAATAAATTTTATCAAAGCAATCTCTATTCTTCAAAGATATATTTCTCATTAGGTTTTGTTGCTAACTAAGAATGGGCATTTAAAAAATACTTGGTATTTACCAACCTTACTTAATTTCTTAATTCTAACAATCTGTGGATTTCTTGGAGTATTCTGTGTGCAGCCATATTGTCTACAGATAATACCGTTTTTGTTTTTTCATTTCTAGCCTTTAAACTTTTTATTTCCTTTCATTTTCTTATTGCCTTGAGAGAACTTCCAGGAAAGTGTCAAATAGAGGCAGTAATGAGGTACTTTTTTTTCTCAACCTGACTTTAAAAGGAATTCTTGTAATTTTTCATCATTGGTTTTGCTGGAGGCTTTCAAAAGGTTACTTCCTTTTATCAGTTTAAGAAAATTCCCTCCTATGCAGGGAGGAACTTACCATTTTTTAGCTCCAACTTATCATCTTTCAGTTCCAATTAACCCTTCAATACCTGCTTTGTGATCATGCGGACGGATCTGGTAAGCATTTCCCCTTTGCCAGTTAGCAAGATGGTAAGGATGGTAAGCCTTGTCATCGTGGGGGTGGAAGGATGCTGCATGGCAAGGGTGCTTCTCATCCTGACTTGATGTACTCCTCTGGCCAGGCCACTGTGGGTACCACTTCCTCAACGCCTGACTCCTACAGCACAGGCTTTCATAGCTTTCCCTGTGCCTGACTCCTGCAACACAGGTGACTTCTGTAGCATGTCTCCTCAGTGTGCAGAGGTCAGTCGAACCCAGCAGTCAGTCCTCTCAGCTGACTTTACAGTGAAGTGCTGTCAGTTAGACTCCTGTGGTGACCAGTTTCCCCTGGCACTCTGTAAAGGCAGCTTTGTGGTGAGTTCTAAGGCACAGCGCCTCCCCGTGGACGGTTTCCCCCAACACTCAGAAGGTGGGTTTCCAGCGAGTTCTGCCAGCATGGAATCTTGGTGACTTCTCTGCCATGTCTGTGCCTTCTCCAACAAGGTCTTGATCTCAGCCATGGTGTGTGTAGGTATGAGAGCCAGGAGCTCTTTTTTAGGTGTTCTATCTGAGTCCAAGGAATAGTGGCTATACCTTATAACTGCTATCCTGCACTCTTTAGAGTTCTTCTTTAGAGTTCTCTTTACTTTTCACTAGCCAAGCTCTCATTACTCTAATCCCCTGAAATAGTAATTCTTTGTATCAAATTTTCCTTGTTCAAATTACTGTGTGGTTTCTGTCACCTGATTACATTTCTATTCCTAGTTTGCATTTTTAACCTAAGTCGGTTGAAAATTTTATTAACTTTAAAAAATCTATTTAGGTGAATGCATACTTTTTCTTCTTTATTCTGTGCATGTGGTGCACTAAATGAATAGATTTAAAAATATTTAACTATCAGCCAGGCACGGTGACTCATGCCTATAATCCCAGGACTTTGGGAAGATGAGGCAGGAAGATCGCTTGAGCCCAGGAATTCAAGACCAACCTGGGCAACATAGAGAGACTTCATCTCTACAGAAAATAAAAAAGTTAGCTGGGCATGGTGGCACATGCCTGTAGTCCCAGCTGCTTGGGAGGCTAAAGTGGGAGGACTGCTTGGGCTTGGAAGGTTGAGGCTGCAGTGACCCATGATTGCACCACTGCACTCTAGCCTGGGTAACAGAGTGAGATCGTGTCCCCCACCCACCCCCCAAAAAAAACAACAAAATAAAACCCACTATCCTTATATATCTGGAATAAACCTTCCTTGATTGTAATGCATTATTAATTTAATATAATGTTGGTCAATTTGGTAATATTTTAAGATTTTTTGCACCTTATTAATTATATAAGTGATATTGCCATATAATTTCCTTTTATTTTAATCTTACATGGCTAATGTATTTACCACATTCTTGTTTTGTTTTTTTTTTTACTTTATAAGGAAAAAGAGATTTAATGGACTCACAGTTCCACATGGCTGGGTAACCCTCACAATCACGGCAGAAGGAGAAGGAGGAGTAATGGCATGTTTTACATGGCGGGAGGCAAGAGAGCATGTGCAGGGGAACTACCTTTTATAAAACCATCAAATCTCATGAAAACTCATTCACTATCATGAGAACAGCATGGGAAAATCCTGCCCCCATAATTCAATCACCTTCCACCGGGTTCCTCCTGTGACACATTGGGATTATGGGAACTACAATTCAAGATGACATTTGACTAGGGACACAGCCAAACCCTATCAACCTAGGTGTAGAATTACTGTCATGTAATAACACGACGTTTCACTTTTTGAAGAACTGCCAAATTGTTTTCCAAAGTGGCTGCACCATTTTACATTCCACTAGCAGCATATGAGGGTTCTAATTTCCCTACATCCTCACTGATACTTATTGTCTTTTTGATTATAGTGAGTGTAAGGTGATATCTCATTGTGGTTTTGATTTACATTTTTCGAGTGACTAGTGTTGTCATATTTATTCTTTTTTTTATTATTATACTTTAAGTTCTAGGGTACATGTACACAGCATACAGGTTTGTTACATATGTATACTTGTGCCATGTTGGTGTGCT
Organism: Rhinopithecus roxellana; assembly: GCF_007565055.1. NCBI lineage: Eukaryota > Metazoa > Chordata > Mammalia > Primates > Cercopithecidae > Rhinopithecus > Rhinopithecus roxellana. Next base: position 24,778,686 of record NC_044550.1, on the reverse strand, counting down.
GTACCCATCAACTCGTCCTTTACATCAGGTATAACTCCCAATGCCATCTCTCCCCCCTCCCCCCCTCCCCATAATAGGCCCCAGTACCACATTCTTTAGTCATCATCTTTTTTTACTCTCCACTTCTTCGTTCTAAGTTCAATTTTCTCCTTAGAAAAATGCATCCTTTAGTGTGTATGTGAGTGTGTGTGTGAATGAGAGAGAGCTGTCTTGAGAATAATTCATTTTTAGTCAATCAGGTCTGAAAATGTCTATTTCATCCTCACTTTTGAATGACAATTTTCCTAGGTATAAAATCCTAGGTCGAAACCTATGTCCTCTCAATTTTTTGGAAATTCTCTTGCTTTCTGGACTCTTATCATTGATAAGATACTTTTTGTTAGTCTAAATATACTTCCTATATTAATCTCTCTTTTCTGTCTCTCATTGACTTTCTTATTGTTTGATTTTCTATACTTTACCACACTAGGTATGGTTTAGATGTGAATTTATTTTTAAAGTTTTTTTTGAGACAGGGTCTTGTTCTGTCACTCAGGCTGGAGTGCAGTGGTGCAATCATGGCTCAGTGCAGCCTCAATCTCCTGGGCTCAAGAGATCCTCCCACCGTAGCCACTGGAGTAGCTGAGACTACAGCTACATGTCACCACACCTGACTGATTTTGTTTATTTTTTTGATGAGATGAGATCGCCCTATGTTGCCCAGGCTGGTCTTGAACTCCTGGGCTCATGCGATCCCTCCTGCCTTGGCCTCCTGAAGTCCTGGGATTACAGGTATGAGTCACCATGCCCGGCCTAAAACTTTTTTGCCCAAGGCTAGATATACTTCTTCAGTGTAAAGACATAATTTTCTCCAATTCTGAGTCTAGTTAGTCCTGCTAGAAGTCTTCCTATGCTTCTGTGTTTTTTACAATCTCTTTGAGTTTTTTAAACTTCTCTTTTATATTTTCATCTACTTAGCTCTCTGTGCTTCATTTTCAAAATTTTCTTTAAATACAGTTTCCAGTTCCATAATTTTTCCCCCACTGTTACTGGTATTGTAGGAGTACATTTCTGGTAGGTCAGTTATGGGGTTGGAATATCTGAGAAACTGACTGTAGAAAATGTACCTTGATTTTAAGGTTGTTAGTGGTCATTTGTCCCAGGTGGGCAGCCAAGCACATGGTTAGAATCTTTAGATCATCCCTTGCTAGTCAAGCAAGGTTCATAGAACAGCAGCATCTCAGGCCGTACCAGAGATCTACTAAATCGGAATCTGCATTTTAATAAGATCTTTAGGGGATTCAGAGCACACAGAAGTTTGGGGAGCACTACTCTGGAGCACTACCATTTGTGTCTTTTTGTTGCTGGCCTGAATCGAGGAGATTAAGTGAAACACTGAGAGTGAGCATTTAGAAATTTTTATTATCATTTAGCAAAATAATTGTATAACTCTTGAAACCGATAATAATAAATACATTAAGCTTGCATTTTTGTATCTTTGTTTTTCACTTCATTTTTCTAAGGATTTATTTTATCTCATTCACCCCATTGAAGCAGTCTGGTTGGCAGTTGGACACCCTTATTAGCAGATGAAATGCCAAAAGCTTATCTCACCAACTGGGAGGGTGTTCTGTGCTCTTCAGTCACAGTTTTGTGGTTGAATTCTTGTATCTTGTCTATATAAAAATGAACTTGTATGCTCTGCCTGTTTTGTGGGGAATTCCCCATCAATTCATCAATTACCATTACTTTCTCATTTTTTTCTTTTTTCTTTTTTTTTGAGACAGAGTCTCACTGTTACCCAGGCTGGAGTGCAATGACATGATCTGGGTTAACTGCAACCTCTGCCTCCCGGGTTCAAGCAATTCTCCTGCCTCAGTCTCCCAAGTAGCTAGGATTACAGGCACCTGCCACCACACCAGGCTAATTTTTTGTGTTTTTAATAAAGACGGGGTTTCGCCATGTTAGCCAGGCTGGTCTGGAACTCCTGACTTCAGGTAATCCACTCTCCTTGACCTCCCAAAATGCTGGGATTGCAGGCGTGAGCCACCACCCAGCCTGTTGCTTATAAATTTTAAGGTAAGGTCATCTTTAGCCAAGAATATTTTCCTGTGAGATTCCCAAGGTCCTGGGATGTGGATACTTCTCTAGAGCATAGTTTTGCATTTGATCTCCTGGGGTCCAGAAATTTCAGTCTCGAACAATTTTTTTTCTTAATTATTTGATGGCAGGTTTCCTGCTTTGTGGGCAGAGTAAATTCAGACTCCACACTGAAATTTGGCACAGAGTTGAGATTTTTATTTTAGAGGGGAGTTTTTTTTCCCCTCCATTCCAGAGCTTGGGCAGACAGCAAGTGTCCTTGTAACTTCTCTGCGCAGGCTGGTGGGATTGTTCAGTCTCCTTTTATAGCCTGTGCAAACCTTTAAGATTCCAGCTTGATGCAAATATTTTACTTCTCACATGGGCACAAAGCAACTGTCTCTCATCTCTGCCCAGGGATTAAAATGACAGCCCCTTCCCTTGAGGTCTTTGCTCAAGTGTAAGTTCCTTTGGCTATGTGTCGTAAGCAGTAGTCTACTGCTGTGATTTTAAATACTTTTTATGTTTCAGGTACCTACACATCTTTAATTCACCATATCTATGTATTTGTAATGGGAGAAGACTGCACTTGCTCAGTCCTCCATGTTGATGGAATTGGAAATCTGAGTCTTTATCTGTAACTGTGGTTTGAAAGGTTTTGTCTCCTAATTTCAGGCAAGAGTGAGGTGAGCAGGCCTTATGAGTCTTCTCTTTTTTTTTGAGACGAAGTCTCGATCTTGTCCCCCAGGCTGGAGTGCAATGGCGCGATCTCACTCACTGCAACCTCCACCTCCCGGGTTCAAGGGATTCTCCTGCCTCAGCCTCCTAAGTAGCTGGGATTACAGGTGCCTGCCACCACGCCCAGCTAATTTTTGTATTTTTTAGTAGAGACGGGGTTTCACCATGTTGGCCAGGCTGGTCTCGAACTCCTGACCTCAGGTAATCCGCCCGCTTCGGCCTCCCAAAGTGCTGGGATTACAGGCCTGAGCTACTGTGCCCAGCCTTGTGAATCTTCTCTTGCTTCTGACATCCCACTACATTGAGTGTTTGACTGGATGGAACCCTGTGGTGGATACCAGGAAGTGCTGGATCAGAAGGATAATAGCAAGACTGCTGTCCTCTTGTATTACCTTTGTTTTTCTTCCTTACCCCTTACAATATTATATAATCTCTTTCACTTCTCCACCCCACGATTCCTAAGTGCTTAGCCTGAGAGCCTCCTTTCAGCAAATCTTCTTCTGTTACCCCTAAACCATCCCTGCTCGCAGTCCCAGTCCTTCTCTCTCTCTGAGACAGCCAGTGTAGGTGGAGTCTCCAGATGTTTTGGGGCAGACATTTACACAAGAAGACTTAACTCTGAGGCTATATTTGTCTTTCTGTGGCACTTCTAATAGTGTCTTTGAGGAAAAGACAATCCCAACTATTGGGGAAAGAGATCCAGGACCTTTATGTTAGACACAGGATAATGCGAGTAGAGGAGCATCATCATAGCAGACCCCCCTCCCCTCCGGCCCTCCTCCATACCACATCTTAAGTTAGAATGTCAGCCTCCTTTTTCATTTCATGATCGTGATCATACCAAGGCTTTCTCGTCATCAGGAGAAAACTGCTATACCACCTGATTAGAACTTTGAGAGAAATAATTTTAAAAACCCTCCCAAAACCAATTTCAAAAAAGGAAACCTGGTCAGGCATGGCAGTTTACACCTGTTATACCCACATTTTGGGAGGCTGAGGTGGGTGGATCACCTGAGGTCAGGAGTTTGAGACCAGCCTGGGCAACATGGCAAAACCCAGTCTTTACAAAAAATACAAAAATTAGCTAGGTGTGGTGGAGCATGCCTATAGTCTCAGCTACTTAGGAGGCTGAGGTGGGAACATCACCTGAGCCCCGGAAGTCGAGGCTGCAGTGGGTTGTGATCAGGCCACTGCACTCCAGCTTGGGCAACAGAGCAAGACTGTCTCAAAAACAAAACAAAAACAAAAATGGGAACCTGAAAGATCAGTTTGGACATGTAAAAGCAAAGCTATTAACGTCCCTGTTTACCATTTGACCTCAGTTTCCATGTCACACTATAGCAATGCTGTATGGCAGAAAATAAGCTACATTTCTCTGTTCCAAGCTCTTCTTGATGAGAACCAGTACTAGAACCCTGCCTGCACCCTCCAGCCTTCGCCACTCTGTTCCCCTCAGAGAATGACCTGCTCATACATCATTACCATCTGACACCATCAGAAGGAACAACAGTTGTTAGGTTTCTTTCATGTCTCAGACATTATAAATTACATCAGGAACATTTGAAAGAAGAAATTTTTCCTAAGTTCAACTCTGTCCCTGAGTTACTTGAGATAAGTAAATAACAAGACATGCACAATTTATGCACAGTTGCAAGAATTTGAGCGTAAATGAACTTGGGCTTTTGAAAAGGTAACCTCCACTAGCCCATTTCTCCCATGTCCTTTTGTCTCTGTCCCTCTCTGCATTCAGCAATTGTCCTATTTAGCATAGTTAGTACAGTTCCTTTTCAAAGGAAATAAAGTAAAGAGATTTTAACCTCTTAAAGACCAGAGTTATTAAAATAATAGCAATAGCTAAAACCAACCAGAAAATGAACCAGTCCCATTTCTGGTAGGGGTAACTTGCCTTCTCTTTTCATCCTTTACTTTTTCAGTCTTGGAAACAGGAATAACAGGCTACACGTTTCTAAATCTAATGGCTACCAGCAGTTTAAATAATTCAAGAATTCTATGGAAGTGGACCTTGCAGTAATGCATAGCAGACCCCCCTCCCCTCCGGCCCTCCTCCACACCACATCTTAAGTTAGAATGTCAGCCTCCTTTTTCATTTCATTCAAAGTGACAGAAAAAAAAAAAAAAAAGATACTTTAAGACCTAATCAGGTACTGTACCGGTGTTCTGAATGATGAAAAAAACCCTCAAATTACTTCAGTGGGTTTGTCAGTTCTATTGTTAGCTTAGTCAAGTGGCCCTACAGAAAGGAGACAGGAGAGCGAAGAGAAAATAGTAGAATTCTAATCTGCTTTTTAAAGACTCTTGGTCAGAAGTATAGCAATTCAGATACCCCTGTTTGAAAGCAGCAGGACAGATTTGTTAGAAGACAAAAGCTCCAATTAGTATTTTCCACACCCTTTCACAATTTTCTCTACTGCTTTTGGCTCTGAAACCCTTTATGCCAGGGCCTTTGTGCTGGCAAAGAGGCGGGTGGAAGGGCACAGGGGCGGGGGAGGGGAGCCCCGGGCTCGGAAAGATGGCACGCAGGGCCCGGTGCTCCGGGTGTCCCACAGAGGTCAAGTAGCTCGGGAGGGAAGTGGAGCTGCAGACACCGAGGACGCGGGGGCGGCCAGCAGGAGGGAGCCTACCTGAGTTCATGGAGATTCGGGCTTGGCGAATAACCACCTGCGGGGCAATTGGGGTGGTTGGCTGCAACTTGTGGAGACCTTTGGCGACCTGCAGAAGTTTTCCAGAGACGTCGAGCCCATACAGGAACCGGTCCACCAAGAACACAATAGCTGCCGCAGCCGCACAGTCCTGAGCGAGGATGGAGGCCCTCAGGGACGCCTGGAGGAACAGCGTGGAAGATCTTGAGCCAGGCGGAAACGCCGGCAGGCTGAGGGCCAGGCTTAGAGTGGGAGGTATTTTCATTAATACAACAAAACCCACAGCTAGGAAGAGAAAAATACTTTATTAGGCAGCTGAACCAAAAGAAAGAAAACAGAAAAATCCAGTTCAATTGTGCAATAAAATAGTATTTTCTTCATTCAATTTCCCCCATTACATTTATAAAATTATAGAAGCGATAAATGCATACTTCCTGTTGTTAAAAACTCAAACAATACTAAAGTGCATAGGGTAAAAAGGTAGGGCCAGGCATGGTGGCTCATGCCTGTAATCTCAGCACCTTGGGAGGCCGAGGCAGGGGGATCTCTTGAGGCTGGGAGTTCGAGACCAGCCTGGCCAACATGGTGAAACCCTGTCTCTACTAAAAATACAAAAATTAGCTAGGCGTGGTAATGGGCGCCTGTAGTCCCAGCTACTCGGGAGGCTGACGCGGGAGAATCACTTGAACCCAGGAGGCAGAGGTTGCAGTGAGCGGAGATCCAGCCACTGCACTCCAGCCTGGGTGACAGAGTGAGACTCCGTCTCAACAACAACAACAAAAACTATGTAGGGTAAAAAGTAAAAGCGCCCCATAGTTTCCCCACCCCTTATTTTATTTCTTCTCCTACTGCTCCAACTCTCCTTGACAATGGTTTGGGAGAGAAGATCCTTCCAGAACCTCTATCCTTTTATTTATATTTAGATATTAATTGATCATTGTCTTGCTTTGCCTTCTCCTGCCTTTCCTATCTCTTTTTCTCTCTTTCATACATAAATGACGTCACACTAAACATATTGTTCTGCTGTTTTCTTCTTTCAATCACCATCATCTAGGAGAACTTCCACATTAGTTCATGACACTCTGCTTCATTTATTGCCTACATTTTAATTAGGAAGAAATATAGAATTTTAGATAACAGTCCATATTTGATTTATATCATCATGTTTCGTTAATGAATAAAATAAGAAAAAGAAGAAACCCAGCATGAAATGAAAGTGTAACATAAAGAGTGAGAAGTAGAAATAAATAATCAAGTTTTTATGAAAAAACATCATCGTTTGCTCTGCTAGGGTGTTGTACTAAAGACCTTTGATTTAGTGGTTACATAGCTAGTAGCGTAAATGAGTTTATCACCCAAATGCTATTATCTTCATATGCTAAACTAAATCATGCTGACTGCTTTCTGGGCATGTTTGTTCACACATGAAGCCTAGAAAGCCTTGTAAGCATTGTCCATTTTCCTACTACAATGTTACTACACAAAGCACTGCTTTCATCACCACATATTCCTAAGTATTAACACTTACTGGGCAAAACCAGGTGCCAGGCACAGTGCTAGGTGATTTATATGCACTAATTCAGTATCCTCCTAGCAATCCTAAGAGGCAGTTTCTATTATTATTCTCATATGTAAGATGGGAAACCTGAGATGCAGAGAGGTGAAGTGATATGCTGAGGTCACATGACCTGTGACTAAGCGCTGAGGTTTGAACACAGGAGGTCCAAATTCAGATCCTACATGCTCCCTTGTTGCCCTGACTCCATGTTAGGAAGCTGGATGGAGCTGCTGGGAGTCTGGAAAGGCCCACGTGGTGGGTTAACAGGGCAGAGTACCAGAAGAAGAGAGCTGCACAAAGCAAGTTCAGAGATCTGCAGAGGGTCCTCTTTGAGTCAATTATCTGATATTTACTACTATGTTAATAAATGCCATATACATAATTGGTTACAGAATATTTGTATTCACAGGCTTTCATCAGTCAGGTAATGCCTGCCAAATACCAGCACAATAATCTTTCCGTTTTAAAACTGATGCTTACTTAACCTGTTAAGATATTTAAACTATCAATGTGTTTATTAAGCATATAATTTTTTACTCGACTTATCTTTTTGGTCTGAGTCAATCATTGCTCTCACTGGGATAGAGTTGCCAACTGTTGGGGAGAATATCTCTTCTCTCCTCTTGATATTTCCTTCCACGTGACGGGAGCTCTATGACCCTAGCATCCCCGGCCTCTTTCTATCACTTTCCTCACTCTGCTCCATGGGGGGTGGAGTGACTAATCTGACTGGTAAATTTTGGAAGAAGAAAGTGGGCGTGTATGACTTCTCCCTTTTTTCTCCTGGGAACAAGCTGTCCAAAGGAAACAGCAATTTGTTGTCACTTTTCTATATCATAAGTCTTGTCTAGTAAGCTGCCCTACATGGAGTATTCTGCTTGGCCCTGTTCCTGTGACTAAATGGGGAAGTCTTTATAATTTTGGGGTTCCACTAGCAGATTCCCTATGTCCAATACAAAGCTACATCTTCTAACTTGCCCTTTATCAGAATTAAGGGTACTATTTCATCTCTTGTTTGCCTCTTTTCTTTTATTTCTCCATTTGCTCAGAATCCAGGAGAGGAAGAGAGGTACTATTGATTGGATCTTCCCAAAGACCCTGACATGAATAACTGCCTTTCTAAGGCACACCATAACCCTTTCTAAGGAAACTGCTGTGCCTACAGCCTCTGTCTTTGAGGTAGCCACGTATTTTGCTACTTGGCCTTGACACCCTTTTTTCTCCACCCCACAACCAGATCAAGGCCACCTGATCAAGTGTAGCTACCTGATAACCTGACCCCTCATGACTCTGTGGCCAGGCTTTAAAAAACCAATGTATCAATCTGAACTAAAAAATATAGAAAGAATTTGCCTGTTATTGAAGTATAGAAAGAAAGTAGAGTATGGCCAAGCCATGTTTATGGGCAACACAAGGGAGGATCCAAGAATGGCTCTGAATGCCAGTCCACGTTTTCATGAGTGCCATTCTAGGAATTACATGTCCCGTTTAGTATGCCACATGTATTTTCAAAATATTGCACACCCCCTTTTATGTATTTACTTGATTGAGTTTCTGTTCCTTCCAACCAGAAAAAGCCTAACAAAAATTGCAATGCCCAAAACTTCTACTGAGTTTGTCAAATAAACCATCAATCTGAAAAATACAAGTTTCATAAATGAGAAAAAGTCTGTTGGCTGGGCGCAGTGGCTGAAGCCTTTAATCCCAGCACTTTGGGAGGCTGAGATGGGTGGATCACTTGACGTCAGAAGTTCGAGACCAGCCTAGTCAACATGGTGAAACCCCATCTCTACTAAAAATACAAATATTAGCCGGGCATGGTGGCACGTGCCTGTAGTTCCAGCTACTCAGGAGGCTGAGGCAGGAGAATCACTTAAACCCAGGAGGCAGAGGTTGCAGCAAGCCAAGATTGTGCCACTGCACTCTAGTCTGGGCAACACAGCAAGACTCTGTCTCAAAAAGAAAAAAAAAAGTCTGTCATTGGCATTCATAAAATGTAAATCAAAAATGGAAAAGCAAATTGATGGTTGTATATGTGGCCAGCTGTGTCTACTAAGGCCAATCTCTCAGCAAGGGTCCTTCCTGTGCTAAAGACACGTAGATATAGTCCTTTGTTTTGTATCTTCAGCTACTATCTTCAGTACTTGCAGTTTCTGCCACTTCCAGCCTTCCTTCTACTTTTACTTAGAAGGAACAACACTATTCCTGCCAACCTGCTCATGGCTATGGACCTTGGGGGGTACTCAGATAGCCTGTGAATGCCCTCTTTTTGATGTTACACTTCCATGCATGCTTGATTTAGAGTTCTGCTCTCCATCTTTTTTCCTTTTCTTTTTTTTTTTCATCTCTATCACCCAAGCTGGAGTGCAGTGGTGCGATCTTGGCTCACTGCAACCTCTGTCTTTTGGATTCAAGTGATTCTCCAGCCTCAGCCTCTTGAGTAAGAGGGACTATAGGTGCTCACCACCACGCCCAGCTAATTTTTGTATTTTTTAGTAGAGATGGGGTTTCACTATGTTGGCCAGGCTAGTCTCGAACTCCTGACCTCGTGATCTGCCCGCCTCGGCCTCCCAAAGTGCTGGGATTACAGGCATAAGCTACTGCGCCCAGCCTTGTTCTCCATTCTTATTGGTGTCTCACTTTAGTTTTAGGGAAGCTGCAGTAACTACTCGGGTGGCAATGTTCAGAGGCAGGCTATTCTCCGGAGGTGATTCCCACTCTTTCCTCACTGAGAATAATGGTTTCCACTTGTGTAGGACCATCTAGTCTGTGAAAAATGTTCACACACACCTCTATGACATTGAAATTTTATAGTAACTCTAAAGTCTAAACAAGAAAAGGAAACTGAAGCTGCAAGATTAAGTGACTTTCCAAAGTTATAAAATCAAAAGAGTCAGCGCTAGGCAAAAATTCAAGTCTCTCTCTCTCTTTTATTTTTATTTACTTATTTTTAATTAATTTTTAGAGACAGGATCTCACTCTGTCACCCAGGCTGGAGTGCAGTGGCTGATCATATAGCTCACTGCAGCCTCAACCTCCTGGGCCCAAGTGATCCTCCCACCTCAGTTTCTGAGTAGCTGGCATTACAGGCATGAGCCACTGTTCCTGGTTTCTCTCTTTCACAGTGGTAAAAAATGCATAACATAAAATTTACCATCTTGACATTTTTAAGTATACATTTCAGTAGTGTTAAGTATGTTCACGTTGTTGCAAAACAAATCTTCAGACATTTTTCACTTTGCAAATCCAAAACGTTATACCCATTAAACAACAACTCCCCTTTTTCCACTCTCCCCAATTCCTGGCAACCACCATTCTACTGTAGGGGTTAAGAGGTGTGACACCTTTCCTCTCCCATCATAAGGGTCACAGCTGACACTCCTATAATACAAGACAGGTTAGCAAGAGAAAAGCATAACAAATTTATTTAATCAAAGTTTGATGTTAGATGGGAGCCTTTAGAAATGAAGACCCAAAGACCCAGAAAAAACTGACTGTTTTTAAGGCTTAAATTTGACAAAGAATAGACAGCCATGTAGAAATGTCATTGGACAGGAGGAGTATGACTAATCATAATAGACTAGGTGTGATGGGACTCAGCAAGACCTATCTGGTGAGATTTTTCTCAGCCTATCTGTCTAGTATCCTTCCTTCCAGGTACAGGTCTTATAATCTACTATCAGACAAGATAGGACAGAGAATTTTTTTATGGCCAGCCTCTACACAGAAAGGCAGGGAAAGGTTAGAGTAATATTTCTAGGTTTTATGACTTGCTTTGGTGGAGAGGAGTTCTAACTTCTATGACTTGCCTTAAGGAAGAGGAATTCTGTGGTTTCTATGACTTGGTTTAGTGGTGAAAGAAGAGTGAGAGAGAGGAGGGCAGGAGAAGGTCAGAGAGAACTTGCTTCTGAGGCTGCTTCTGGGGTCTTTCAATCTCCTTTACTTCGAAGTACTCAACATGCCAAAATGTCTTACTTTGGGGTATCCTTTTCTGAGCTCCAACATTGCTTTCTGCTTCTATGAAGTTGACCACTTTAGATACCTCATATTAGTGAACTCATACAGCATTAGTCTTTTTACTTCATTTAGCATGATATCTTCAAGGTCCATCCATATTGTGGCATGTGGCAGGCTTTCCTTTTAAGGTTTTCCCTTTTAAGTTTGAATAATAATCCATTGTATGTATATACCATGTTTTGTTTGCTCATTCATCCATCAATGAACATTTGGGTGACTTCACCTCTTTTTGTTGTGAATAGTGCTGCCATGGACATAGGTATGCAAATATCTCTTCAATACCCTGCTTTACTTCTTTTGGATATATACCTAGAAGTGGGATTGCTTGATCACATGAGAGTTTTATGTTTAATTTTTTGAGGAACATCCATGCTGTTTTCCACAGAGTTTGCACCATTTTACAAGCCCACCAAGAGTGCACAGGTTCCATTTTCTCCACATCTTTGCAATACTTGAGGAACACAAGTCTCTTGAGCATCAGTTCATCTTCTGCTTTTCCCCTGTGGCCTGAGCAGGGTTCTGTGGAGCAGTGCCTAATCTGAGCATAAGAAGTTGGGTCTTGGCCAAGCGTGGTGGCTCATGCCTATAATCCCAGCACATTAGGAGGCCAAGGTGGGTGGATCATGAGGCCAGGAGTTCAAGGCCAGTCTGGCCAACATAGTGAAACCCCATCTCTACTAAAAATACAAAAAAATTAGACAGGTGTGGTGGGGCGTGCCTGTAATCCCAGCTACTTGGGAGGCTAAGGCAGGAGAATTGCTTGAATCTGGGAGGTGGAGGTTGCAGTGAGCCGAGATTGCGCCATTGCACTCCAGCCTGGGTGACAGAGCAAGACTCCGTCTCAAAAAACAAACAAACAAAAAAGTTGGGTCTTTAAAGCTGGGGCTGAACTCACTGTTGAGTCCAAACAGTAGTTTTAGGGGCCCCACTTCCTTCATTATAATGAGAAAATTCTATGAAAAGGAAAACAAGGACAAATAAAAACAAATTCCAAATGAAAAGAGTATTCTTGTTACATATTTAAAAATGAGAGACAGGAAAGAAAACTTCCCGGGAGATGGCTTTTAATTTTTGTGCTTTGATATTCTCTAGCAAAAGTTGGATTATGAGAGCAAATGATGATTTGGTGATAGCTGGGGATCACTACAGTTGGGCACTCCTCACAGTGAGCTACAAGGATACTTAGTAAGTGCAGTGGCATCCTTTATGAAATGGTCTCCCTGAGTTATGAGACACAGCTTCTTGGAGTCTAGGGAGGCCAAGGTAGCCAGAGTTCACAGGGCAGAGTACCAGAAGAAAATAGCTGCACAAAGCAAGTTCAGAGGTCTGCAGAGGGTCCCCTTTGAGTCTTCAGCAGAATACTGATCAGCTTCTGCATGGAAAGAAACCACCCAAAGCTGGGGGAAAAAGCCACCTGAAATGAACATAGGAAACAATTCTTAGGCCTCAAGCGCTTGTTTTTCTTAGGAAACAATTCTTAGGCCTCAAGCAGCTTGTGTTTCTATCACCCAGTGTAGAAGAGTCTTGTCATTTACAGGACATGGGGTAGAGTATTCAGAAAGGTATTGCTTTGGTAGGGAGACTAAATTAGCCTTTGACTATGACTGTTCTTGGCCAACTCTGATACCTTAGAAGAAAGCTTCAAAAGGATCAAATTATTTCCTAACTTGACTGAGTCCCAGAACAAAGCTCAAGAATATTTATAGGCACACAAAATGTTCACAATCCAAGAAAGTAAAATTTATAATCTGGCATTCAGTTGAAAATTGCCAGGTATGAAAGAAGCCCAGATTGCACAGAAAAAGAAATCAATAGAAAGTGAACCCCAGATTACAGTTCAAGAAGGTAGAGTAAAAATTAGGTATATGCAGTAGAGACACGGAAGATATAAAAATTGAACCAAGTCAAACGTTTACAGATTAAAGCGATATAAAGTCTGAGATGAAACCACGGGTATCTCGGTTTGTTTCCTAGCTCTAGCACTTATTTGCCATGGCAAGTTACTTAACCACTCTATTCTCAATGACCTCATCTGTGAAATGTGGATAATATTCATGTGTGGTGCTGTTTCAGGATTAGAGGAAGTGTGGGTCAAATGCTCAGCACAGAGCTTGGTAGCTTAATAAATGACATGGAACACTATGAAAAAAATGGAAAGAAGTCAGCTACTCATTTCCACTCTCTTGTGTGATGAGACATAAACAGGCACAGACAGACTCCCAAAGTGAGTTTCAGTGGAAGTTTCAATAGAGCAAAACAGAAATAATGGGTCATGCATGTAACACCTATAAGGCTTATCTCAGAGAATGGCTAAATATCTCATTTTTTTCAATCTCTTTCTTCTCTTCACCAACTCTGAGGATTGATGTTACTGGAAACTGAGAAAGGAAAAGGAAAATGAGCGGGCTCTGTGGCACTTGGTGAGGGAAAGCTGGGTCTTGAAAGGGGGCCTTCTCAGCACACACGTGCGAATTGCTTTTGGCTGTCGCCAATGGAGGAATCCTTCCCCAAGCACCTGTAAACTGATGCTGCAAACACCCCATTCTGCATCCCTCAAGAACACGCCATATATTTGAGCAGAGAACATTGCCTAATCTATTTTTCCCCCTTCTACTCTTAATAGATTGGAGCACAAAAGCCTGAGAGAGGGTGACCTGCCAGACAAAAGGGCCTTTGAGTTCCTTGGAAAAGTAGACTTGGAGGAGGATGGAAGGAATCCAAGTGGCCCTATTATTTCCACTTGCACTAATTAGACATTTTTCTGTCAGCTATTGAGCACTGCTGAGAGGCCAAACTCACTGAATTCATTTCTAAAGTGTTTACAGAAGTTTGCATCTGTTTGTGTCTCTTCAGGAGGAAAATAAGCACTTCAATAGCATTGTGGAAAATCTAAACGAAGCATCCTATTCTGGAGGACCTGGCATCCCCGAAGCTGCATAATTTAACTCTGTTCAGGGCCCAAACCTCTCGCATCTCTCTCCAAGACCTAACGATGCAAAATGCAGAGAAGTCAACTCAGGAGAATCTTTTCTTTTCATTTTCTTTTCTCTTTCCCTTTTGAAACGGCAGCATGCTGTGCACTACATACAGATTTAGGTGGGTATCATTCTTGCAGCCCCTCTGTCGTGTTTCTACCAGCACTCTGAGAAATTAATACCCACTTTCATTTGCTGCCAAGTAAGGGGATAGTAAATTCCTCAGCAGCAAAGCAGAATACATCATCATCCTGGGAATCTTCCCAAAATGTATGCCGGGGAGGGGGCGGGGGGCACTCTGACATCAGAAGGAGAAAAATGAAAGAGGGCCAAAGTGTGTGGTAGGGAAGGGACGCTAAAGAGTTTCCCTACATGGTAAAATGTGCCTGGGTTATGCACAATTAGATTAACATGAAAGAGAGCCCCTCTCCCTCCCCCACCCTCTAAAAAAGAAAGAAAAAGAAAACAACACAAAAACCCTAACCCACTGACTACATGGGCAATGCCTTTGAAATGCATATTGGTCTACATGGAATTTGATTCAGGATTCTTTTTGTTTGAGTTTTTAGGCCCACGACTGACCTGCCATCACAGAGGACTCAAAAATATGATCTTTTTAGGTAGCGTCACAGTAACAGAGTTTTAGTGTTGGGATGAACATAGTATGGCTCCAGATCAAAAACAAACAGGGATTCTAATCCTTTATTTTTCCTCGGAGGCTGACTTAGGGGAAGATTGTCCAAACAGCAACCAAATTGTATTTTTCCTGTTATGTGATCATGTTTAAATAAAAATATGTGGATGTGGATGAGACAATGTGCTGGATTTCTGAAGATAGAGGCTCACAAATGCATGTACACAGACACACGCATAGACACACACAGAGTTGTTTTTTCACATCTGTTTTCAGGATGGGAAATAACAGGGTTCTAATTGCATTTAAGGCTCAAAGGGAACTTCATGGCCAGGAAGCTGAGTCAGGTGGTGAAGAAATTAAACTCTACAATGAGATTTTGATACACAGATGATTGAAAAAATGCTAAAGAGCCTTTTCTAAGGGCTCTTGCTGAACAGCAGCAAGGAAAAGTGTGTGCTGTTTTCATGGTTCCTTGCATTAGCACCAGCCCCTCCCGATGCTGAGCATCAAGTTTAGGTCCCAGCTATGGGTTCAAAGCTGTGATGTGTTCACAGCAATGACAATGGCAGCTGTTCTCAAGGAAGGGCTGGGTGAGGGGGCTCAGAACTGAAGCCATCTGGCACTGCAATTGGCAGGAGCTGTGTGAGGGGAAATTATTGCTGCATAACAAATTGGGAGATTGGCAAAAGGTAGGGAAAGATGGAAGGGAGGTGGGGAATTAGCAAAATGAACACATGAAAAGTGATTGACGTCTGCATAGTTATCCATCAATAGTAAAAGCAGAGTGCAAGTGGTACAAATCAAACTGATGGATTCAAGTCAATGGATGACCAAACATGGCATGCTCCATATTTGTCCACCCACTAATGTGACAAGGAGGTGAGAAGAAAAAACTGACCTTTCTTAAGGTTCATGCCCAGGGCCTGTAAACATTTCACTGGCCTTTCTTTCACTTTTACCAATAGAAAATGCAGATTCAACCCTTTCTGAAAAATAGTTGTAAGCTTTTTCTCTATCTTAATATCTAAAGGTAATATTTTGGATCGTCTCGCCCTTTCTCAGATCTACTGTATATGGAGTTGGCCATCTGTTAAAGGGTAAAGAAAGCAGGATCAAAATAGGCAACCATCTCACCAGGATCCCTGTGAACCTGAGGGCTGGGAGCTAGGGACCTGCACGCCTTACCTCTCTTCTGGTGCCCAGGTTGCTATGGCTAGCATGAGTCCAGTTATCATTCTTTGTGATTTCAGCATCCACATTGATGATTCCTCCAGCACACTGGTGTCTCTTGCCCATGACCTTCTTCTCTCCAGCTATCTTCTGCTTCACCCCACCTTAGTCACCTACTCTCATGGTTGGCCATACCTTAGAATGTACGATTTTGGCAGCATTTAAGAATCTCAATTTAAGCATTGCATTCTCTGGTCTTTATCTCATGTTCTTTCAGCTTCCTTCTTCTATAGCACAAATCCAACAATTCTACAACCTTTCTGGGACACCCATACAATTCACTGACCCTACTGTTTTGTACTATCCCATCAGTCATCTCATGCCCTCACTTGCCTCTTTAAATTCGGTAGTGCGTAAATGTAATAACTTTTAAAAAGCATTCTTGTCTCCTCTCCCTTTTTCTGCCTCTGTTATATTTTTCTGAAAAATGTCAACCATGCTTATTGTTAGAGAAAAACCTTGGACTCACATTAGAGTCACCTGGTAGGACTTTCAAAAGTCTGGATGCCCAGATGGCAGCCCAGACCAGTTAGATCAGAATCTCTGGAGTGCACCTGGGCATTGGTTTCTTTTAACAATCCCAGGTGATTCCAATGAGCACCCAGAGTTGAGCACTCTGGCTGAGTGAGGCTGATCTTCCAGGCTCTTTCCCCAGTCCTCACTCTCACCTCCCTTCTGTGGATGAAACAAATTATCTGATGGGGGTGACATACCTGGCTCAGACCTTTCTCTCTCCTCTCTTCACATCCTCCTGCCAGGGGAGAGGGTACATTCTGGCCTGTTTTGCATGAAGGAAGGGGCCTGCCAGGAACAGGATGAGTCTGGAGTGAAGAATTTTCCAACCCACACCTGAATTTTGAAAACCACATTCTCTTATCTGTTTTATGGTCATAAAAGTTACTCTTTTGTATTTACCTTTCAGCTGATTCTGAATGCAGGAGGGTAAGATCAATGTTATTTATTGGCACCCCAAATTCCAAAATTAAAAAAAATTCTTTGCCTAACCTGGGCTTCTACCTAAGCAAGTGAAAATGGCTGGAAAAAAACACAACCATGATACTTTAAATTTATGATTGTAACCTGAAGATGGCCCCCATATACTGCCTGGCAATTGGAACTACATTTCTACCTCCTTCTCTCTTCCCAACCCAAATTCCTCTAATCGGAGTCTCAGCTGTTTACCTTGATTGTTATTTCACTGAGAAAAGATAGTCAATGAGAAGAGACGGTCTTTATTCTTTTACCTAAATTTGCCAACCCTCTTGAGTTGGAACCTATGTGTTCCATCTAACCTCTTACTGGTAAGTGTGATACCAATACCTTACTTATAGGTTCAATTCTAATCCTTCTTTACATTATATCTCCCTTCTCTTCTGCATCAATTTCCTTCCAGATCATTCTCATCAGCATCCAAACATGTTGTAATAGCATCTACCTTAGGAACAATCCTTTCATCTAGAACCAGAAATATCATTTGACCCAGCAATCCTATTACTGGGTATATACCCAAAGGATTATAAATCATTCTGCTATAAAGACACCTGCACACATATGTTTATTGCAGCACCATTCCCAATAGCAAAGACTTGGAACCAACCCAAATACCCATCAATGATAGACTGGATAAAGAAAATGTAGTACATATACACCATGGAATACTATGCAACCACAAAAAATAATGAGTCCATGTCCTTTGCAGGGACGTGGATGAAGCTAGAAGCCATCATTCTCAGCAAACTAACACAGAAACAGAAAACCAAGCACTGCATGTTCTCACTCATAAGTGGGAGCTGAACAATGAGAACACACGGATGCAGGGAGGGGAACATCACACACCGGGGACTGTTGGTGGGTGGAGGACAAAGGGAGGGACAGCATTAGGACAAATTCCTGATGCATGTGGGGCTTAAAACCTAAATGACAGGTTGATAAGTGCAGCAAACCACCATGGCACATGTTTACCTATATAACAAACCTGCACGTACTGTACATATATCCCAGAACTTAAAGTAAAAATAAAAGAAAGAGAGAGAAAAACAATCCTTTCTCAGTCATACGTCTGTCTCCAGCTCCTATCCCATTTCTTTGCTGCCCTTTCCAGCCAATCCCAAAAGAGTTGTCTAAACTCACTGTCCTCACATCCTTACCTGCCACTCTTTCTTAAATCTATAATTTTCATCCCTAACACTTCATTGTACCTATTCTTTTAAAGGTTGCTAACAAATCCAGTGACCATTTATTTATTCTTATATTATTCAAACTCCTAGAAGATTTAGCTGAGTGAATCAATCCCTCCTTAAAAAAGAAAAAAATTCAGGTGGCTTCTGGCATTGCACATTCTGCTGGTTCCCTTCCTTGCTTGATTTGCTGGATCATGCTTCTTTCCCAGCTTCTGAACAAGGAATGCCTTAACAATCAGTTCTGAGACTGCTTCTCTTCTTCAGCTACACTCAGCCTGTTCCATGGCCTCAAATAGCAACTCTGATAATGAATCCCATGTCTAAATACCATCCTGTTTCTCTTTGCTCGAATGCAGACTCATATATGGAATTGCCCACCATAGCCCAAGTTGGATGTCAGGATCTCAAACTCATCATGTTTAAAACAGAACTCTATTTTTCCTCCATTCTTGCTTCTTCTTCAGTGTGCTCTGTCTCTGTAGTGATGTCTCATTCACTCATTTGCTTAGGACAAAACCTTGGAGTTTTGACTTCACATTTGTGACTCTTTTTTTCTCTTGTCCTCTACACCCAATCCATCAGTAAATCATGTTGGCTCTACCTCTAAAATACGTGTAAGATCTGACCATTTGTCATCTCCTCCAGGGCACCCACTTCAGTCAAAGCCACTGTTACAGTCTTGCTTGGATAGGGTCCCGGCTCTTGCCTCTGGTGTTTCTCTCCCTTACACAGCAGAGTGATCCCTCTAAAATGTAAGCCTAATCATGTCAGTTCCCTGCTCTTGACTTTAACATGGCTTCCCATCACATTTAAAATAAAATTTAGGCCAGACACCGTGGTTCAGGCCTATAATTCCAGCACTTTGGGAAGCTGAGGCAGGAGGATCACTTGAGCCCAGGAGCTTGAGAGCAGCCTGGGCAACATAGGGAGACTCCGTCTTTACAAAAATATATATTTTTAAAATTAGCCAGGCTTGGTGGTGCTTGCCTGTAGTCCCAGCTATTCTGGAGGCTGAGGTGGGAGGATCACTTGAACACAGGAATTTGAGGTTACAGTGAGCTATGATCACACCACTGTGCTCTAGCCTGGGCAACAGAGCAAGAGGCTGTCTCTTAAAAAAATTTTAAAATTTAAATCTGTTATCATGGCCAATAAGATCCTATATGATATTGCCTCTTAATACTTCATTGACCTATTTACTCTTATTTTCATCACTTCTCACCATTCTCCAGCCTCTTTGCTCATCCTCCAACAAGTCTTTGTATTTGTTGCTCCTTCCCTCTGCAATGCTGTGCCCTCAGCTATCTGCATGGCTCCCTCATTCAGATCTGGGCTCCAGTCACCTACTCAAAAAAGCCTTCCCTAACCATTCCTCTACAATCATATTAGAGTATCTATAGTCACTCACTATCTCTTGACTCTGCTTTGTCATCATAGACTTTATTACTCTCCAATATTAAATTATATATATGCCATCTGACTGTGCTCAATCGCATCAACAGTGATGCTTTATCAATACAGATTCATGGATCTAAATAAAGATCCACTAAATCAGAATCTCGAGGTAGTAAGACCTAGGAATATATATGTTTTAAGAAGCTGCTCCCCACTCCACCCCACCTAATGTATACATGTCCCGCATAATTCTAATTCATTCATCCTGTTGACCAGTATTTGGAATCTCTAGCATAAGTCATTTAAGTCATAAATAGATATAAATTATGTGCATTTTAAGCATATTAGGCAAAGGTATGGCCTTAGACAAAGAGTGAAGGGAAGTTGTTATAATTCTGTGACCAAAGCAATATAATAGGAGAGCTACTGAGACAGGTTAGGGGTCTGGCCTCTAAGCCCTTTTAAAGCTCTACTTGACAGTGACTCCAGAAGACACAGAGGTCTCAATTTCACATACAGTGCCCATGGAAATATTGGTTGGTGCAAAAGTAACTGCAGTTTTTTTTGCCATTTAAAAGCAGTAGCAAAAACTGCAATTACCTTTGCACCAACCTAATAATTCATGCCTAGTGTGATAGGAGGTTTTCAACAGCCATGAAAGGAATATATTTCGCCTGTGGTCTTCACATAGAGAATATACATAAAAAGCTCCAGCATTGAGCTGAGAATATTTTCCAAATGTGACCGATTACACACATATGTGGAAAAGAAGCCAGTATTGAGACTACTTTTACGAAGAAGCTAGTGAAATCTGTTATTAGAGGGAGATGCTGTGGGAAAAGGCAAAGAAAAGGGGTTTCAGCTGCGCCGAGGCACTATGTGATTTTGCATGTTACTTAACCTTTAGACGTTAACATTCACATCTATAAAGTAAAGATAACAATGCCACAGGGCCTGGCACTGTGGCTTACGCCTATAATCCTAGCAATTTGAGAAGCCAAGGAAGGAGGATTGTCTGAGCTGAGGAGTTCGAGACCAGCCTGGGCAACATGGTGATGACCTACCTCTCTTAAAATACAAAAAAATAGCGGGGTGTGGTGGCACACGCATGTGGTTCCAGCTACTTGGGAGGCTGAGGTACAAGAATTGCTTGAACACAGGAAATGGAGGTTGCAGTGATCTGAGATCATGCCACTGCACTCCGGCCTGGACAACAGAGTGAGACTCTGTCTCCAAAAGAAGAAAAAAATAAAAATAAAAATAACAGCACCACATAGATGACTGAGAAGATTATAGAGGAGTACATGTAAGGTGCCTAGCACTTAGTAGATGCTCAATAAATAATAACATATTGTTTTGACAGTGGATTGAGGGTGAGATTGTGAAATCAGTTTCTGAGATCTCAAAATACAAAGAAAATTCTAAAAGTTTCCATTTAAATTTATCAATGAGAAAGAAATTAAGCTTCACTAACATTTTAAAAAGTGAATTGACATAAGCACCTTCCTCTGTTATGTTCGATAGTTACTCAGCACAGATGGCACATGATCGTGCTTCATCCTGGAAGAGCTGATGACCGAAACTCTCTTGTTGGACGGTTTCACTGTACAAACTGTACTGCAGTTTATATAGTTGGTAAGTAGGTTTATAGTTTCTAGTATCACAAATCATAGATACTTTGGAATAATTCATAATGAGAGGGGGAAATACTACAAAAACCTCCAGGCAAAGTTCCTTAGAGAATGGCCAAATATGGAGCTTAGACATTTTTCTTTTATGAAAGGTTTTTGTGTCAGCCTGTTCTGTGATGACAAGTGGCTGACCACAGTACGCTATGCAACAGGTATTCTGAAAAATATCTTTCAAATAATGAGGGTTGGAAGTATTTTCTTCATTGTGATTTAGCTACTAAAAATACAACATATTTTAAAACACACAAATGGGAATTTTTTTTCTTTCTTTCCTAAGGAAACATGACAACTAAGAAAATTTTAACCCGTTTAAAAAAATGTTCCAAATGAAGAGTTTGAATGGACTTTTGGCATCCTTTGTTAAAAAAAGTATCCTCTGATTAACTTGCAGAAACATGCAATCGACATTAGGGAACGCAGAAATTTGCTAGCAGCATTTCAACAAATGATGTCTCATAATTGGTAGATGGATTGAAATGTGAGTGATGTGAATTTGTAATCAGAGCTGACCATTTCTATTTGGATCTACACATCTTTGACACATAAATTTTCAAGTGTGACAGTCATTAAAACCAAATATTAAAATAAACTGTACTAGCTACATCTTCAACACAGAGGACTAATTCAAGATTTTTAAAACTGAACACAGTATGTTACAATCTTAACATGAACAAAAAAGTTCTCATGCCAATATTGCACTTTAAAATTTATTTTAAAGTATTCATTTAATCTTTGTCTCATTCTTCTTAAATTTCTATTTTACTGAAATCTATATACATAGTAATGCACAGTACATGCATATCATTAAATAAATAAATGTATAATGTGGTGCTTATGTAAAAGTTTTTGCTGATGAGATGAGCAATAAAAATGTTTTAAAGACAATTGATTCAAATGAATAAATTCATGGGATAATAGTAAGCTTCTTTTGTGCTGTACGAGTATGTCCAATAAAAGAAAGTACTGATTCAAAATCTATGAATTTGTTGAGCTTAAAAAGGCTTGGGTTTTGCCCTTGTGAGTGAGATAATCTTGTTTCATGAAGCAGGCAGGTGATTACACATGATGAAAGGGTGGGAGAAGGAAATCCAGGGCATATCCCTGCTGAAGTATACTTGGTGACATGGCTTGGAAATATCTCTCAAGCTCTCTGAGCCAATCATCTTATCTGTAAGATGAGTATAACAAATTTCACTTTGCAGGGCTGTCATCAAGATTATATGCTGTGAAGAATATATCACATTGAAAAGTATGAAATTGCTGGTGTTTGACGTTTGTTGCATACAAAGGTGACACTTTCATATGGTTCAACCTCATATAAACACTGTCAGATATATGGAGATAATATTATTTCAGCTCCTCATTTACTTAAAATACAAGATTTGGGAGGTGATGTTTCTCTTATTTGCTGCCAGAAAGAATGAACACATCCCTAGGATTTATTTTCTGAAGATCATCACTTTCTTTCATCTGCCCATCACTTGAACCTGTTCATTTTCTACTAGCATTTTGAGCTGGGTTGCTCAGCCCACTTGTCTTAGTCAAATCATCTACTCCAGGACTTGGCTCAGTCTTCAGGGCTCATTATGGGGAGACATGAAATTCATGCCATAGATTTAGCCTCATCAAAGGGATAACTTGCATGCCTGATTCTGTGGCAACCAAAGTTTCTTGGTAGAATTTTAAGGACAAGCCACCATTTTAATTTATCTTTCATTGAAACTTGAAAGTACTATATTAAAAGGGCAGTTTTTGGCAGAGTTTTAGAGCAGGGTTTAAATCCTTGGTGATTTTAATCAGACTCTACCTTAAAGTCTGAAAATACATAGGCCTTGGGGCTAATATTTTCCTCCAAAGCTCCATTCTCTTGGCAACTAATTTTCACTTATTAAATAAAATATATTTTTGAAGCATCTAAACCTTTTATCTGGCTTCTTTTCAAAACAAGAACTATAATGTTCAGCAAAAGAAATTCAAGTTTTAAATGTTGATTATTGAAAATTATACAATTTCGGTTTTAATTAATTCTGCTCAGAATAAAATAGTCAAATCACATGAACAGAAAGAGGCAGAGGGGCAGGTTATGGGGCAGCAGAGAGAAAAGAAGTACAACAAGGACAAGGCTGCCCCAGCCCTACGACAGCCCGCCTAGCCAGGCAGTCATGTAGATTCAGGGAGAAAACACCACATTTAGGAGTAGGAAACCCGGCTCTGGTGATCCCATCATTTCCATGAACTGGCTGTGTGACTTGGTGAGCCTCTTCTCATTCTCTCTAGATTTCAGTTTCCCCACCTACCCAACAACGGGCTTGAAATAGAGGACCTCTGAATTTCTCTCCAGCTTTGATGGTCTATCATTTGATGGAGAAATAACTTGTACTCAATACCAATTATATACACAGTATATATATTTCACACATGTATGTGTGTATGCACACCAGGCTAAAATGATCTAAAAAATATAACAGAAGGATAATGATACTCAGCTTATAGCAGGCCACCAAATGGGAAGACAAAAGGTTTGGAAAGAATAACATTGCATTTTAAATTCTTACTTTACTCAGTGAAAAGATGCAGTACTTGAGTCACTTAATTAATGACTTTAGCCTCCTCATTGTTAAGATGTGTGCACTTCAGTATTTGTACTTGCTCTTAGAAAAGTGGTGAGAAGTTTTTGAACATTTGACCTTGTCTAGATTTAAGGACAACTGTTTAACAATCCTTCTTCTTTCTCTCTCTCTCTTCCCTTCCTTTACTATAATGGTAAGCAATGTTTGTTGTAAAGAATCAAAGAAGTATAAAGAACAAAAGTAACTAGTATTCTCACCACCTCGATGAAAATGTTCACCCAAATTTATTTAGAAGATTTTCTTGTTGAGGATTAGTATTAGGTACTTCTGTAAGATCTACATGGTTGTCTTGTTTTTGTTTTATTTTCTTTTAATTAGTTGAGATTTTTCCCAACTTCCCCTCACCTCCCCCCGCAACCCCCTGCACCAAATTTAAGTATGAAGGAATGCCAGCCTGCTATTTTGGAAAGATGCTTCGGTTGCATTGTGGAGAGAAGCTAGCAGGCATGGCAGACTCTCTGCCAATATATTTCTGGGTCTTCTCCTTCTGGGCACATGGTGGGATTGTATTTCTCTGACTTCTTAAAAAGAAGTGTGACCACATGGCTTCTCTTGACCAATGGTCACATCTGTTGGATTAATTGCATTTAAAAACCAGTGTGCAATTCCTTATTTCTGCTTCCCTCTGCAATGACAACCAGCCATATCCTAGATGTTAGGTGTCTCATCAATCTGGGCTCCTGAGGAGACTGACATAAAGCAGAGCCTCCCACTGATCTCAGATGGACATGTAGCAAGAGGACAGAATAAACCTTCTTTGCTTTCAGCCCCTGAGTGTTTGTTTCTTTGTTTGTTTTTAAATCTGTCTGCAGCATGACCTTCCTGTTCTGACAGATACAGGGACTGTGACTAGAGTTAGGGAGAGAAGTTGGATATAATTTAGGAAAGAGGGCCAGGTGTAGTGGTACACGCCTGGAATCCCAGTACTTTGGAGGCCTAGGCAGGTGGATCACTTGAGCTCAGGAGTTTGAGACCAGCCCGGGAAACATGGTTCTGGGAAACTCATCTCTACAAAAATAAAAAAATTAGCCAGGCATGGTGACATGCACTTGTAGTCCCAGCTACTTGGGAGGCTGAAGTGGGAGGTTGGCTTGAGTCTGGGAAACAGAGGTTGCAGTGAGCCAAAATTGTACCACTGCACTGTGCTGCAGCCTGGGCAACAGAGACATACTCTGTCTCAAATAAATGAAATTACTTTTAATTGCAAGAACCACAATTACATTTTCACTAACCTAATAATAATAATATTCCAAGAAAGAGATGATATGCTCTGAACCAGAATAGTTACAGTAGGATTAGGGAAAGGAAGATGTATTTGAGAGACATCTCAGAGGAAAATTATTAGGATTTGGTAACAAATGAGATATGAGGGTTGGGGGGAAGATAAAGCCAAGGTCTTGATTTGGGGAACTGGGGGTTTATAGTGCCATTTACCAATATGGTGATCACTGGGGGTGGATAAAGTTTGGTTAGTGGTGGGAGAAGTTGAGAGATGATGAGTTCAGTTTTGGACCTATTGAACTTGAGATATCTAGGACATCCAAATGGAATAATTCAGTGGGCTCTTGACTGTACTATGTACCACAAACTGATGAAGTGGGAAGAGTGATATGTTTTTCCCAATCTTTTTTATCTAGTTATGTTTAAGAATAAAATAGCTTAGTAGATACTAGAGCCTATTCTTTTCCTTTTAGAAACATTTTTGTTGAAATATTCCATTGAACAAATTCTGCTTTTTCCTGTGGACTGGGGTTTATTTTGCCTTTTGTTCTATAGAGGCACAGGCTTACATACTTACATTCATTGAAAGTATGCATTTTAAGTGTCAGGGATATAATGGTGAACACAGATAAGGCCTGGTCCTCATGGAGCTTGTAGCTAGCAGAAGAGAGAGACAGGAATAAAAGAAACCCCACAAACAAATGTAAACCACAACTTTGAAAAGGTGGTACCTCATAGCCAAGCCTATACTGGAGAATTTTGATTTAGTCCCAGAGATCAGGGCAGGCTTCCCTGAAGAACTGAGACATGAGCTGAGAAGGGAGAGATAAACAGAAATTAATCAGGCAAAGGAGGGAGGGAAGAATGTCTTGGGAATGGAGAGCAGCTATGTGCATGGAAGAATCCCAGTAAGAGTGTGGACTGAAAGGAGGCCATGAGATGGAGATGGTGCAGCAGGGGCAGCCAAGGGAAGGGCTGTGCCTGGCTGGGCCTGTGGGCTTCATTTCAGAGTTTTGCATTCCTAGGCATATTGGGGTGACAGGTGTAGTTTGCACAAACACCTCTGTGCATGGAGAAGAGATGTGGAGGAGTGAAGAGGGGTGGATGTGGGAGGCTTTTCAGGAAGCACTGGCAGGAGCCCAGGTGAGATATAGCTGCAGCTACAACAGGAGTAGTGATGGGGTGGAGGGGAATTGAGGAGAAATTTAGAAAATAAGACCTGCTAAGCTTGGTGATGGAGTGGATATGTCAGTCAAGGGAGAGGAAGGTGACAAGAATGACTTGAAGTTCCCAGCTTATGCTACTTGACCCTGAAAGGGGACCTTATTTGAAAGCAGGGAAGAGAAGGGCCATGAGTTTCAGATGTCTGTGAGACATCCAGGAAGCACATGCCAGCTTCCCCTCCCGTGCTGACTCAGGCAAAGGCATCACTGCCCTGCACGTCACGAGACTGAAATCTTATACTCAGTGCCCACTCACCCCGTCTGTCCAACAGGTCACCACATGCTCTTGTGCCTTTGACAAGTAGCTTAGCTCCCTTCCTCATACTCCATTCTTCTGATCTGCTATCTTATCTAGGGGACCTAAACAAAATACAATTGTTGCAGCCTCAGAGACACCAGACATTTGGCTGGAGCAAGGTTCTTTCTGAGACAAACTTTTATTTTCAGATCATGGCAAGATCCAGAGATTCCTGAATTAGTCAGGGCAAGAGTAGGAGCAATCAGGCCCCTGGCCACCGCTGTGACCAACCACTGGTATCTCAACATCTTAAAAGCCAGCACAGGCTGGGCGTGGTGACTCATGCCTGTAATCCCAGCACTTTGGGAGGCTGAGGTGGGCAGATCATGAGGTCAGGAGATCGAGACCATCCTGGCCAACATGGTGAAACCTTGTCTCTACTGAAAATACAAAAAATGGTCGGGCGTGGTGGTGCGTGCCCGTAGTCCCAGCTACTCAGGAGGCTGACAGGAGAATTGCTTGAATCCAGGAGGTGGAGGCTGCAGTGAGCCGAGATCACGCCACTGCACTCCACCCTGGGCAAGAGAGCGAGACTCTGTCTTAAAACAAAACAAAACAAAAAGCCTGCATGGCGCTCCTCGTGTGCCCTTGAATGGAAAGAACAGAGCTGTCCATAGAGAGATGGGGAGTTCAAATTGTGACTTTGAAAAACCACTTCTCTGAGCATTAATTTTCTTAACTGTGAAAAGGGAATTATAGCACTTCTCTTTAAGGGTTGTCGTCATAGCTGAAAGAACATAGATTGAGCAACTGCCGCATATTAGGAGGTCAATGCATGGGAAGAACCATTCCAATAAGCCAGACTTTGACAAGGGTTGCCCTCTCTCTTCGTTCTTGTAGTTTTCCAGGACATGAACTGGGTCTTCTCTTTCTTCTGCACTTCTCTCAGTGTTCTATCAAATGTCTGGCACATGCTGACACCCACTAAAGTTTGTTGAATAAATGAATGCAGAGTTTATCTTCACTTTGTGGTGTTTTTTTCTTTTTTCTTTTTTTTTTTTTTGCATCCTGATGAAAAGGATTTCTGCTATGAAAGCCCCAAAGCAAGTAAGATGAAAAATGCTGAAAGAATCATAATCCAAACAACACCTGTTACTGCTTTTGAATCCTCTATTACTAATATAAAAACCGGCACCCAGAATAAATGTTTTAAAATTAGTTTTAAGGAAATCTTTTAACCAAGAGCTTATTCATGGAGGGAATTTTATTACTTCCAAACTTTCTTTAACTTGATATTTCATTTCTTAATAAATTCATACTTTGGTTTCTTTTGCTAAAGTTTCTCCTCCATCCCCTGAGCTCACAAGTTAATCACACTAGGCATTTTTAAAGCATTTTCTGCAATCTTGCAATGACCAACTCTTGTATTTATTCATGTTTATTTATGTTTTAAATCTCACCCCTCTAACATCTTAAGTAGTTCACAAATAAAAATATCAACAAGACAAAGGCACCAAGATAATATGAAAAGACATATTAGAAAAAATATTCTGACCATGCAGCCACAAAAAAGAATGAGAGCATGTTTTTTGCAGGAACACAGTTGGAGCTGGAGGCCATTGTCCTTAGCAAAGTAACACAGGAACAGAAAACCAAATACCAAATGTTCTCACTCTAAGTGGGAGCTAAATGATGAGAGCTCATGGACACTTAGAAGGGAACAACACACACTGGGGTCTGTCGGAAGGTGGATGATGGGAGGAGAGAGAGGATCAGGAAAAATAACTAATGGGTACTAGGCTTAGTACCTGGGTGATAAAATACTCTGTACAACAAACCCCTGTGACACAAGTTTACCTATGTAACAAACCTGCACGTGTAGCCCTGAACTTAAAACAAAAGTTAAAAAATTCTTGGGACTAAAATGATCAAACTTTATTCATCCACAGGGGTTTTCCACAAAATAGCATAAGGAAACAACTAAACATTTCTTCTTCTTCCTCTTCTTCTTCTTCCTCCTCCTCCTCCTCCTCCTCCTCCTCCTCCTCCTCTTCTTCTTCTTCTTCTTCTTCTTCTTCTTCTTCTTCTTCTTCTTTTTCTTCTTCCTCCTCTTCTTCTTCTTCTTCCTCTTCCTCTTCCTCTTCCTCTTCCTCTCCTTCTCCTTCTCCTTCTCCTTCTCCTTCTCCTTCTCCTTCTCCTTCTCCTTCTCCTTCTCCTTCTTCTTCTTCTTATTATTATTATGGTGTCTCTTCAAATCTCTCCAAGGCACCACAGATACTTTCCAAAAATATTTACAACATCAGGGCTATCAGATTACCCATTTTTCATGGTTGTAGAGTTGAAAAGAACATGGAAAAAAGGATATCCTCCTTCTGAGCCTGCTTCATGTCCTCAGACTGCGCTTTTAGTGCCAACCTACAAAAATCATCTCGTATCTCCGTGAGTGGGCACCAGAGTAAATCTAGGGCTGACTGACAGCAGGCCCCTCCCTCCACAGAAATAGGCCAGTCTTCCTTCACCATCAGGACCCCCAAACCTGTGCAGGGAGTGTCCAAACTCAGGGCTATCACACAGCTCTTGGCCTTGCAGCCCAATCTGTTCCCACTTGCAAATCCAAACACACCCTTTATTCTACGTTTTGAAAGCTTTACTTTCATAGTTTCTTTTAATTCACTAGACATTTTTTGTTGTTGTTTAGAAGAGTAAAAACTACAGAAAGAAAAATTCCCAAGGTGTCATCCACGTTGAGTCCTTCCCCGGCACCTCAGCAGCAAGTTAGCATTCTCTGGGTTTTCCTAGCTAGCACTCCACCGCCATGGCCCAAAGCTGAGCTAAACAGAAGCTAACGCTAAATGCCTTCAATACTTTTTGAAAAATCCATCAAAGGTTTTGCTGAATGATATTTATAAGGGCCTTACTGTTCTCTTTCACAGACTGAAATGCCCTTCTCCGACACTTGAAAAAAGTTGCTCATGCTTTTCATCTTTCCCTCTCAGAGTGTAAACATTGTTTTGAGTGAAAAGAGCTGAAGGAGTGCTTACTTTCCCTTGAAATTTTATTTTTAAATAAGAGAGGGAGAAAATCCTTTTTCTGACTAATACTAATAATACAGGTCAAAGTGTCAGGCGATATACAATTAAATGGAAAACAAAAAAGGTTCCCCCTCTCTTTCCCACAGTACAATGGCCCTGGAATATAAATTACCGATGAAGATGAAATAATACTTCAAAGCTTATAGGGCAGGGCAGCTCGGTGTTTACAAAGTATTTTCTACGGCATGATGAGACATTAAAGATGATGGTAACCCATGGACTTGAGGGTATTGCTGAATAGACCGAAACTAGCATGAGGTAGGATTTTAGGTCCCCGTAGCCTGTGACCCCGTGATATGCTTTGTTTTACAAGGGCAGCTGCAGTTATCAACAGATGTTTCAGCAATAAATAATTGGTATCATCTCGGAAAAGACCCATCTACCTAGGGAGAGGGCATAATACCAAAAACACTGCCCAGCTATTACAGCCACATTAATCTCCCATCTCTTCACGTTTCTCGGGGAGCCTACTGCAGGTGTTTTTTCTGGGAGAGAGCGGACAAACTCTCTCAAGTCAGCAAGCTTTGTGTGGAGTGTAAAGGAGGTTGGCCCCTGCCATAAATTTCTGTCTGTGGCCACACACCAAAGGAAAAGGGATTGGAGAGTCAGGGAGGAGGGGAGGAGAGCAGTGGGAAGGGAGGAAATGGGAACACAGTGGAGACCAGAAAGCAAAACACAAAACATGTATCATTTTTCTTGGTTAAATTCAGCCCAAGAGAATAACACTATAAATGACTCTTAATTTTACCAACTCATGAACTGTGGAAAACAGTTGTTTGTGACTTGCCTTTTTCTTAAGCATTCTGTGCTCAACTTCGATCTGTTATTTGTGGAATTAAAGACACAGTGGTTATGCTCTGAGTACAATGTTAATTTGAAAAACAGAGGGGAAACATTTTATGGGAAGAATTCATTTCAAGGTAAAAAAAATCACAGAAAGTTTATATTTAGGAATAAACTATAATAAGAGAGAAAACATGAAAAGACAAACTCAGTAATCTTTAACTATTTTTTATGTGAGAATGGAATTTCACAATTAATCAGTTATGAAAATATGACCATCCAGCTCTGATAAACTCTAATATTGAAATCGACCTGATTGGGATACAGTGAAACAAAAACAAATCATGGAATTCATTCAAACTATTTTTAATAATCTAAGATATTAAAAATAGATTTTAGGAGCGCCTGACTCACAGGGTGCTATGGTTCTCCGTATTTACAAAATAGAGTGGTTTAGCAATTGTGCACTTGGAGTCCGCACAATAGGAGAACATCTAAAAGTCATTAGGAGGTGTGGTTGCTTAATTTATAGCTTGCTGGGCAGGCTAAAGAAAATGATGCTCAGAGTTCAAAAACCTGTCAGATTAAATACATTAGAGACTAAAGAAGGCCTAAGAGACAGTGCCCCTTAGAGCTGCCACCGAGTGACCTTGTGAGCTGGGCTCAAACTTCTTAAATTCTCTGTGCTTCTATTTCTCCAGTGGTGAAATTTGTGTAGTACAGAGAGGCATAGCGGGAGGTATCATAAGTGGGCTCTTAAAACAGTCTACCAACTATGAGCAGCTTCTCTCCCAACTCACATTAAACCCCCAACGCAGCGGGACTGACATTTTTAAATGATGTTTAAAAACATCATTTTCAGTTTGTAAGCTAATATCACTACCAGCTTTGAAGGCAGGGCTCGGGGATCTGGTGATTGCAGGATGGAATGAGGGGAGTAAAACCTCAGATATAGTGATGTGCCACATCTCCAGCACTCAGCCTATGTTCAAAAGTCAGAGAAACCTGCTAAGCCCAAAGGTCAAAGCAGGAGTCACTCCCTCTTGCGAGGCCATTTTGCTCTTGCCTTCCTTGGAAGGTTTGTAAAGTTCTTTTACGCCACTAGGCTAATTCCACAAGGGATCTCCAAGCAAAAAAGTGACCATCAGCCTTTGCAGGAGGGCTCCAGTCTAAACAACAGTTCCCAGAATTGATGAAAAAGAGATTTTTTTTTTTATTGGGCTGGTCTCCTACAGCCTTCTCACTGGATTCTCCTTACTCCTTACCTTGCCCCTCTCCACTATATCCTCGTTCATGCTCTCTGCCTTTCCCCCTTGCTCGCCACTCTACTCTTCCCTGCCAACAGTGGCTCTCAAACTTTAGCATCAGAATCATCTGGAGGGCTTGTCTAATGCTGATTGCTGGACTCTCACTCCCAGGGTGTTTGATTCAGTAAGGGTTTTTGATTTGAGCCCAATAATTTGAATTTCTGACCAGTTTTCAGGTGATGCTAATCTATTGTCGGCAGGTCTCACACTCGTAGCCACTGCTTTAGAGCTGCACTGTCCAATAAAATGGCAGCCCTGACCACACGTGACTATTTACATAGAAATGAGTAAAAAATAGCTAAAATAAAAAATACAGTTCTTTGGTCTCGTTCACCACAAATTTAAGTGCTTGAGAGTCATCTGTGGCTAGCGGCTACCGTATTGAACAGCACAGTTGTAGAACATTTCCATCATCAATGCAGAAAGTGTCACTGGACGGCCTACAGCTTACTTCAGATACAATAAGCAAACCTCATGGCTTCTACCTATGTTTTCAAGCTCTTCACTTGGTGCTTCCTGACAGAGAGTTGGAGTTGGATGAAGGAGAAGGCTGTAAGTCACAATTTCACCACTTACTGGTCTGTTCCCCTGGGCAAATCAATCTCTCTGCACCTTAATTTCCTATTTCGTAAAAGAGGGATGATGATGGTAATACAGGAGATCCCCAATTTACAATGGTTCAACTTGTGATTTTGTTACTTTACGATGGTGTGAAAGCAATGTACATTTAGTGGACTACAACCATTCTGTTTTTCACTTGCAGCACAGTATTCACTAAATTACACAAAATATTCAATACTTTATTACAAAATAGGCTTTATATTAGACGATTTTTCCCAACTGTGCACTAATGTAAGTGTTCTGAGCTTGCTTAAGGTAGGCTAAGCAAAGCTATGCTGTTTAGTAGGTTAGGTTTAATAAATGCATTTTTAATGTATAATATGTTTGACTTATATTTCCAACTTACGATGGATTTATTGGGGGCAACTCCATCGTAAGTCAAAATCCATCGTAAGTCAAAGAGCATCTGAATCACTCTCAGGCTATCGAGAATTAAATGAGATGATGCATATGCAAGCACTTTATAAACTCTATAATGATAGTTAAGTTATAGTTACTATTTTATTCTACTTTTCCACTAATACTGACCACATTTATTTAAAACGCTTGGCTCACCATTGTGTTCTCCTTAAGTATTGACTTTCCTTTGCTTGCAATTCCCAGTCTGCTTAACCTGTTTTGTTTGTTTTTTTGGAGGATGAGAGAGGTGGAGTTTTACTGTTTCTATTAAGTCT
This sequence comes from Rhinopithecus roxellana, assembly GCF_007565055.1. Classification (NCBI taxonomy): domain Eukaryota; kingdom Metazoa; phylum Chordata; class Mammalia; order Primates; family Cercopithecidae; genus Rhinopithecus; species Rhinopithecus roxellana. The sequence continues at coordinate 24,745,758 of NC_044550.1, read as the reverse complement.
CTAAAGATGCTCTTGTGTATCTAATGTGTCTACAGATCAGGGGATCTTTCTTAGATTTTTGCTTGAATGGGCAAAGACAATGTCTATATATTTATTTTGGGATGACTCAAAAATACAATCTTATGTAAACCAATAAAGTAAAAATTTTAGGATATTATCATGCTTCTAATGCCCGATCTCCAGACAAATAAATTTTTTATGTGAGAAAAGATAAACTAGCAAACTTTCTTCCTTGACAATCATCTGAGAGAATGTGGGTAAAAAGCAATGCTATCGAAGAGGAAAATGGTCCTCCCTATGTCATCCCCAGAACCACAGCCTGAATCCCGAGCTGCAATCTGAGTTCCTGTGCTACTCCTCAGGCTCTCTCCTATCTGGCATAGAGGTACCAGTTCAATTAATTTCCAATAATGAGTTGAGAAATAAGCATGTCAATGACTTTGACTTGATACTTCCTGAACAGCCTTAATCTTGAGGATATAAGAAAGTCAACAGGACCCTAGGTGGGCCTCAGGGAAGGAATATGCCAGACTTCAATAGCTTAGACAGCAAGTCACACTGATGAAACAAGGGCACATTTATTTTCTTAAGCTACCCAACTTTTAGAAAGTAGCATTTCAAAATTAAAATGCTGTGAGGAATGGTGAAATCAAATCTGCTTCTTTGGCCCACCAAGGATATGTAAATATTTCAAGATGACAGGGTTCATGTTAGACCCACTGACAACTCTTCACTTTTACTGGATTTGGCTTTACAACACAAGATCTTATGGGCAAGCAATGCTTTTCAAACAGCTATTTCCCCCACATTAGTCAATCTGGCAGAGCTGACCATAAGGGTAGGGGGCTGTCTTGTGCTTCAAAGAAATTTAATCTATTAGACCACTTAGAGTCTAAATGCCTCACTTGGGGATATCAGAGGAACAGGTGGTGTGGCTCTTCCTACCAGTAACTGCTGCAACCTGGCGCCAATCACATCCTTCAGGTTTGTTTTGTCCTCTGGGCCCACGGCTTGTTTGTACTGCCACTTTTCAGGTACGAAGGGCCACTTCATTTCCTTTGCCTCCTGGATCAGGGTCCTTAACTCGCTGGGGAGTGAAGCTGAAAAGGTCAGAGTTCAGGTAAGGAAATTGCAGTCAAAGAAAAGGCTGAGCTACCGATGTTATGATGAAGCACCTCAGTGGCAAAAAAAAAAAAAAGAGAGAAACCTTTTCCCTGCCTCTTGCTGGCTGGTCTAAGTTGTTGGTTCTGACTCAAAGAACAACAGTGAGGAGCTATCTGTCAGGGGTGGCCCTGGCCTACTTTGCCCTACAGGTAAATTGGGGTAGTCAGGCATTAAGAAAGGTTTTTAGCAGGAAGTAAAGCACTTTAGTGACTATCTCTGCATGAAGAGTCAGAGAAAGGAATGAAGGAAATATTATTTTCCCTGTAAAATGAGAAAGGGGCTGAAATGGAACGGCCTTTTGGGCTTGTGGCAGGTGGGTGATGCAGTGTTAATTTGTACAACTTCTTTTTGCTTCTCTAAGACTTCACTTTCTCATCCCTTCGATATGGATACATTTAAATACAGACAATAACTACAAAAAACGCAAATGAGATTTGAAATGGTATAAATTAATTGTGAAATGGCCCTGTTTCACATTAGTAGATATATTGAATATCTTAATGGGCACCAAATCTACTTATAGCGGTCCATAATCTCTGATACAAACTTCGGAAACCCAAGCAGCTTTGGCAACTGGAAATTTTTCTTAGGTTTGGCACCTGAAACAGACTTGAATTGACTAGAGGTTATTTATAGTCCTAGTTAAGGACTCAGTGAGATTGATCAAACGTTTTGCTGCAAAACTTTTTGTGTTTGACTGCGCTCCACCTGCTACTGAAGTATGAATGTAATATATAGTACATGCACTGGAAGACCCTCCTAACACTAGAAAAATTCTGAATTCTGAAGTACACATGTGATGCCAGGGTTCTGAAAAAAGGATTATGTATATATGACTGTATATGTGACTGCCATATAAATAAAGGACCTGTATATATGACTGCCATATAAATAAAGGACCTGTATATATGACTGCCAACTATAAATCTCTAGGTACTTGTCTTGCAAGCCTCTCATGCTCAACATCCAAAACTGAACTCATCACCTTTTTCTAAATCTACTTTCCCTTATAAATCTCTATTTTAATGTCTGGTACCACCATTTATTAAGTTCCCCAAATTCGAAACCCAGGAGTCAGTCTACACTTTGTGTTCTCTCTTCTTCCCCAAACCTAATTAGTTGTCAAATGCTGTGGTTCCTAAAATCCATTGCCTCCTCTTCCTTGGCAGTAATTCTCGCCTGAATCTTGCTCCATCCAGTTCCTATTGCACATTGTTGATCCTCATTTTTCTAAAAACAAGATGGACCAGTCCATTGCCCTGAATAAAAGTCTTCAGTGGTTTGGCAGATCCTGTTCTGGCTGTTTGGACTGCCTTCCCTCGGTGCCTTGTGACCAAATTCAGGCCCATTGGCTTCAGCACTCAATGCAAACATTGCCACTTCTCCTCAATCCACCATGACCTCACAGTGAAATTGAGTGCCCGCTCTGAGCACTTCCAAACCCAAGGGAGCAGGCTCTTTTCAGCCGTCATCCCACTACTCTGCAACTACTTCTGCCTCTCACTGGACTGCTAGCTCCCTGAAGACAAGCATCATGTCTCATCATTTTTATAAGTCACACCATGATGGGTGAAAGACCAGTATGATTAAAAGACAAGGTTCATCTTCTAACTGGCCCTTTGAAAATATTTTTATATTATCTGTAAAAAAAGACATGGTTCATCTAATATCTATGTGAAACATTTTAAATAGAGCAAAAGAGATACGACAGAAAGAACAACAGAAAAAAGGAGAGAGAAAATCTAACTTGGTCTGTGATCCCTTTTTATGAGCCATTTAGCCACCAACTGGGCAAATGTAAGGAAGTTTTCTGGTGGGGAAGGACTGTTTGGCATTGAGGGGATATCACATGGGCCATACCAATGAATGAGTCACACTGATTACCAAGGACGGCTTACAGGAATCACACTGAAATTATCACCCCTTATCTCCATTGAGCAGTGCAGGACTACTGAGCATCTACTGTGTGATGCTCCCCCTTGAAAGCAGACCTACAGGATTAGGGACTTACGTGGCCACATTCTGACCCTCTTACAGCCACTGACATAATTTCAACTTCTGAAACTGTTTTCCGTATAGTTGTAGAGAACATTTATTCAAGAGCATTTCGAAACAGTCACAGACAGGAGGACCCCTTAGTCCTGTTTACTTAGGACCGTCCTGTGTGGTCCTAGGGTCCTTATTAACAATGCTCCTTTTCACTCTCAGAAGTGTCCCAGTTTAGCTAATAAATTATTTGAATTATTTGAACACTGAGTCAATATGAGCAGTCATATGACAACGGAATGTGATTTCTGGGTTCATAGAATTTTATCATACTTTGGACTGAATAGTGTTAATATTTTCAAATTTCTTCATGGTAATGGAAAAGTCTGTTCTTTACAACGAACTCATTTTTGCCTCCTCCACATCACCCTTTCCCCACACTTCATGTTAGAATGGCCTGTGGGGCACCCTGAAATAAAATATGCCTCTAAATTATGTTTTTAAAATGTATCTCTGGATTTCAGTTCCTTCTGCATCTCTGGGGAAGTTGCTGGGGTAGTCACCCACGCTGACAAGGACGATTTCTGAGGGAAAATGATGGGGTCGAGAGGAGGAGGGAGAAGAAGAAAAACCTCAGTGTTTGTGTTGCAGGGTCTGCTGGCTCGCCCCGCTGTCATAAGTGACCCTGTACTAATGCCTTTCTCTGGGAGTACATGCGGTGACGACGTCCGTGGCGGTACGACCCGCCTGCTCGAGCCGCTCTGCAGCCACCTGCTGAGGGAAGGGATCCGGTGCAGACTGCACTCCATCCGCACGGTGGGCTCGGGTGGGACGCGCAGCGCCGCCCTTGGGCTGGGCTGGTGCTACAGCTGCCAATGGCTCCGCTTAGGAGGCGTCCTTCCCGGTCGGTTTATTGGATTCAACCAGCGCCAGCCAGTCAGCCCCAGACCCAGCAGTGGCTTCCTCTGCCTCTCTGATCACTTACTTCCCCAAGCAGCTTACCTGAAGGGCCATGTCTAATTTAGTGATTTTACAGCCGTGATTTGCCTTATCTGGAACTAAACTGATTACGTCTCCTATTCTGTGGCACTAGGGAAGAAAAAGAAAAGAAAATGCTACTCAATTGGGAGCTCAGAGTCTTCACCAGAGAGAACACAAAGCTTAAAGGAATTTGGGTGGAGGAGACAAAGGATGTGGTGTAGTAAAAGGGAGAGAAAAACTGTAGTGGAAACAACAGCAGACAACACACCGCCCCTGGGGAGAACTAGGGCCAGCCATAGAGCATATTATATAGGTGCCAAGTACCTGCCATTCCCTGACAAAGGCTGACATCTGTGAGAGTGATCTCAGGCTGACAGGCCCAAGAAGCTAGGAAGCAAAGTCACACATTGGTGTATCACAGAAACTGAGGTTGTGAAATGACTCGGTGTAGGGGATTTTTATCTTGAAAAGAGGACAAATGACAGGTTACAAATAATTAAGACTTCCATAGTCCCCTCGTGAAAATGTATGTGCCTAGGTACAAGAACTCAGGAGAAAAGACTCTCCCAGAACCTTTTCCCGTTACATAATGAGCAACAGCAAAAAACGAGGAGTGTGCATTTTATTTAGGAATCTTGTTTCTGTGAGGAATAGCAAAGTGCTAAAAATACTGAGAAAAATATTAAAAGCATGTAAAAAGGACAGTACTTATGGAAGTGGAGGCAAATTTATTGAAATGCTAAAAAGAAATCTAAAAAAAAAAAAAAAAGAAGAAGGTTGCCTCTCAAAAATTGGTTAAAGAAGAAATAAGAATTGCTTTAATGTTCTAGACTTTGTAATGGAAACTTCCCGAACAATGACTTATCTAATACTCTGAATGGCACAAACACTAAAATGAGCAAAAAGCCAAATTCTTAAACCCTGATAATGATGCAATCAGTTTTATCGAGATGAGAGAATTTATTTTGCAAATGACATGAGAATATATCATGAGGGGTGTATTGGTGATCAAAAAAGTGAGGTTGGACTGGTGAGATGACATATTTATGGAAACCCTAGAAGTCTATGGAAACTGATGAGGCAAAAAATCCTAGTTTGAAAAAAAGTATGTGCCACCATTCAGAAATTGCTTCAATTTTTTAATAATTGAAATTTACGTGCACCAGCCAACTTGGATCCTTTGTTCTTCTTGAACTAAACTGTTTCTTGTAGCCTCATGTTTACTGAAGCCTAAAATTAGAACTGACAGCAATTCACTGCAACAAAGTGGGCTTCCTCCCCTGCCCGTCCGCCCGCAGCCCATGTCCCATTCATGCCCTAGAAATCCACTCATCTCTCGGTGGTCATCTGCCAAGAGAAGAAAAATAGGGCAGAGATGAGAACGTGTCGTTCAGGCAGGGGAGAGGAGAGTGAACCTGCTGGCTCACCCCTGGTGCCTCCCATCAGAACCTCACCTCTGCAGCGCTGGTCCTCGCTCTTGTCCTCTTCCGACACATCTGGCGCTTCCAACAAGAGCTGGTCCAGCACTTGCTTGCACTCTTGCAGTAGCGCGGCTACCGCTTTTTGATTATTCATGATGATTACGATGAATTGGGTGTCCCTGGGTCTGGGTGATCAATTACCTAGGAGAAGACATTGATTCTCAATAAAGGAGCCCCTTGAAGGCCGAAGTACCTGGTGAACAAAAGAGAGGGAAAGATGATTAACTGAAGTATCATCAATTATCTGTAAGACTCAAGCAGGGAGGGATAATAGGGCAAACGCAGGAAAATACATGACAGCCCCCAAGGACTTCATTAGAGGAGTGTGTGAAATTACTTCAGGGCCTGGCTAGATGGGCAGCACCTCGAAGGCCTCAGAGTGCAGAAGCGCGAGGGGCCTGGTACAGACCCCGGTTATCTATCCACAGTGATGTCAGTGGAATCACATGGGCCAAATGAAATGAATATACTGAATGATTTATTTATCTTCTGCATACTTCACATCAGTGCCTCTGCAGCTCAGTGGCACCACACTCTCTGCTCTCTAAAAGTCCACAGGAAGCATCTGGCTAACAGTTTTAATATCAGGCACTAGTACACGGTAATAACCCACTGCTGATTTCCCCTGTGCAGTCTTCTTCATAATATTTAGCACGATATAATTTGGGCCAAGATAGGAAATGACAAATGCCAAATTTAAAGCTCTTCACTGCCAAGAACATTACCAAGTAAAATAGAGGACTGATATCCCAGAAAACCCAATTTCCTAAATCTATCAAATGGATGGATCTGTCATATGGATCTACTTTACATTGTCATTTAACCTATATACAGTTGAGAGATTTCTTATGTAAATATTAGTGTGATTAATGAGCTACTGCTGTCCAGGTAATTTCAAGAATGAAATAACTTACTAACAGTACAAAAACAATGCCTGAAAAATACATAGAAACACATTATTCAATTAACAAATCTTTTTGTCTATCTTTCTTTTGTTAAAGTATTATATTGTAAACAAAAGACGGGAAGTTATTCTCTCTTAGACATTGCCAGAATAGACATTGGAGCTGCTGTCAGGTTTAGACACTTCCAGAGGGCATGTAGAATTTTATTACCAAAAGTAAGAGAGTCTGAAAGGGAAGAAAGTAACAGACATGTGGATGGCTCTAGTTATTCTGTCTCTGAGCTTATGCATGCAATGAAGTAATCACTGAAAATATTAAAGCAGTGAATTATTGTGTTGGTGTTGGGATTAAATGTGCTCTACTAGCCAATGGTTTCTTAACTAACTTTAAGAAGTTGGCTTTGAATTTGAAATAGCAAGAAAGCCTTTTTTTCTCTCTGATTTTCTATTCTATGACTTAACAGGAGCAGAAAATGAAAGCTGAGCTAACTGTGTAATCTAAATTTTGTGTTTTTCATACTAACTTGGCAGGTATACTTCGTTATCCTGGTATACTTTGTGTTTAAACACACACACACACACATACATTACACACATACGTTACAGAGCTAGAACTGCCAAAACAAAACTTGAGGTTATTACAGGCTTGTTTCTTTTAAAATCCTGATGTATTTGTTGATGAAGAACACAAGCAGAGTGCTCAAATACAAAATTTGTGTTACTTGAAAGGGCATTCACTTAAGTGAGATACTGAAGAATTAGTCACTAAGAGCAAGTCTAACCGTTGGTGTCTCTGTGTCACTTTTTGGTAATTCTTGGAATGTTTCAAAGTTTTTCATTATTATTATATCTGTTATGGTGATCTGTGATCAGTGATCTTTGATGTTACTATTGTAATTATTTTGGGACACCACAAACTGTCTGGGAGCCAGCAAAGTTAATCTGTAAATGTTGTGTGTCTTCTGACTGCTCCACTGACCACTCATGGCTCCATCTCTTTCCCTCTCCTCAGGCCTCCCTATTCCCTGAGACACACAAATATTTAAATTAGGTCACTTAATAACCCTACAGCGGCCTCTATGTGTTCAAGTGAAAGGAAGAGTCACACATCTTACATTTAAAATCAAAAGCTAGAAATGTTAAACTGAGAGAGAAAGGCATATTGAAAGTCAAGATAGGCCAAAAGATAGGCCTCTTGTGACAAATAGCCAAGTTGTGAATGCAAAAAAAAAAAAAAAAAAAAAAAAAATTTCATGAAGAAAAGGAAAAGTGCTGCTCCAGAGAACACATAAGTGGTAAGAAGTGAAACAGCCTTGTGGCTGGTATGGAGAAAATTTTAATGGATAGAGGATTAAACCAGTCACAACACTCCCTTAAGCCAAACCCTAATCTAGAACAAGGCCCCAACTATCTTCAATTCTATGAAGACCGAGAGAGGTGAGGAAGCTGCAGAAGAAAAGTTGGAAGCTAGAAGAGGTTAGTTCATGAGATTTAAGAAAAAAAGCCATCTCCATAACATAAAAGTGCAAGATGAAGCAGCAAGTGCTGATGTAGAAGCTGCAGCAAATTATATAGAAAAGCCAGTTAAGATAATTGATGCCCAGCCTGGGCAACAGAGGGAGACTCTGTCGCTACAAAAAATAAAAAATTAGCTAGGTGTGGTGGTGCACACCTGTGGTCCTAGTTACTCAGGAGGCTGAGGTAGGAGGATTGCTTGAGGCCAGCAGATCAAGGCTGGAGTGACTGTGACTACACCACCACACTCCAGCAAGGCTCTGTCTCAAAAAAAGAAAAGGATCACCGACGAAGGTGGCTACACTAAACAACAGATTTTCAATGGTGACAAAACAGCCTTGTAGTGGAAGAAGATACCATCTAGGACTTTCTTATCTAGAGGGAAGGAGTCAATGCCTGGCTTCAAAGCTCCAAAGGACAGGGTGACTCTCTTGTTAGAGGCTAATGCAGCTGGTGGCTTTACATTGAAGCCAGTATTCATTTACTGCTCTGAAAATCCTAAGGCCCTTAAAAATTATAGTAAACCTACTTTCCCTGTGCTCTGTAAGTGGGACAACTGAGCCTGATGACAGCATATCTGTTCACAACATGGTATACTGAATATTTTAAGTTCCCTGTTGAGACCTACCTCCCAGAAAAAAATATTTTCTTCAAAATATTATTGCTCATTGACAGTGTACCTGGTCACTCAAGAGCTCTGATTGAGATGTACAAGATTAATGTTGTTCTCATGCCTGCTAATACAACATTCATTCTGCAGCCCATGGGTCCAGAAGTAATTTCAGCTTTTAAGTCCTATAAGAAATTCATTTCATAAGGGTATAGCTTATAGCGATTACAGTTTACATCTTTTATAGTAATTTCTTTGATGGATCTGGGCAAAGCATCTGAAAAGGATTCACCATTCTAGATACCATTAAGAACATTCATCATTCATGGGAGGGGGGGCAAAATATCCACATTAACAGGAATTCAGGAGAAACTGAGTCCAACCCTCATAGATAACTTTGGGGTGTTCAAGACTTCAGTGATGGAAGTAGCTGCAGATGTGGTGGAAATAGCAAGAGAACTAGAATTAGCAAAGCCTAAGATATGACTGAATTGCTGCAATCTCATGATAAAACTTGAATGAATGGGACGTTGCTTCTTATATATGGGCAAAGAAGGTGGTTTCTTAAGATGAAATCTACTCCTGGTAAAGATGCTGTGAACATTGTTGAAATGGCAACAAGGCATGTAGAATATTACATAAACTTAGTTGGTAAAGCAGCAGCAGGATTTGAGAGGATCGACTGCAGTTTTGAAAGGAGTTCTACCATGGGTGAATGCTATCAGACAGCATTACATGCTACAGAAAAATCTTTAGGAAAAGGATGACTCAATCCATGTAGCAAACTTCATTGTTGTCTTAATTTAAGAAATTGCCACAGTCACTCCAGCCTTCAGCAACCATCACACTGATCAGTTAGCAGCCATCAGCATCGAGGCAAAACCCTCTACCAGCAGAATGATTAGGACTTGCTGAAGGCTCAGATAATCATTAGCATTTTTTAGCAATAAAGTATTTCTTAATTAAGTTGGGTACTTTTTTAGACATAATATGATTGTACACTTACTAGACTATAGTACAGCATAAACATAACTTTCATTAATATTATGCACTGGGAAATGAAAACATTCATGTAACTCATTTTTTTTTTTTAATTTAAAGATTTTTTTTAGAAATGGGTCTCACTATGTTGTCCAAGTCAGACTCAAACTCCTAAGCTCAAGTGATACTCCCGCCTCAGCCTCCCAAGTAGGATTACAGGTATACACCACTGCACCTGGCTTTGTGTGACTCACTTTATTGTGATACTTGCTTCTGTGTAGAGGGTTGGAACTAAATCCACAATATCTTCGAGGTATACTTGTACAAGTTTAATCTCTTTTCTGTTTAGTATACTTCAAAAAAGTATTTCTGCATGGATTGGGTGTTGAACTAAAAGGTTTCCAATGTCTCTTTTAACTCAAATGTCTATAAGTCACAATGTTTTGTGCCACAAGCTGGCGATTGGCCTGCCTACTTAGGAAAAGAACTAAGCAGTAAAGGCTGGTCAGAATTTTATCCTCATACTGCTATTGCAAAGAGTACAGGAGCATATGTTCATTCCTTCTGAGTACTGCAGTGAGCTAATAAAGGAGCTAATTAGTGGACTACAGTGAACAAGAGGCCCTGAAGCAATGATATCCCATTCCCATCATTCCTTGAGAGAGGGAGATATTGGCTAAAATGGGAGGTTAGCATTGAGATTAAAATATACATTTGGTGGTTTAGAAGGCTAAGAACAAATTTTGCTTGGAGTGAGCTGCAGGTAAGTCAGAGACTCATTTTTCTTCAAGTCCAAAATTAAAGCAAAAAGGGGGTTCTCTTTCCCAGTGTTCTTTTGTAGAACTTCATCTAGAAAGAAAGGTGTAACAAAGAAATAGGAAGAGCTCATACACAAAGAAATAAAACTGCATTATAATATAATTTTAGTAGCACATCATGCTTTTGTCTAAAGGCTTATGTTTTCTTAGTGCTCTATCATTCCCTTAAGGTAGAAAGTAGCCTTTTGTTGAACTCATAGAAGCAGAGAGTAGAGTGGTGGTTACCAGAGACTGTGGGATGGGGAAATTAGGGAGATGTTGGTCAAAGGATACAAAATTTCAGTTAGACAGGAGGAAAAAGTTCAAGAGATCTATGGGATGTCATGGTGATGATAGTTAAAAACAATATATTATATAAGAGAGTAGATTTTAAGTGTTCTCACCACAAATAATGGTATATGAGATAATGTTAATTAGTTTGATTTAACCATTCTACAATGTATGACCATAAATTTATATAATTTAATCTGTCAATTAAAATAAAATTAAAAAAGAAAGTAGGCCAGGTGCAGTGGCTCACGCCTGTAATCATAGCACTTTGGGAGGCCGAGGCAGGGGGATCACGAGTTCAGGAGCTAGATACCATCCTGGCTACGGTAAAACCCAGTCTCTACTAAAAATACAAAAAATTAGCCAGCTGTGGTGGCTTGCACCTGCAGTCCCAGCTACTTGGGAGGCTGAGGCAGGAGAATGGCGTGAACCTGGGAGATGCAGCTTGCAGTGAGCCAAGATCGTGCCACTTCACTCCAGTCTGGGTGACAGGGCAAGACTCTGTCTTAAAAAAAAAAAAAAAGAAAAAGAGAAGGTAGTCTTCTTTATGTTGACAAATTAAAGTAAATTTTAATTCCTCTGTTTCTGTAAATGACTTAAGTGGAAACAGCATATAGTAATGAAAAGAGGACCTAGAAATAGGAAACTAATGCTTACAAGAGTGTTCAACAAATATTTGTTGATTAATTCCACTTTATACTCTGTCATTAACTATTTGTAAGACTTCTGGATCCACTTTTGAGATTGACTTTTCTCATCTATATTTTTGAGGGAGTTGGTTGGAACAATTGCTAAGCTGCTTCTAGCTCATAAATTACATACTCAGCAGCAGTCTAAATAGACTATGTTGTTTATTGCCAAAGAATATTTGATATTTGTTTATTAAGAAATTCCCTAGCTCTTTTGAGAACCCTTACATATCGTTTTTATGTATGTATATTTTTGTGTGGTTAGAAATATTGGCTTGAATTTTAGAAGTTGATTACTAAATTACTTATTTGATTTGGTTTCTTCACTTGCAACACCAATTCCTGATGTACAAGATCATAAATCTCTTCCTTTTGTCTAAGTGATGTGAAAGAGAGATAGGGCATACAGTTGTATGAAGGCAAACAACAGGACTTGACCTAATCACTTGAGTAAAGCTAGGGCAGATCAAGGGAGACTTCTTTGAGAATGTGATGCCTGTGTCAAGCTTTCAAAGAGTGATAGGGCTTAATGAAGTTAAAATGATGGGGAATGTAGAAGGAACTAGAGAGGGAATGAAAGATGGACAGGTTGGCTGAACTAGAGATAAAAGGAGAAAGTTGATATGAGGTGAGACTGGAGAGGTAAATAGGGGCTGTGCGGGCCTATGTGTGCCTGGTAAAAAATTGTACCTTTACCCTAAGAGTGCTAGGAAACTCTTAGGGTAGCAGGAGGACCCTGGCCAGGTTTGCGTTTGGAAAAAATCACTCTATTTTAGTTGTAGTGTGTAGTTCGGGGTGGGGGTTTGCAGGGAGGTAACTGCAGGCAGATCAGTTAGGTATTATTGCAAAAATTCATGTGAAAAGTATCAGGACTTTAGACCAGAGCGATAGTATTACAGATGTAGAAAACTGGACAGAATTGAGAGCTGTTTGGGGAATAAATGCAATATTGGCATTGGATGAATATGAATGTTATTAAGAATGAGTACCAGTTTCTCCTTCACCATAGCCCAAAACTGAATGGACAGTGTTACCGTGTTTTGAGACAAGGAGCGTAGAAGAGATCTTCTAGGAAAAGACATAAATACACCTCCTATTCTGTATTTCTACCTATAAAGATAAGTTAGATAAATCATACCATCCACAATAAAAAATCATATTTTAGCCAAGACAACATTTCTAAAAAGGAAGAAGAGATTTCCAAGGTAATTCATGTTTAGTACTTGCAATTCTCCAGAAATGTACTGAAGATATTCTTTACACTTTTTGAAAGTTGCAGCATTTTCCCTTTTCTCTGTAGAATTCAGAGGAGACAATAGGAAGAAAATACTGTAACATGAGAAACGCTTTGGAATCCAACCATCTGTCCAGACTTGTATGGTTCATTGTTAGGCATAACAGAGGCTGGAGCCTAGAAACTTTCCTTCAGGCAACAGTCCTGCTGGAAATTTTGGTCAACTTCATTTATAAAAGAATCATTTTCAATCTCAACACATACCAGTTTTTCCTCCCCTGAATTGTGGCATTCTGTGAGCTGTATATTGTTTTTACATTTAAATAATGGGAGTTTCCCAATATGTTTGGTAATCAATGAATTACTTTTTCTCTTTTAATATCCCTCCCCTGTACTTTTTTTCCTTAAAAGTCAAATAGAAAGGGTCCAGGAAACGCAATCAGACATACAAACAGATACTTTTGGAATAAATACCCAACAAAGTTAGAATGATACATCTTAAGGCACATGTGCACACTCACAGCTAAGTGGTCATGTGTTTTTACATTCTGTGTGTGATATTGATATATAAATTCTTCAGTTCTATTGGTAACTTAGAATTTAGTTGAGTGGCTGAGTTATGGGATAATTGACAAATGAGCTATTATAAAAAGTAACCAAACCAGTGGATTATTCAAAGCCCCATTTCTTTTAGCATCTGTGTTTGAATCTTTTTCAGTGGACAATTAGTATCCCATTAGGGAATATGTCGAGGAAAATGGCTTAAAAGATATTCCATTGTCTACTGGGTGCCACTGCTATTATAACCCACTAGCCAACTAGTCAGAATCCCCAAGCTAGAAGATGTGGAGAAGAGTAAAGAAATATTAGCGATGATTTTTACTGTCAAGGAATTTACAATATAATTAGAAGGATAAGATGCAAATATATTAAAAAGTAAACTAGATAAATATACAGGGTATATAATACACAATTGTACTCTGCAAGCTCAATTTAAATTAACTGTGTTGGAATTTAATTAATCCTTGGTTAGATTCATAAGCAAGCCCACAGAGCTTATTTAATTCATATGTACATGAATAATTATTCTAAAACAACTTTTGTTTTCTTTTCTTTTTGAGATTGAGTCTTGCTCTGTCACCCAGGCTGGAGTGGAGTGGTGTGATCTGGGCTCACTGCAACCCTCTGCCTCCTGGGTTCAAGCGATTCTTGTGCCTCAGCCTCTGGGTAGCTGGGATTAGAGGCATGTACCACCACACCCAGCTAATCTAAAATGACTTTTTAATTTATACTCATTTCTCATATTGCTTCTATGAGAAAAGGTATTCTGGTCTCTAATGTACAACAAGAATACATTTCTTTAATCAGGGACCAAGCAATGACAATCCAGCCATTCCCACCATTTTACTCTTCTCTGAGCACCCACAGACATAAACTTTCACCATATTGCCTCTTGCACTGATTGGCAGTAGAATTGGGGAAACAAATGGAGAAAGAGACAGCTGACTGGAGAGTAAGGCAAGTGTGGGAATCAGAGAGATATTATTGGGTAATAGGCATTTGTCAGCATTTTAAAACTGCATTAAAAGGGAGAAGAAGGCAACTTCTAAGTCACTAAAAACATAAAAAAGTAGACTTTTATTTCTAGCAGTGAGGAAGACTATCTAACACTCCCACTGAAAACAATTAAAAATGCTGCAAAAACATTTTAAATCTCAAAAATATGTCAATAAAATGGCAAGAGAGGAAGCAGTACTAAGAAAACAAAAAACAAGTAAAAGCTGGAACCTAAAAAGTTAACTGCAATACAGAAACTAGCCATTGCCTTGATTGTATTTGGCAAACTGTGAACTTAAAACTGGTTTTCTCTGTCTTGTAAGGTGAGAGGGGAGAAAATGAAACCAAAGGCCTTAACTGAGGTAAGAATTTAAGTGAAGACTGCACACCCCCTGCATAAAACTGAGATTCTAAAAGGGTGCACCTTCAGTGTAAGAGTGAACTAAAAAATAAATCCTCATCCTCTCCCCTCACCTCCCAGGAAAATTGTCTGCGGCAAAACATGCTGCTTCATGGAGGGGAATAAAAATTTTTCCCTTGAGAATTTGAAGCCACAAAGTCCATAAAACCTCTAGCTAATGATTAATTTAAAATAAATTATTTAAAATGATTAGGTTAGTAGTGTTCCCAGTCAACTGATGTGACTAAATATAATCCTTTCTTAAAAAAATTAACCTCAATCCAAGCTTCAAAGAATTCCCACCTATAAAATACTAAGACGCATGAGCTCCTGATCAAATCTCACAAAATACATAAGGCAAAAAGAAATCATGAATGAAAGCAGAAACAGCAGATACTAAAATCAGACCCACAAAGACTTTACATAATGGAGTTAACAGATATAGACTATAAAATGTATGTTTAATATGTTTAAGGAACTGAATTAATGTATTGAAAATATTAACAAACAGCACAAGCTATGGAGAAGGCATAAGCAGATTGACTAAGAATAATAATTTCTAGAAATAAAAATATAATAATAAAAAATTTCAAATTCAGTGAATGCATAGATTCGATAAAAATATTTGCTCTAGGTTGGGATCAGTGGCTCATGCCTATAATCCCAGTACTTTGGGAGGTGGAGGTGGGTGGATCACTTGAGGTCAGGAGTTCAAGAGCAGCCTGGCCAACATGGCAAGACCCTGTCTCTACTACAAATACAAAAATTAACCAGGCGTGGTGGTGCATGTGGTGGTGCAATGAATTATAGGTGACCAGCTACTCGGGAGGCTGAGACAGGAGAATCACTTGAACCCAGGAGCTGGAGGTTGGAATGAGCCAAGATCATGCTATTGCACTCCAGCCTGGGCAACAGAGCAAGACCCTGTCTCCAAGAGAAAAAAAAATTAGCTCTAGCTGAAGATATAATTTTTGAACTGGAAAATAAATCAGAATATGTCACTTAGAATTCAACAGAAAAAAGGCAGAGAAATAGAATATATGAAGAGAGGCTAAAAAACAGGAAATAATTGATAGAAAAGGTTTAACATAAGTCTATTCAGAGTCTTAGATGGGAAGAGGGAGCAGCAGTAGAACCAACTGGAGAGATAATTGTGATTGCAAATTTTTCGAACAGGAGACCATTCTCCACAGGAGAATGGTTCTGGGACCCTCCTCAGGTACCACTTTCAAAGAATGTTCAAGTCTCTTATATAAAATGGTGTAGTAGTTACACATTCTCCCCTATATTTTAAATCACCTCTAGATTACTTAAAATACCTAATGTAAATAGTTGTTATGCTGTATTTTAAATTTGTATTTTTTTATTTAAAAAAATTTTTTGGCCGGGTGCGGTGGCTCAAGCCTGTAATCCCAGCACTTTGGGAGTCCGAGACGGGCGGATCACGAGGTCAGGAGATCGAGACTATCCTGGCTAATACGGTGAAACCCCGTCTCTACTGAAAAATACAAAAAACTAGCCGGGCGAGGTGGCGGGCGCCTATAGTCCCAGCTACTGGGGAGGCTGAGGCAGGAGAATGGCGTAAACCCGGGAGGCGGAGCTTGCAGTGAGCTGAGATCCGGCCACTGCACTCCAGCCTGGGCGACAGAGCAAGACTCCATCTCAAAAAAAAAAAAAAAAAAAAAAAAAAAAAAAAAAAAAAAAAAAAAATTTTAACATAGAAAAACCTTTTATTATAATTATGTGTGAGACAGAAACTAGTAAAAAATACAGATGAAAAGGAAAACTGAAATTCTCCTTGATCCCAACACTAGAAATAACCAGTTAATATTCTGATGTATAGTCTACTGTTCTTTTTTATATGCATAAACATGTTTTTCAAATTACAGTTGGGATCAACAGTATATACACTGTTTCATAACCCACTTTTTATTTACTTATTTATTTTATTTAAATAGGTTTTTTGGGGAACAGGATTGTGTTTGGCTACATGAATAAGTTATTTAGTGGTGATTTCTGAGATTTAGGTGTACCCCATCACCAGAGCAGTGTACACTGTACCCAATGTGTAGTCTTTCATTCCTCACCCACCTCCCACCCTTTCCCCTGAGTCCTCAAAGTCCACTGTATCATTCTTATGCCTTTGTGTCTTCATAACTTAGCATCCACTTATTAGTGAGAATATACGATGTTTGGTTTTCCATTCCTGAGTTACTTCACTTAGAATAATGGTCGTCAGTTACATCCGGATTGCTGCAAATGCATTATTTCATTTCTTTTTATGGGTGAGTATTAGTCCATGGTGTATATATACCACAATTTCTTTAGCCACTCATTGATTGATGGGCATTTGGACTGGTGCCATATTTTTGCATTTGTGAATTGTGTTGCTATAAACATGCATATGCAAGTATCTTTTTCATATAATGACTTCTTTTCCTCTGGGTAGATACCCAGGAATGGGATTGCTGGATCAAATGGTAGTTCTACTTTTAGTTCTTTAAGGGATCTACACACAATTTTCCATAGTAGTTATACTAGTTTACATTCCACCAGCAGTGTAAAAGTATTCCCTTTTCACCACGTCCACACCAACATTTTTTGATTATGTCCATTCTTGCAGGAGTAAGGCAGTATCACATAATGACTAAGATTTGCATTTTCCTCATCATTAATGATGTGAAGCATTTTTTTCATATGTTTGTTGGTCATTTGTATATCTTTTTTTGAAAACTGTCTATTCATGTCCTTAGCCCACTTTTTGATGGAATTGTTTGTTTTTTTTTTTCTTGCTGATTTATTTGTAGATTCTGGAAATTAGTCCTTTGTTGGATGTATAGATTGAGAAGATTTTCAAGGTTGTCTTTTTACTCTGCTGATTGTTACTTTTGCTATGCAGAAGATTTTTAGTTTAATTAATCTCATTTTTTAATCTTTGTTTTTGTTGCATTTGATTTTCTCGTGTTCTTGGTCAAGAAGTCTTTGCCTAAGTCAAGATCTAGAAAGATTTTTCCAATGTTATCTTCTAGAATTTTTATGATTTCAGGTCTTAGATTGAAGTATTTAATCCATCTTGAGTTGATTTTTGTATATATAAAGATGAGGATCCAGTTTTATTCTTCTACATGTGGCTTGCCAATTATCCCAGCGCCATTTGTTGAATAGGGCGTCCTTTCCCCACTATATGTTTTTGTTTACTTTGTCGAAGATCAGTTGACTGTAAGTATTTGGCTTTATTTCTAGGTTCTCTATTCTGTTCCATTGGTCTATATGCCTATTTTTATACCAGTACCATGCTGTTTTGGTGACTATGGCATTATAGTATAGTTTGAAATCAGGTAATGTGATGGTTCCAGATTTGTTCTTTTTGTTTAGTCTTGCTTTGACTATGTGGGCTATTTTTGGTTTCGTATGAATTTTAGAGTTGTTTTTTCTAATTCTGTGAATAATTATGGCAGTATTTTGATGGGCATTGCATTGAATTTATAGACTGCTTTTGGCAGTATGGTCATTTTCACAATACTGATTCTACCAGTCCATGAGCACAGGATGTTTCCATTTGTTTGTGTTGTCTGTTATTTCTTTCAGCAGTGTTTTGTAGTTTTCTTTGTAGAGGTCTTTCATCTCCTTGGTTAAGTATATTCCTAAGTGTTGTATTTCTTTTGAATCTATTGTAAAAGGGGTTGGGTTCTTGATTTGAATGTCAGCTTGGTCACTATTGGTATGTAGCAGGGCTACTGATTTGTGTACATTAATATTGTACCCTGAAACTGCTGAATTTATTACCAGTTCTAGAAGCTTTTTGGATGAGTCTTTAGGGTTTTCTATAATAGTTATACAATCATGTCATCAGCAAAGAGTGACAGTTTGACCTCCTCATTACCAACTTGGGTGCCCTTTATTTCTTTCTCTTGGCTGATTGCTCTGGCTAGGACTTCCAGTACCACGTTGAATAGGAGTGGTGAAAGTGGGCATCCTTGTCTTGTTCCAGCTCTCAGGGGAAAGTGCTTTCAACTTTTCCACATTCAGTATAATGTTGGCTGTCAGTTTGTCATAGACGACTTTTATTACCTTAAGGTATGGCCTTTCTATACTGATTTTGCTGAGGGTTTTAATCATAAAGTGATACTGGATTTTGTTAAATGCTTTTACTGCATCTATTGAGATGATCAAGTGATTTTTGTTTTTACTTCTGTTTGTGTGGTGTATCACATTTATTGACTTGTGTATGTTAAACCATCCGTGCGTCCCTGGTATTAAACCCACTTGATCATGGTGAATTATCTTTTTGGTATGCCGTTGGGTTCTGTTAGCTAGCATTTTGTTGAGGATTTTTGCATCTATGTTCACCAGGGAAATTGGTCTGTAGTTTTCTTTTTTGTGTGATATATTTTCCTGGTTTTGGTATTAGGGCAATAGTGGCTTCATAGCATGATTTAAGGAAGATCCCCCCTTTCTCTGTCTTTTGGAATAGTGTTAATAGGACTGGTACCAATTCTTTGAATGTCTGATAGAATTCAGCTGTGAACCCATCTAGTCTCGGACTTTTATTGTTTGGGGTAATTACCATTTCAATCTCACTGCTTGTTATTGGTCTGTTCAGAGTTTCTATTTCTTCCTGGTTTAATGTAGGAGGGTTGTATATTTCCAGGAAATTATCCATCTCCTCTAGGTTTTCTAGTTTATGCACATAAAGGTATTGAATGATCTTTTGTATTTCTGTGGTATCAGTTGTAATATCTTCCATTTCTTTTCTAATTGAGCTTATTTGGATCTTTTCTCTTCTTTTCTTGGTTAATCTCACTAATGGTCTACCAGTTTTATTTATCTTTTCAAAGAACCAGCTTTTTGTTTTATTTATTTTTTGTATATAAATATACATATTTAATTTAATTTAGTTCTGCTCTGATCTTGGTTATTTCTTTTCTAATGCTGAGTTTGTGTTTGCTTTGTTCTTGTTTCTCTAGTTCCTTGAGGTGTGACCTTAGATTGTCTATTCATGCTCTTTCAGCCTTTTTAGTGTAGACATTTAATGCTATGAACTTTCCTCTTGGCACTGCCTTTTTGGTATCCCAGAGGTTTTGATAGGTTGTGCCACAATTATCACTCAGTTCAAAAAATTGTTTAATTTCCATCTTGATTTCACTGTTGACCCAACAATCATCCAGGAGCAGGTTATTTCATTTTCATATATTTGCTTGGTTTTGATGGTTCCTTTTGGAGTTGATTCCAATTTTATTCCACTGCAGCCTGAGAGAGTACTGGATATAATTTTGATTTTCTTAAATTTGTTGAGACTTGTTTTGTGGCCTATCATATGGTCTATCTTGGAGAAAGTTCCATGCAATGATGAATAGAATGTATATTCTGGGGTTGTTGGGTAGAACAATAACAATGTTCTGTAAATATCTGTGAAGTCCATTTCTTGTATAGTTTAAATCCATTGTTGCCTTGTTGACTTTTTGTCTTGATGACCTGTCTAGTGCTGTCAGTGGAGTACTGAAGTCCCCAACTATTATTATGTTGTTGTCTATCTCATTTTTTAGGTCTAGTAGTAATTGTTTGATAAATGTGGGAGCTCTAGTGTGAGATGCATATATATTTAGGATTGTGATATTTTCCTGTTGGACTAGTCCTTTTATCATTATACAATATTCCTCTTTTTCTTTTTTAACTGCTGTTGTTTTAAAGTTTGTTTTGTCTAATACAGGAATAGCTATTCCTGCTCACTTTTGGTGTCCATTTGCATGGAATATCTTTTTCTGCCCCTTTACCTTAAGTTTATGTGAGTCTTTATGTGGTTGGTGAGTTATTATCCATTCTGCTATTCTGTATCTTTTAAATGGAGCATTTAGGCTATTTACATTCATCATTAGTATCAAGATGTAAGGTACTATTCTATTCATCATGCTATTTTTTACCTGAATACTTTACTGTTTTTCCATTATGTTATGGTTTTATATGTCCTGTGAGATTTATTGTTTAAGGAGATCCTATTTTTGGTGTACTTCAATCATTTGTTTCAAGATTTAGAGCTCCTTTTAGCAGTTCTTGCAGTGCTGGCTTGGTAGTGGCACATTCTCTCAGCATTTGTTTGTCTAAAAAAGACTGTATCTTTCCTTCATTTATGAAGCTTAATTTCGCTGGATACAAAATTTTGTCTGCAATTGTTTTGTTTAAGGAGGCTAAAGATAGGACTCTAATCCCTTCTAGCTTGTAGGGTTTCTGCTGAGAAATCTGCTGTCAATCTGATAAGTCTTCCTTAAAAGATTACCTGATGCTTTTGCCTCGTAGCTCTTAAGATTCTTTCCTTCATCTTGGCTTTAGATAACCTGATGACTATGTGCCTAGGTGATGATCTTTTTGCAATAAATTTCCCAGATGTTCCAGGTGTTTGAGCTTCTTGTATTTGAATATCTAGATCTCTAGCAAGACCAGGGAATTTTCCTTGATTATTTCCTTAAATATATTTTCCAAACTTTTAGATTTCTCTTCTTCCTTGGGAACACCAATTATTTGTAGGTTTAGTCCTTTAACATAATCCCAGACTTCTTGGAGGCTCTGTTCATTTTTTTTTTTAATTCTTTTTTCTTTGTCTGTCAGATTGGTTTAATTTGAAAGTCTTATCTTTAAGCTCTGAAGTTCTTTCTTCCACTAGTTTGATTCTGTTGCTGAGACTTTCCAGTGCATTTTACATTTTTCTAAGTGTGTCCTTGATTTCCAGAAGTTGTGGTTGTTTTTTATTTATGCTATTTCACTGAAGATTTTTCCATTAATATCTTGTGTCTTTTTTTTTTGATTTCCTTAAGTTGGACTTCACCTTTCTCTGGTGTCTCCTTGATTGGCTTAATAGTTGACCTTCTGAATTCTTTTTCTGCCAATTCAGAGATTTTGTCTTGGTTTGGATTCATTGCTGGTGAGCTAGTGTGATCTTTTGGGGGTGATAAAAAACCTCGTTTTGTCATATTGCCAGAATTGCTTGTCTGGTTCCTTCTCATTTGGTTAGACTATGTCAGAAGGAAGATCTAGGACTCAGATCTGCTGTTCAGGTTCTTTTGCCCCATGGGTGCTCCCTTGATGTGAGGCTCTCCCCCTTCCCCTAGGAATGGGGCTTCCTGAGAGCCAGACTGCAGTGATTGTTACTGCTCTTCTTGATTTAGCCACCAGCAGAGCTACTAGGCTCCAGGTTGGTACTGGGGAGTGTCTGCAAGGAGTCCTGTGATGTGATCCATCTTCAGGCTTCTCAGCCATGGATACCAGCATCTACTCCAGAGGTAGCAGCAGAATGAAGAAGACTAGTGAGGGTCCTTGCTTGTGCTTTTGTTTAGTACACTGGTTTTGTGTACGTTGGCCTCCAGTCAGGAGGTAGCACTTTCAAGAGTGCATCAGCTGTGGTTGTATAGGGAGGATACAAGCTTGCCGTAGAGTCAGGCAGTGGGTGGAGTCATAGAGCTCCCAAGAGAGTATGTCCTTTGTCCTCCCTACCAGGGAAAGTAGTAAAAGACCATCAGATGGGGGCAGGGTTAGGCGTGTCTAAGCTCAGACTCTCCTTGGCCAGGGCTTGCTGCAGCTGCTGTGGGGGATGGGGGTCTGGTTCCCAGGCCAATGGAGTTATGCTCCCAGGGGAATTCTGTCTCTGCTGCATTACACACACAGGTTGCCAGAGAAGTTGGGGAATGCCAGCAGCCACAGGCCTCACCCAGCTTCCAGGCAGCCTACAGCCCTAAAGGCCAGTCTCATTCCCACTGTGCCCCTCCCCCAACAGCACCAGGTTTATTTCCAGGCAGCCAGTGAGCAGGGCTGAGAACTTGTCACAGGTAACAAGCCTCCCAGCTGAGAAAGCAAGCTGACTCACAGTTCCTCGGCTGTCCCACAGAGCCTGCAGCGGCAATCTACCTCCTTCAAAGGATCTGTGGATTCTCTGGGCTTTCTTGGTATGTTCCTGTGGTGGTTTTTGGAGTAAAAGTTCACAGTGTGGGTCTCTGCATGCTGTTCTGTCCATCTGAGTGGGAGCTGCAAGTTAGTCCGGCCTCCTATCTACCATTTTCTGCTTATCTCTTTATTCAAATATTTTCAATCCATGGTTGGTTGAGTCCAAGGATGTGCAATCTGAGAACAGGAAGAGCCAAGAGTAACCAAAATACTCAGGATCCCCAAGCACGATAAATAATAAATAAATATCCATATATAAAAATACCATAATGAAGCCATGGAACACAAAAGACATAGATCTTTAAAGCCACTAGAGAGAAAAGACAAATTACCTCCAAAGAAAAAACAATGGACTTACATACAGTTGGTTACCTAAAAGCAACAATGTAAACAAGAAGACAGCAAAAGGATATCTTTCATGTGCTGGGGGAGAAAACTTGCAATATAAAGGTATTTTAAAAGAAACATCAATAGATCCTCACTAAACAAATTTCTAAAGTATGTACTTTAGAGAGAAGAAAGATCATTGATCAAGGGCTTGAGAGTCAAGCAGAACTAATAAGCAAAAAAACTTGTAGATTATTGGCAAAATCTAAGCAAACATTGATTGTATTTAACATAAAGCTACAACAATAACAATGTATCAAAGAGATTTCTGCACTCCCATATTCATTGCAGCATTATTCACAATAGCCAAGATATGGAACCAACCTAAATTATCATACAAAACAATTGTAGTTAATATAAAGCTACAACAATAACAATGTATCAAAGAGATTTCTGCACTCTTATATTCATGGCAGCATTATTCACAATAGCCAAGATATGGAAGCAGCCTAAATTTCCCTATTCTTTATTCTTTTTAAAACGAATAAAGAAAATGTCATATATATATATACACAATGGAATATTATTCAGCCTTAAAATAGAAGGAAATCCTGTCATCTGCAACAATATGGATGATCCTGGAGGATGTTATGCTAAATGAAATAAGACAGATACAGAAAGATAAATAACATATGATCTCACATATTTGTGAAATCTAAAAATGTTGAATTCATAGACACATAGAGCAGCAGGGGGGTTACTAGGAGATGCAGGGATGGGGTCAGGGCCTGGGGAGAAGTTGGTCAAAGGATGCAAAATTTCAGTTAGAGAGGAGAAATGAACTCAAGAGGTCTGTTGGATCTGGTGACTATAGTTAATAACTATAGTTATTGAAAATAATTCTATTGTATGCTTGCAAATTGCTAAGAGTAGATTTTAAGTGTTCTCTGGCCTATTCTGTTGAGTGGGTTCTTGGCCCACGACAGCCGGACAGGCAGGTGATCAAGCCACATTGGGCATGCTGAGGGCCTCCATGGGCACTCACTAGGGCTCTGGCCAGAAGACCTGAGTGATGCTCTGCTTCCTGGAGGCAGTGTGGCAGGCTGGGCGTGTCCTAGAGGCCCCACTCAGACGCTGCATGCACGTGGGGAGGTCCGGGGGACTGGCTTGGCCCTGCAGCCACACCATCCTCCCCCAAGGCCGCTGCTGGCCTCTGTCTAAGGAAGGATGAGATCTTGCTCTGGGTCTTCCCAGGCTTCTCGCACCATGAGGGGTCTGATTAGGAAGCCCCGTGGGTGAGCACAGAAGCATGGCAAGACTCTCCTCTTGGGGTACTGGCAGCTCCATGCCTGGGTAGGACTGGCTGGCCAGGTCTGTGCATGTCTGCAAGAAGTGCTGCTAGTGGTGTGGATGCACAAACATGCTGAACCTCTGCAGCAGGGGGAAGTCCTCAGGCTTCCCAATGGTCAGTGCGGCCAGTACGGCCAGGATGTTGTCCAGGTCGTCATCCTGCTTGTAGGCTGTCAGTGCTGCCAAGAGCTGGCTACAGCCTGTGGACCCCAAGGCCCTGTGGGCATCTGCCAGGTAAGCACTCATGGTGTGCTGGCCCTGCTTCCCTGCTCTGGACGCTCTGGACCCCCACTGTGGGTACCTGCCAGGGTCTCCTGTGGGGGGTGATCTGGGGGACAGGTGGGATCTGCCCTGGTTCAGGTGCTTTCTGGGGTCCAGCTGCTGGACCACAGCCTTGGACAGGGTCAGCTTGGGATCCGGTGCTGTCCTTCCAGCAGGGTCCAGGGCTGGCTGTGCCCACTGCCTTCGGGGCATGCTGTGCTCAGGCTGATAGCTGCAGCCTTGTCCTGTTAGCTGTATACAGACCTCCTCAAACTGCTGCTTGTGGTGGGGTCACACAAACTGGGAGAAGTGTTGGAGCAGGCTGTGCTTCTTGGGGTCATCAGCAAAGAGGAGGCCGAGACAGGCCGCCAGGGCAGCTAAGTCATCAGAACCCTTGTACTCCTGCAGGACCTGGGTGAAGGTGGCGAAGTTGGCTTGGCTCAGCTCCTGCTTCATGGGCACCATGAAGAGTTTGGCCCTGTCTGCCTGTGCACCAGCCACGGGCTCCTCCGACTGGCTGACCAGCCAGATCTTCTTCCTCCTTCCTTGCGGCTCCTCTGCCAGCCTCTTAGATGGGAGGGACAGGGTGGAGCACCTGTGGGTTTGCTCCTCGCCAGGGCCCCCCAGTCCACCACCAGCAGCTGGTGACCCTGACAGCCTCTGCTTCAGGTTGAGGACGTGCAGGTCCAGACTCTTAGCTTTCCTGGTGGAGAGGAGGGGGCCAGGTGACTTAGCCACCCTGACAGCGTCTTCTCCCTCACACAAACTGGGTGCTGCAGCCTGGGGTGCTGGTGCTGGCATAGTTCACTTAGCAACACAGAACTGGGCCATGTCTTGGATGACATGGCCAAAGTTGTTGTACACCCTGATGTGGGGACACACCCAGTAGGGCAGCTGGGCTCTGGGGTTGGCAAAGGTGAACCTGTGGTCACAGAGGAAGACAGCCCCGCAGTTCTGGCAGTGCCAGATCACTCGCTCAATGACCTGGTTCACAGCCCTGGATGCCTGCTGCCGGCACCACTCCTGCCCAGAGAGGAACTGGCCCCCAGCCCCAACCTGACCCTTCATCTCATCCAGGAACTGAATCCTGAGGACAACCAGGGGTCCATGCGTGGGGGCTATGGGAGGCCTGTGACGATCACACTACAGCCATTATTGTCTGAGAAGTCCAGCCCCTCCCTGGCCTTTCCCTGGCATACTGCCAGTAAGATGGTGCCGGTAGACCCGGGGAAGGCAGTCCTCGCTTAGTAAACATTCATGGTCTCAGAGAAGCTGCTTTTGCTCCTGGGCTCCACAAACAGAGGCTTCAGTGCCTCCTAGCCAAGACACGGGCCCGCCAGAACTCCAGGCTCTTTTCTATGATGGGATATGAAGGGAAGAAGATCAGGAGCCCACAGGGCAGCATGTGGGTGATGTTGCCCAGAGCCATCCCCAAGGAGGACAAGCACTCCTCGGAAAACCGTCTGTCAAACGCTGAGCTCAACTGGGCTCCATCAGGGCCTCTGAGGACGATCCCCACCCAGATCTGGTGCTTGTCGATGATGTGTGGGTTCTCCAGGCAGACTGGAAAAGGGATCTACATCTCCAGGGCAAAGGAGGATCCCGGGACCAGCATGCCACCAGTGAGGATGAGAAAGCAGACACCCTGATGGACCAGCTTGCGCATGGTGTGGCCAGGACTGAAGCACCAGTAGCTCAGCACCTTCCCTCGCTTTCTGGCTGCAGTGGTGCTCCAGGTATCAGATGGCTGAGCCGCCCTCTGGTGACGGGCATCAGGATGGATGTACACTTTATAGGCCCCCAGCCTTGCCAGGAAACCAGGGCCACCCTCGGAGGGGTCTACACTGGACACGATCTGGATGATATCCGCCAGCTTCTGCAGTCCGGTCTTGTTGGCGAACACTCCAGCACATCCTGCCAGGTGCTGGATGATCTGGCCCAGCAAGTCCAGGATGCAGCCATTGGTCTGTAACATGATCTGGGCTTCAGCAAACAGCTCAAAGATGTAGCTCCCAGGTTTGGTGACACCACTGTCATCTCCAGGGAGCTCAACGGCATTGATGGCCTACTCCAGGCAGAGCAGGATCATCTTCAGCTTTGCAATGTCTTGCAGCTCCATGTTCAGCCCTGAGCTGGTGGGATCCCCCTGAACTCTGAGTGGGGCTCAGCCTGCTGCACCGCCTTGATCTGCTCCTCCAGCACCTGGTCTATAACTCCAGTCCCGAAGCCAGGTCATGGGTTGTCAGGTCAAAGGATGCCAATTCTTCACACAGCTCCACGTTGTGAGTTTCATCAAAGATCAGGACCGTCTCCTTCAGGTCAATGTTGTGTGCTCTGCGCCTCTTGGCATCCAACAAGTAACTGTACGGCATGAAGATGATGTCGGCTTGCTGCTTCAGGTTCCGGGACAGGTAATAAGGGCATACCCCATACTTGTTTCCCCTCTTGACCAAGTCCTCGATGTCCAGGATGGGGCTGACCAGCTCCTGCTCCAGGCTTTTCTCTTCTACATTGTTGGAGAAATTACAGAGTGACTTGCCACCTTCTTGCGGCATAAGTGGATCTTCATGTGGTTACTCTTCTGCTTCTTCACCTCAGAGTGGATGCACAGCTGCTCCTGGGAGCCCAGCACACACACCTTAGGCCGGTAGGAGATGTTCCGAAGTTCGTTGATGACCTGTGTGAGTTGTAAGAGGGTCCTAAAGGCATAAATGATCTTTGGGATGTCCGTGTTGCAAGCTATGAGGTCTCCAACAGCAGCAGCAGTACTGTCCCAGGATGACAAAGGCCCGATCTGCGAGAAGCTCCCCTTGCACCCTCTTGGCAATATTGCAGGTAAAGATGGTGTCCTGGATGTTCTCACCAGGCCAGCGTGGTGCACAGGAGGCAGTGTCTTCCCTGCGTCGGTGGGGCTCTCCAGGATGCCATTCACCTTCTCCTGCAGACATTCCAGGACCTTGGTCATGTACTCCTGTTGGCATTTGTAGGGCTGGAAAGGGAAGTCTATGGTCACACCATTCACGACTATCTTGGGCATATCAGCCTGTTCTCAGAAGGGCACAGAGTGTGCCTGAGGGGCAGGCTATTCGGGTCTGTGCGAAAAAACTACTCCAAATACCTCAGGGTCTCAACCACTCTGGATAATTGATGCGAGCATGCTCACTAGGACACAACGCTGTTCTCTTCTAGAATCCCTATGGAACAGGTTCCTCTCTTGTCTCTGCAGCGAGCCTTCCAGAACTGGAGGCCCTCAGAAACTCAACCGACTCCAGTCGAGCGCTGCCACCGTGTCCCCCGCTGTCAGGCAATTCAGACTTCGAGGGCTAAGGCGCTCAGTCGCCCTTGAGCGCGCTGCACTTTCGCCCCCACTTCCGGTCAGCTGCTTTGTGCTCCCATCGGAAACTTTTCCCCCGCAGAGGGGGTCCGCCTGCTCTTCAGCCACCAGCTGTCTACTCTGCCCTTTGCGCGTTCTGTGTCCAGCTTCCCTGCTCAGTGAACCTCACTTCCATCGCCCACAGGCAGAAATCTGGGGTCCCGCCCATCTCCTCCCTTGATGTCATCCCCCACCAGGGTCTCCGTTCCACTGCCACTTCCCTAGGCTCAGCCACCACCATTGCCCGGAGAGCTGCGTGGGCCTCCTCCCCAGAGGCACCTTTTTACTGCCCGAGTGTGAGCCGACCGCTTTCCTGAAAATTTGAAAACGGCTGCCCCTTGCCCAGGACCCGGCTCCTGAGAGCCCTGACTGCCTCCTCTCCTTCCTCTCTAGCTCTTCTTCCTCTCCAGCTCGGTCCAGCTTCTGCTTGGTTCGCTGTCTCCCGCACTGGTCCGGGTGGGCCTCCCTGAGTCCCCAGCATCCAACACTGGCTGACAGCAAGGCGGACTTGAAACATATAATTTTACCAACAAAATTTTAAGAATCGTTCAACAACCCGATAAATCTAACCTTAGACAAAATATTTTAAATTTGCAACAAATGCTTAGAAAATGAAATTTAATAAAAATACATCATTTACAATGGTACAAAATATGTAAGGTATAAAAGTAATATATATGAAGTATCTGAGATTAATTCTAATATGTGCACAAGACTTTCAGAGAAAAAATTGTAACATTTACCTCATGGGAAGACATGAGGAGATATTCCATGTTTGTGGTCTGGAAAACTCAACGTTCAAATTAATCTGTAACTTTAATGCAACTGCAGTCAAAATCTCAACAGTTCTGTTTGTGTCTGTGTGTCTTTGTGTGTAACCTAAAAAGGTGATTTTAAAATTTGTATGGAAAAACAATTCAAGAATAATAAAGACATTCCTGATAAAGAATAATGAGGAGAGCACAGTGTTATACCAAATGTCAATAATAAATATATAATTAAATAATGCAAAAATTATTGGCACTTAGAAAAATTGACCTTACAGTCCAGGCATGGTGGCTCATGCCTGTAATTCCAGCACTTTGGGAGGCCAAGGTGGGCAGATCACTTGAGGCCAGGAGTTCGAGACCAGCCTGGACAACATGGTGAAACCCCATATGTACTAAAAACACAAAAATTAGCTGGGTGTGGTGGCTCATGCTTGTCATCCGAGCTACCTGGGAGGCTGAGGCTTGAGACTTACTTGAACCTGGGAGCTGGAGGCTGCAGTGAGCCAAGATCATGCCGTTACACTCCAGCCCCTGGCTGATAGAGTTAAGACTCTGTCTGAAAACAAAAAACAAAAACAAAAACAAAACAAAACAAAACAAAAAAATGGTAAAAGAAAAATTGACCTTACAAATAAAATAGGGAGTCCAGCAAGAGACCTACATATATACGGGAACTTGATTTATTATAGAGCTCGATATATGGCATTGAGCTAACTGGTTATTTATTTATTTGAAATCAATATTATAAAATTGAAAAACTACACAATGTGTAAAAGAGAATATCTAATAGAGAATACCTTTCATTAGGAAAAAACATTTTAATTGCTTGCACAAAGTAACCAAATCATAAGGGAAAATATTGTAATTAAGGATAACTTCTGATTAGTAAAATGACACCATAAAAAAATGGAAAGAAAAATCACAAACTGGGAGACAGTATTTGTGGCTTTCGTAGCTGACAAAAGATTTCTACCCTGAATATATAAAGAATTTCTGTAAATCAATGAGAAAAAGACCAACCACATAGTAGGAAAAGAATAGACAAAAGACTTGAACAGACTCTTCACAGGAGAAGAAATGTGAATGGCTAATAAACATATGAAAAGTGTCTGACCTCATTAGTAATCAGGAAATACAAACTCAAACCACATTGGAAAACCCTTCACAACTTGTTATTTAGTTATTTATTTATTTATTTTGAGACAGAGTCTTACTCTGTAGCTCAGGTTGGAGTGCAGTGGTGCAATCTTGGCTCACTGAAACCTCTGCCTCCCAGGTTCAAGCAATTCTCCTGCTTCAACTTTCCAAGTAGCTGGGATTACAGGCCTGCGCCACCACACCTGGCTAATTTTTTGTATTTTTAGTAGAGACAGGGTTTTGCCATGTTGGCCAGGCTGGTCTTGAACTCCTGACCTCAAGTGATCCACCCGCCTCAGCTTCCCAAAGTGCTGAGATTACAGGTGTGAGCCCCCACGCTTGGCCCCTTCGCAACTTCTTGATTGGAAAAAAAAAAGCAACTGGATAATCACAATCGTCAAGAACAGTCAGTGTTAGTTACTCCAAGTCACCATTATTGGAACCTACAGTTCAGCATTATCCAGTAAAAATCAAAGATGCACACTCACTGACCCAGTGTCCACTCTTAAGTATATACTCTAATTTAGAGAAATTCTTGTATCTGTATCTAGGGGCTATGTATAAGAATCTTCATAGTGACACAGTTCGTAATTAGCAAACAAGCAAAAGGAAACAAGCCATATGTCCTTCATGGGGAGAGTGGATTAGAAAAGTGAATTACAGCCAGGTGTGATGCTCACACCTGTAATCCTAGCACTTTGGGAGGCTGAGGCAGGTGGATCGCTTGAGCCCAGGAGTTCAAGACCAGCCTGAATAACATGGAAAAATTCCATCTTTACAAAAAATACAAAAATTAACCAGGTGTGGTGGCATGCACCTGTGGTCCCAGCTACTCAGAAGGCTGAGGTAGGAGGATGTCTTGAGCCTGGTAGGCAGAGGTTGCAATGAGCTGAGATTGCACCAGTGCAGTCCAGTTCAGCCTGGGTGACAGAATGAGACCCTATCTCAAAAAAAAAAAAAAGAAAGAAAAAAGAAAAAAAAGGAAAGGAAAGGAAAAGAAGAAGAAAAAGAAAGAGAAAGAAATAAAGGAAGAGAGAGAGAGAAAGAAAGGAGAGAGAGAAAGAAAGAAAGAGAGAGAGAGAAAGGAAGGAAACTGAAGTACATTCATACGTTGGGAAAAATAAACAAATGAATAACTTATAGTTACACATAACAACATGGGTAAATCTTAGAAATATAAAAAGCAGTCACAGAGGAATGCATGCATAAAATTTACAAACATAAACAAACAATATATTGTTACAGGATACAAATATACAGTTGGCCTTTTGTATCTGTGGGTTCCACATTTATGAATTCAACCACCTGTGGATCAAAATATTTAAAAAAGGCCAGGTGCGGTGGCTCACGCCTGTAATCCTAGCACTTTGGGAGGCCGAGGTGGGTGGATCACGAGGTCAGGAGATTGAGACCATCCTGGCTAACACTGTGAAACCCTGTCTCTACTAAAAATACAAAAAATTAGCCAGGCGTGGTGGCGGGCGCCTGTAGTCCCAGCTACTTGGGAGGCTGAGGCAGGAGAATGGCATGAACCTGGGAGGCGGAGCTTGCAGTGAGCCGAGATTGCGCCACTGCACTCCAGCCTGGGCAAAAGAGCGAGACTCCGTCTCAAAAAAAACAAACAATAAAAAGCAAAATATTTTTAAAAATCACCATAAAAATGATACAAATAAAAAAATACAATATAACAACTATTTACATAGCACTTACATATATTAGGTATTACAAGTAACCTAGAGATTATTTAAAGTATATGAGTAAGAATATGTGTAAGTTATTTACAAATATTATGCCATTTTCTATAATATCAGAGACTTAAGCATCCAAGAATTTTGGTATCCTAGGGATCCTGGAAGCAATCTCCCATGGATACCAATGGATGACTGTATATAGTAAAATAACAAAGAAAAGTAAAGATTAAGTAAAACTCAGAATTCTGGATTTCTTGAGGGCAGTAGGAAGAAGATGTAAAGGAAGTACATGGAGGAGACTTCAAAGCAAGTGGTATGTTTTTCTATTTAAATCGATGGCTTGGTCTATGGGGATTCATCATGTTCCATGTATATCACATCTATTTTACAAATTATTGATATCTATTCCACATTTGAAGAAAATATTAAAAAGAATAAAATGAAAACCCAAGCCTGGAAGTATTGGATAGGTAATGAATATCATTTACTGCTTTTAGGGTTGGAACCAAGGGCTGCATTGAGAGGTGGTAAAAGATATATCCTTTCAGAGCAGGGAGAGGCACTTGCACAGGAAATTCTAGAGGGAATGGGATTTGGAGTTGCTGGATGCAGAAGTGAGTAAAAGAATACCAGTTGGAGAATGACATGAACAAAGACTGTGAGGAGGAGATCCTCATCTTATGTTGGGGATCCCTGGTAAGCATAGTCTATTGAGATAATTGATGATATAAAAGCAGTTTGAACTATTAGTTTGAGAAATACTAGACTGCCAAGAAATTCAACTTATCTTTTCATTCTATTTACATAGAAAATGAAATAAAAGACTAGGCACAGTGGCTCACATCTGTAATCCCAACAGTTTAGGAGGTTGAGGCAGGCAGATCACCTGAGGTCAGAAATTTGAGATCAGCCTGGCCAACATGGCAAATCCCCGTATCTACTAAAAATATAAAAATTAGCCACGCATGGTGGTGCGTGCCTGTAATCTCAGTTACTTGGGAGGCTGAAGCAGGAGAATTGCTTGAACCCGGGAGGCAGAGGCTGCAGTGAGCCAAGATCGTGCCACTGCACTCCAGCCTGGTGACAGAACAAGACTCTGTAAAAAAACAAATGAAAAAAAAAAATTGTCTGATTTTTTTTTTAAAGCAAAATATATTTTAGGAAATTCTGTAAGTGAAAATGAAGGTCTTTGCTATGTCACTTTCATATCAACACTTACAGTCTGAGGACAATTTATTAAAATGGGAAATTGGATGCCAAAGCTGTCCCTTCCCTCTGTCTCTCTTGTCTTTCTGTCCCACCCTCCTCTCTCCAGTTCACTGCAGCTGAACGTGTTTACCAAACTTGACTTCTCAAGAAAGTGCAATGAGAGTGTTCCGGGTCATGAATGGGTTACCTCCCGGCCTGAAGGAGAAAAAATAGGAAAAAGAAAAGGCCATCACTGCAGAGGCTGCTGCTCATATTCTCCAGCTACAGTTACCCACTCCATCAGCCATGGTGACATCTGACGAATTATTAGCCTGGCCCACATAGCTGGAAGAGCAACATCTCAGGTCAAGGTGAGTCAAGCCCTGCCATCTGGTCCTGGCTCTAGGCTCCTGCACTGATAACTTCAAAATGATACTTCCAGGAAAGTTTTCTCGGCATTTCTGCACCCCAAATGAGAGAACACGCACATAAACTCACTTCGTATGTCCCCAAATCCAGAACTATCATGATACTAGGAGGCAGTCATAAAGTAGGAAAAAAGATTTCCTAAACTTTAAAGAGCCTTCAACTTAAGGCGTATTCTCTGAGAGGCAGATAGTGTCCACCTACATTCTAGATAAAGAATTTGAGTCATGGAGGTGAAGAGGAGTAAGCTGAGTGATTTCCAAAAGCTATGACACAGAGAAGATCAGGATAAGAGTGCAGAGTCCTGACTCGTTCTGAAAATGCATGGTCACTTTGCTTTCCACTAAATGGTACCAGAGGTCTGGAGAGAAACTCAGCAAGAGTAATTTTGGTGGAAGAGAAATAGTTTATCTTCAGAAAAAGAAATGGAGTAGCCTTGACCATTTAGTCTGTGCTACAGTGGGTGAGGCAACGGAAATGTGCTGTTTATACCAACAAAGTCAGAATACCCAAACTGCTGCATCTCTCCAGGGATGGAGTGGGAGGAGGGAGGGTCCAGATGTTGGTGTGGTACATACATGAAAACAGCATGAAGCATATTATAATATAGAATTGTTGGGGCTGTGAAACATTGCATTATTTTGATGAGGCCAGGAAATGTACGGATTAAGGATCGTTTGGCAACAGTGTTTTAAAATCTGTATTTATAATTTTCACAGCCAGGAAAGTTAATTTATTTTGCATAGAACTATGTAGCTTTTGAAGTTAGAGATAGCCCACAAAGGAGCAGTCTGTCTTGGAGACATGAGATGCGGGGGCCCTGAAATAACAAGAGCAGAAAAATGAAGATGTTGAAATGAAGAATTGTGGTTTCACTGTTTTGATTATCAATAAACAGCCAAGTTAATCACACACACTTTGCAGTGAGGCTTCCTAGGTTTAAATTTCTGCTACTTACTGGCTGAGTAGCTTTAGGCAAATCATGTCTCAGTTTTCTCATCTATAAAAAGGAGTAATAACAGGCCGGACGCAGTGGCTCATGCCTGTAATCCCAGCGCTTTGGGAGGCCGAGGCAGGTGGATCAGGAGGTCAGGAGTTCGAGACCATCCTGGTTAACACGGTGAAATCCTGTCTCTACTAAAAATACAAACTATTAGCCAGGCGTGGTGGTACACGCCTGTAGTCCCAGCTACTCGGGAGGCCGAGACAGGAGAATTGCTTGAACCTGGGAGACGGAAGTTGCAGTGAGCCGAGATCACGCCACTGCACTCTAGCCTGGGTGACAGAACAAGATTCTGTCTCAGAAAAAATAAAGTGGGGGGGGGCGGGTGGTAATAATAGGATCAATCTCACAGTTTTATAAGCATCAACTGAATTAACATATGTAAAACACAAAAAAATTGCCTAGCACGTAGTAAGTGCTTCATAGGTGTCAGTTATTGCTATCAATAAAGTTTTCAAGCAATAAAATTTTATTTTATTTATTTATTTATTTTTTTGAGACGGAGTCTTGCTCTGTGGCCCAGGCTGGAGTGCAGTGGCCAGATCTCAGCTCACTCCAAGCTCCGCCTCCCGGGTTCACGCCATTCTCCCGCCTCAGCCTCCTGAGTAGCTGGGACTACAGGCGCCTGCCACCTCGCCCGGCTAGTTTTTTTTGTATTTTTTAGTAGAGATGGGGTTTCACCGTGTTGGCCAGGATGGTCTCGATCTCCTGACCTCGTGATCCGCCCGTCTCGGACTCCCAAAGTGCTGGGATTACAGGCTTGAGCCACCGCGCCCGGCCTAAAATTTTATTTTTTAAGAGGTCATCCAATTTCTCCTAGTTTACTCTGGATTTGGTTTCCTTCTTGGCTTCATTACCGTTTAGGTTTTTGAGAAAGAAAATTGCTTGACTATGCAAAGTCTTCAGGTTCCTGATATTTTTCCAATATAAAGCCATGTAATATTAGGTTGATGCAAAAGTAATTGCGGTTGTTGCCATTGGGATTATCCCCTAGATAATTATCTGGATCCATATTCAATTAATTAATAGAAATTCTGTTCAATAATTGAAATGTTATGACCACTAATTAGACTTTTTCAGGGAAAAAGATGTAAATTTCATTTGCTTAAAACAAGACAAAAACAAAAACAAAAACCACATCCAGCCAACTTGGTTTAATCAGCTGTTTGCCTCTCAGCACTCAGCCTGCCTCTGTCTGAGGCATCAGAGAAGTGCACCCTGAAGTGGCTGAGAGGAAAGAAGAGCCTCCATCGGATTACAGATCAGACAGAAACACCCACAGCCCCTCATCTTCTCCTTCGCTCAGAGACACACACAAAGCTCTTTATTTATTTTATACTTAAAATGTCAAAGGCGCCTGGGGGTGGGCCTCTGGCCTGGGGATTGGCAGACCACACTCCTGGGCTGACATAATGAAAGTCCACCATGTGGCTGTGTGATTCACACAGCGTGTGCATGTCACCAGCAGCCGATGGGTCTTGGCAGGGAGCCTCCTACTGGCTTGGGAACAAATAGGACTCGCATGTCCTCAAGTAGCCAGGAGACAGTAATGGAGAACCGCCTGGATGTCCGCACACTTTGTGGGCGCAAAGGCAGCAAACACCCACACGCCAAGCTATTCACAGAGTGACAACTAAGTACAGCCCAGCAGCAAGGGACTCTGTAGGACTAGCAGTCGACAGCAGAAGTCTACTAGTCCTGCCTGATCTTAAGGAGAACAAACCCAAAACGTGTCTGCAAAGAAAAGATAGCACATTTCATTTTTTATTGACTTACCTCTTGACACGGCGCCTAAGCACCTCATGGTGTGTGCAAAGCACAGAGACCTTGACACAGCTAGCCTTCAGAGAC
This sequence comes from Rhinopithecus roxellana, assembly GCF_007565055.1. NCBI lineage: Eukaryota > Metazoa > Chordata > Mammalia > Primates > Cercopithecidae > Rhinopithecus > Rhinopithecus roxellana. Next base: position 24,709,859 of record NC_044550.1, on the reverse strand, counting down.
CAACAGACTTGATTAGAAAACCAGGCCTTCTTCTATTCACTCTATAGCTTGCAGTTTTAAGGCCCTTAAACTTAAAATTGAAATTCTGAATTTGAGAATCAAGAACGAGATTTCACCAGGCTGATTTGGAAAACGAGCACAGTTTTAGATTTTCAGGATTCTATACTTTCTATAAGAGTTATGTGACTGAGTGAAACGCGGCTCAGTTGCAAAGCAAATGTGCTCAGAGTGCCAATCACCTGGCTTAGGGGATGATTATTGTTTTTGAACCACTCTACTTACTTTCTTTGGTAGCTCTTCAAGCGGAAGAACTCTCATTTTCTCCTTTCTCTAATAAGGAGGATGGCGATCTGAGACTTAGTGTTAATTCCATTCTTTGCTTTTAGCTAATGAAGGAATATTTGCCAGTGTAGAGCTAACAGTGTGATACAGGAAATTTTTAAAAAATGAGTAAATCGAAATAGGCAAGTGAAACACATTAGCTTCTACACAATCTATTACTGGCAAAAAATAATTGTTTGTTTCCTGCTCTTTCCTTAATGCTTGGCTTTCATAGCTAACTTAGCAGTTTAATGCATCGAATAAGATGCACTGTATCTGTAAACTTCTCAATGGTATTTAAGCATTTACTGAGTATCTGTTGTATACATATTTGGTATTTGGAAGGTTACCAGATAAACAGAAGAGATATTTTCAACCCACAGAAACAACTTCATTCGAGAAGTAAACATAATTTTATAATTCAACTTGTAAAAAATTCCAAAGCAACATTCTGACCCACAGGATGAGTTTACTTAAATTTAGGAAAGTTGGAGAATTCATTCCATCCTTCCTACTATTATAGTATTTAGAAGAAAAGGTATTTATTATTAGATCTTGACAAAGAAAATGGAACCAGGTTGATGATATCACTTGTATAAGATTACAGTGAGGAAGGTAGCAAGGAATATGGCTCCCGTTTGAAGATTAAGTCAAAAGTTCAGTGATTTGTCAGAGTTCAAATAGCAACTCACTAGGATTATGTGCCAGAAGTTAGACACAAGCTTTTAAGGCCACTGTGGTTTTACCTGAGACCACTCTGTGTCCTGCTTTTTGCAGAGAAGAAACTGATCATCATACTGACAAGCAGAAATCATTATTTTAACAGAATGTTGATTCTGTGACAGAAATGTATATTGTAGTTTATTTAAAGACATGACTCTTAGGCTTGATTCTCAAATTTTAAAACACTGAAATAGCCACTGCTGTACTTTTCTGGGGAAAAAGTATCCTAATTTGACCTTATTCGAGCTACAATATAAGTCCAGAGGGACCAATGAAGGGGAAGAAAAGAACTGATGAGGTCTAAGTGGTGATTGCATTTATAGATTAGCCCTGACAGGAAGCAAATACATCTCCTCCCAGGAGGCCCCAGTGTAGTCAACTGAGAAGTGGGATCGTTATTTATAAGCACAGTGGACTTTTCCCATTACAATAAACATTTTAATTACTTTAAGTGAAAGATTATTTTTGCTGGTAGGAAGCTTGAAAAGTAAATATTGTACTGTTGTTTGTTTTTCGATGTCGGCTATATGTGCAATCTTCTATTCTTAACACTATTTCACACAGCAATTTGTCCTACCCTGAAATCATAATGGGAAAATAGCATACACTTAAGAAAGCATTTCACATATCAAAACCTGCAATGCCCCACGTGAGGAAAGAGTAGGCCAAATGACTGGTTGGCAGCATGGCCCCAGAGCAATTTCATTTCCATCTGTTTTATATGATGGCCATCCACATAAAATTTCATTGACCAATAAGTTTGGAAAACACTTATCCAAATGAATCAATGAAGATGGAGTAGGAGCGTAATGATGGTGTGATTTTTATTTTTCAAGAAGGTGACACATTCTCATTCTAAAAGTTACTACCACATATCGCAAAACGTGTCAACCATGTAAATCCATGATGAAAGTCGTTAAGAGTCCTCATGAAACTGTTGTGTTTTGGAAGCAAAAACAACTAATTTGTAATATGAGACTCAAATAATCAACTTCCTTTTTTAAAAATCAAAGTCCCATGATTTCTGACTGATAATATATGATATAATAACTGATATTAAGGAATTAGTGTTAATTTTTAAGGTGAGATAAAAGTAGTGTGGTTATATTTAAAAAGAGTTCATATTGGCTGGGCGTGGTGGCTCACACCTGTAATCCCAGCACTTTGGGAAGCCCAGATGGGTGGATCACCTGAGGTCTGGAGTTCGAGACCAGCCTGACCAACATGGAGAAACCCCATCTCCATTAAAAATACAAAATTAGCCGGGCATGGCGGAGCATGCCTGTAATCCCAGGTACTCAGGAGGCTGAGACAGGAAAATTGCTTGAACCTGGGAGACAAAGGTTGCAGTGAGCCGAGATTGCACCATTGCACTCCAGCCTGGTCAACAAGAGTGAAACTCCAAGAATTCATATTGTTTAGGGATACATTCTGAAATATTTAGAAATGAAATTATATGAAGTCTGAGATTTGTTTCAAAAGAATTTGAGGCATGGAGGTGGGGCAAAATTAAAAATGTAAATTAGTCAAGATTGGCTATGGACTGCTAAATGTTGAAGCTACATAAGAGTACATGAAGTTTTTACATTGCCTCCTCTACTTTTGTAACAACATATTTGAAATTTTTAATAATAAAAAAATTTAAGAATTCTGTTTTGAGGACCCCAACAAAAAGGAATGGTCTTGATGAATTTTGAGAGGCAGCAAGAGCCTGTTCTGAAATTATTTGAAATCTCCTCTTCCCTGGTTAAGATGACCAACAAAATTGGGCTTTAGCCTCCCTAATATGACCACTACTCTGCAAAATGAAGCTACTGCTTTTTCCAATTCTGTAATTAAGTCCAGATTATGCATATTTGGAGTACCTGCTTAATGTGTTGCCAACAACACATGTATTTTTAAACAGGGCCCCATTCCACCTACATCCATATCATGTAATACTTCTAGGTTACTGTACCTCATTGTCCTGTTAGCATGTATTAGAAATCACAGCCGAACTTTAATGTTATCTTAATCAAAATACAAACACAAAATTAAATGTGGTGCAAAAATAATCATACCATGTATTTCAAAGCCATTAGTATGGGTAAATGAGCACTGTCTAGAAAAACACGAGAAGCACGCCCCCTATTAACACCGTCTTGGGAAATCAGAGGCGACAACTGTGAATGAGCATGGCGGCCATGCCTGCTTTTACGGAAACCAACACACTTCTATTATTCTACTTTCTACAGAATTAAAAAATTAAACAACTGACAACAAAAATTCCAAACTGTGGGAAAGAAAATCTCTGATTTCATTGATCTTTAAACATTTTTTAAATATGAAAAAGGAGTCTGGTGGGTTGAATGCTTAGAGGTTTTGAACTAAATTAACTAACATTTTAAATCCGTAATTTGCTGTCACAGGTACCACCAAAAGACAAGATGGAGAGGGAAAATTGCTATTGGTTAAATACTTTCTGTACTTTAGGTGCTATGCTGTGCACCTCAGACACAAAACCTTATGATATTGGCTTTATGATCCCCACTTTAGAGATGAAAAAGTTGAGGGTCATGGAGGTTAAGTAACTTTCCCAAGGTCACATACTAAATAAGGTGTGTATTCAGAATTTCCAGAAGACTTTGACCCCATGAGTGCTTTTAAAACCCTTTGCCTTCCAGCCTGCTGACGCAGTCTTGAATATTTCAAAATGTATCAATACATTGCAAGATGTAACCCAAGTCCTTTTTAATGCTCTTAGACTGCCAATAAGATAATTCTATGAATTATTTTCTATGTATATATCACATATGTCATCTTCCAATTTACTGATGAATCAATTTCTACCTAGCCTGGTCCAAATCAAGTTAATCAAACGCCATACTTTTCTCTAACTATCCTAGAAAGAGACAGCCAAAAAGTCAGAAGTCTAATTCAACTGGTCAGTCCCACTATTTTCACATTGGAAAGATAATTGCTTACAACTGAGCTCTCCCTAGACTTCCACTCGCAGCAATTCAGGCTGGAACGTGCTCTCCTGTCACACTCTGTCTTCTCCAAGTGCGAGGGAGTTTTGTCTAGTAACAGATAATTAAAGACATGGCAGTGCCACTTGCTAGGATTTCACTCTTTCTCTTTTACATCTTATAAAAGAAGAAACTTCAGTTTAAAGATTAGATTTTTTTCCCTCTTTTCTAAAGCTGGGTATACCAACTGGCATCGGCTGTATTAAAATCAGGAGAAACCTCAATCAAAAAGCCTCTCTCGGAAGGCAGGCTTTCTTGTTAATATGCACCAACATGAAAGGCTTTCTTTTCATCCTATACAACTACAGTGTGTGTAAATTGCAGGGGGCTCATTGGCATAAATCTCGCCTGCGACCTCTGAGGTAAACTGGATTTACATTACTTTCTGACAAGAATTAAATGAAGGCCTTGTGGATATATGAACAGCCTTCTAGGCTGCAACAGATGGGCATGAATGTGCTCCCTAGGAAAACTATCAGTGACATCTGTGTCCTCCAAATTCTGGTGGTCTCAGCCAATTAACGGGGGTGGGGGGAGAAGGGGGAAAGCAGTGGGGGTTGGGAGGCCACAGCACAGCCCCCAGCCAAAACCCAGGCAGAAGTGTTTGTGTTTGGAGATGGGATCAGGCTGGCCTGCAGCAGCGAGGTTAGCACTTTATTGTTATCATTCAAATGGAGAATGTGGCTTACAAGCTATTTGTATACCACAGTGAGGATAATATGATTTTTCTCATTTGACCGGAGGAGATGGCCCTCTCTTGCAGCTGATATCATATTTCAGTGCAATCTCTTTGAGACGGGTATTTACTTTTGTCTCTTCCGAGGCAGGCTGAGGGTGTTGCTGTCTGCCAGTTTCTGTAGTGCATTCATGAGTCACAAAGCAGGTGAACTCTAAGATGACACAGAGATCTGTCTCCAAAACATTCTCTTTCAAAGTCTACTTCTTTCTTTCTTCAAAATTGCATGTACTGATTTCACCAAAAATTAAAAAATAATCAAAATCAGGGTTTTCTAGTTAAAATAAAATAAAGTCAAGAGAAATCACATCAGATATCTTGAATGAAGGGGTGGAGGAATCCTTCAAAGGATACGATGAACCATGAACCCCACTGTCTGAATTTACCAGGTCTCAGGATGTCAGTCCCCCTGTGTTCAATTTGCAGGCAGGAGGAAAGCCGGAGAAACCAGGACAGAAGATAAGATTCCTCTCTGGCACCTCTCCTTTGCTGCAATCTCTTGGCCCACTTGCTTGGAGTGTGTAGGGCAGGAGACCAGGACCGGGGAGCTGAAAGGATGGAAGTGGAGAAGAGAACTAACATTTACTTATTCTGTAACAGGAGGAATCAGGAAAGGCGTATGTAGGTATTCCAGGTCCCATGTATTCTGGGCCCCAGTAATAAGAGCAGAGGCTTTGGATCTAAAGTACCCAAGTCTGAATTCTAGCTCTAACATTTACTGCAATGTGAGAGAATGGGCAAGTTACTTAACACTTTTGTGTCTCACTTTCTCATCTGTAAAATTGAGCTAACAATTGTATTTACCTCTTAGTAAGGATAAAAGAATATGACATACAGAAAATGCTCTGATATTGCTGTGAGGGCTGTTTTTATCTACAGTTTACTGTGGATTGAAGGCCCGCGGTTAGAGTCCCAGACCTCTAAACTAGTTTGGCAAAATGAAAGGCATTGTGTTATACTAGCTTCTGAAAATTCAAAAAAGTGATTTTTCAAAAGAAGCAATTGTCATTGCTTTTAGGAGCCTGAGGTCATGCTTTAAAATTACATATTTTCTTCAATGTATAAGATTTTGAAATTCTTTGCTAAAATGAACTTAGTAAATATCAAAAGCATCTAGATCATTCTAAATTATAAAGTAGACTATAAAGAGGCCAGTAACATAACATTTAGACCAAAACAATGAAATTAAGGTGTTTATTTTCACCTCCTTTTCCTAATTGCAGGAGTGGAAATGAGTAGCTTGTTCTGTCCTAAATTGGTTATTATATGTGAAGTTTTAGGAGACAATGGCTTATCATGATAGTTTGGATATAAACTGTACACCCCTTTGTCCTAGGTGTTGTTTAAAACATAGTAATTCCACACAACCATTGTGTACAACAGTAACAACAACAAAAGGAGGACAAATGGACCTTCTAAACAAGTGGCCTACTGTCTAAGCCATAAATGCTCATAGTGCTGTTTTTAAAGTACATTTTCACATAGGAATTCTTATTCTCTTCTTCTCTGTATGATTTTTTAAATGATCCAATTCTAAGAACTTTGGCAAGCTGAGTTTCAGCACAATGTAAGCTTGCTTCTAGAGGAAGTCAAATTGTTGGTCAATAAAGAAGTCTCTTGCTCTTTCTCCACAGAACTCCCATGCTGGCTGGAGAAACCTGTGGCCTCAAAGGTGAGGGTGAAAGCAACTATAGGCATAATTTTTGTACAAGCTGTGACTTCATTACGCTGTAATAACAAACATAATTTTGTCTTATTCTCTTGGCACCAATATCATTATGTTGAGCAATAAATAGAAGAGAAGCCTTTGTCCCCACAGGGATTCAGAAAAGAATCAACACTAAACAAAAGCACCTGTTGTTTCGTTCTTGTAATGACCTCAGAAGTGACCAGTTGGCTGCATTCACCCCACACTCCTCCTTAGGCTTTGACCAACACTACCATCTCACACATCATTATTGGACGTAAAAGGAGAATAATTGAGGAGAAGATCAATAAATTTAAAAGCTCTTTAAAAAAAGACATAATGAATTTGGTACAGCACATATTTTTAGATCAAAGATGCCTTTGAAGTGACAAAACCCTAATCTATGTACTAGTGAAGCACTTCCTTTCTCTCCCAAACTGCTTGTTGTCAAATAAAATGGAAGTTAAGGAAATTATCTTTATCTGAAAATGGCCAAAAGAAGCCATCACCTAATGACAGCCTTGTCACAAGCGACAATTGGGGAAATTGTCAGGAAGGCAAGGCCTAACAAGCAGCAGAGTGGGCTTGCTGTTTGCACTAATCTGGCCGTGCAGCCCCCACACACAATCCCAGTCAGCTTGCTGTGTGAAACAGCTAAGGCTTTGTCAGCGTTCACAGGGACTGGAAAGAACACGCTTTCATGAATATGTATTACCATCCCTCTATGTCTACAGAGACAAACCCTTCAAAACTGAGATATAAAACACACACGCACACAGACACACACACCACCGACCAACAAAAACCAAGAGAACCTAAGCTACTTGGTTGAGAGTAGTGAAATGCTAGTAACTAAGCACCCAGTTCCATGTGTTTGCTGGGATCTTTATTTCCCAGCAATTGAGATAAAATCTTTAGGCTTTCAATCTTTGGGAACCACGTGCGTGAATTCAAAGATGCCACACATCGTTACATGGATTGCAAATCACACATTTTATAGTGAATTAACTTTCCTAATACCAAATGTGTTCTGAAATTCTAATACTAAAATGAAAACAACTTTGATATCTTAACTAAGTGCATGTGCAGTTTTAAGAAACTGATCAAATCTCATACCGACTTCCTATGAAGTAGTAAAAGCACTATGTGGAAAATTATGAAGATGTAGCATTTCCCAACATTGAGCAGAAGGACATTGCGCAGGCACAAAGTGGAAATCACAAATAAGAAATTTTAAGGTGAAAAGGGTTGGGGGGAATCTATTCTGTAAGCCCTTTGTAATCTTAATAATAGTGTTTGTTTAAGAAAATCCATATTATGTGTATTTTTTTTCTTCAAAGATAAATTATTTTACATCCACCCCAGGGCATAGATCTAGTAAGATATTTTTGAATGACTGAAATTAGTTTTTCTACTAACATTGAAATTTAAGTATAAATATGTATGTGTGTGCATTTAACTTCACTTTTTTTTAGAAGCAGATACATAGGACAGAAAAGTATAAAGTTATTTCTTTTTTACTTTTTTCTGATATGATAAAGTTTGGTTTCCCACCGTGCAAGAGACAAAGCTCAGTTTTGAAGGTTTTCTATATTACGCAATGTTTGCCGTAGACATTTACATTTCATTAGCATATTCTGCTCTACATGAAATCCAGCGTTGAATGCTCCCAGCGCGCTAAAGCTAATCCTCTTTAAAGAGCTACAGGCTATATTACATGTGGCCACAGCAGCAGTCTTGCCATCGCTGCATCACTTTGAAGACGATGAACAGAGTTCTCTTGTGTGTCTGTCCATACCCAGACTCATAAACCTCTGCTTTCTGTGCTGTGAAATCCTTCTGTTTTCATCAAGGAGAATTACAAGGAGGCCGAAATCCAAGTTACCATTCTGAAAGCTGGACTGCACTTGAAGAGACGATATTATGCTGATTTCACTTTTTCCTAAGTATCTATCCACAATCTTTTCAACTAAGATTAAAATGAACTATATCCAAGTATTTTTGGTTCTTTGATTAGGATCAAGTGCTAACCATACCTTCTGTCTAGGGAATCTGATCCTGGATAATCAAGAGAAAGAGACTCAGCGATGTCACAGCTTTGCAGGGCAACATTAAACATTTAGATGCATAATTTCTAGGTAGCTCACTTTTCCATAGACAAAGACGACTCAGCTGGCTATATCCAACGGAGCCACCAATAGATGATGCGGTGATCCAATTTCAACAAAGTATGGCAAACTAAAAATTATACAACATTGCAGAAAAAGTTTTTTTTAGTTAAAACAAAGGAAAATTAGTGAAGTCCATATTCTAGTGATGACATTCCCTTAATAATGCTTAAATTATTTTTTAAAAGAAAAGTGCTATATTATAAAGAAGACTGATTTTGTTTTTCTTCTCTTGTAGTTAACAAATTTATAAACAAATAATTGGTTTACAAATTATTTGTAATTTTGAAAATAATTATTGTGTAAAAATTGCTATTGAAGATGTCTGTTACACTATCTAATGTTATTTTACTTAAAGCCCCAATTAGTAAATTGTCCTATAATTTCAAAGCAAGAGACACTTTGATTTTCATGCCAAAGAAATATATTTCTTCTTATTTGATTATGGACATCTGAACCTCATCATATTATCCTTTTTTGCTTTTACTCCCAGGAAACTCAGAGCCAGGATTTGTGTTCAGATCCAGGGTTGTCCCTCATTTGGATAACCTTGTGCAAGCTATCTAACCCATACCCTTCATTATTTGGTCCATCTTCTTTACCCTTGACTGAAGAGCTCTGGACACACCTGTGTCTCTCATTGTGGGTAATTTCAAATATTTTTGAAGATACATGCAGAGTAAAGAACATTTCTCAGTAGTGCTTCTTATTTAAAGTAGCCATTTTCTTCACAAGCATATGCTAAAGAAGCTTTACAGCACGGCGGAAGGAACTCTGAGTTTGGGGTTCAGTAGGTTTGCCCACTACATAGCAGGTAGTTTTTGCCTGCTCTCCTGAGGTGACCATGAGGTAGATGACCAGTTATAATTGTATCTCTGTTCCTGTGAACCACTTTGGCATTTTCAGAAATTAAATGAAAACTTTGCTACGAGTTGTCATGCCATCTTCCTTTAATTCTGGCAATATCTATATTCAGGCTGAAATTTATTTATAGTTAATGTAACTCTCTGCTTGTTCTTACATTCCACTCACTTCCATGGTAAAATATACTCTGAAAGACCTTATGATTTTATTTGCAGCCATCCAGACACTAGCAAATACCTTTCCCAATAGGTATACAGTTTTCTATGACTGCACCACTTTGAAATTTATTAAGCATCTTTTCTGTAGGCTTTTCCTCTTATTCCTTATATATATTTTTTCTGGTTGTCTGTTTAGCATCACTTTCTAATTTAAACAAGGTAGAAAAAAGGTATAGAGTTGGGTAGATTTAAAATTATTCAAAATATTTTACTCAAAAACAGTTTTCCTAGGGGAAAAAACATTTGAGTATGAACATACTTAAAAATTAAAATGACGGCCGGACACAGTGGCTCACACCTGAATCCTAGCACTTGGGGAGGCCAAAGTGGATGGATCACCTGAGGTCAGGAGTTCAAGACTGGCCTGGCCAACAGGGCGAAACCCCATCTCTACTAAAAATACAAAAATTAGCTGGGCATGGTGGCGTGCGTCTGTAATCCCAGCTACTCGGGAAGCTGAGGCAGGAGAATCGCTTGAACCTGGGAGGCAGAGGTTTCAGTGGGCCGAGATCACGCCATTGCACTCCAGCCTGGGTGACAGAGTGAGACTCCCTCTCAAAAGAAAAATGACATAAAATCGTTTATTAATCAAAATTGTTTAAAAAGTTATTAGCAAACCATTCAGCTTTTATCCAAAATAAATATATATTTAAACTTATTACTGAACATTTCTGAAAATTCACAGTATAGCAGACTTAAGATACTTCACAAATCCTCAAAAGGAAAATATTATTTGACCACAACTCATAAAAACTCTAAATTATTAATTCAAAATTAAATTTTTTAATTGAGCCACTTGGAAATTTCTTTCTTTTCCTTTCCTTTCCTTTTTTTCTTTCTAAAAACATAGTCTTACTCTGTTGCTTAGGCTGGAATGGAGTGGCATGATTGTAGCTCACTGTGGCCTCTAACTCCTGGCTCAAATGATCCTCCCACTTCAGCCTCCCAAGTAGCTAGGACTACAGGCAAATGCCACCATCCCTGGCTCATTTTTATTTTTTTAAATTTTTTGTAGAGATGGAGTCTCACTACTATTGCCCAGGCTGTCTCAAACTCCTGACCTCAAGCAGTTCTCTTGCATCAGCCTCCCAAAGTGCTGAGCTTACAAGTTTGAGCCACTGCACCCAGCCCAACACTTGGAAGTTTCAATAGCACTCAGAAACCATCTTATCGTCATTTTCCAATACATTTCCAGACTTCATGCAACCAAAACTATGTTTAGATGAAAATTTATAGCTTTATAATCTTTAATAATAAAAGCAAAGAAGTATAAAATGTGATTTTTATTTCAAATAAGTAAAAAGAGAGACAAACTAAAACTTAGGAAGTTAGGGGAATGCATAAACATAATTTTTTTAAAAAATAATAATTTATAAAAAGTAGATAAATAGAAAAAGCTAGTTGTTTAAAAAGTCAGTACAGTGGCTTTCAGGAAAATCTAATGAAGAAAAGGATTCTTTTCAGAATGGGAAAAGGAATAAAAACACTGTTATGATTAAGACTTCAGAAGTATAATAAACTATGATGTACAAATCCAATTTTAAAACATGAAAACTTATATGAACTACATTTTCTAGAATAATTTTTAATAGATGGTTAAAACTGGTTGAAGAAAAAAGCAATTTCTAGTTAAGAATAAGTGGAAAAATTTGTCTATTATTTCCAAGAAAGGTACCAGATTCAGATGTGGTTGTAGTCTATTTCCACCAAATTCATTGGAAATATGTAATTTCTGGGATATTTATATAGCTAACAGAAAAATATAAAAGACATTCCTAGTTCATTTTATAAGGCCAGCATAACACTGTTGTTAATACCTGAACAAGACCATGAACAAAAAAGATAACTATAGAAGATGCTGTTGTTGCTCTAAAATATTCACTGCCAACTACATATTTAATAAGAAATGGATTCAAGCTATTTAAGAGGGAGGAAAACTTTAATTATACACTTAAAATGGTTAAATTTTATGATTTGTGAATTATACTTCCATAAAGATGTTGAAAATTATATTCAGCTAAATTTCATTCATTAATTTTTGGTCATCTCAATTTATGAAAGAGGCAAATGACCCAAAGAGATCGAGCAACTTGCTTAGAGTTAAAGCTTTTTTTTCAACATGAAAATTAATATTTCCAAATGTAGTTTATGTGTGTCTGTCTTCCCTGGATTCAACACTAAGTGACACCTGTCTGAATCTCATTTTACCCACTCTTTTAATGAGTCTACTTTCCATTGCCCAAGGTACTTCCTTATCTATCTCCACGGTGTGTGGCTGCTCATTTGATTACTTTTCTGCTGGGATCACTAGGTCTAAAAAGAGCAAGTGAAAACCTACACTTTGATTCATTCCTCTGTTCACTCATTCATTCAGATAGTCAACAAATATTTATTGAGTGCCTACTATGTGCCAGACACTATTCTAGGCACTAGGGAAATAGCAGTAAACAAAAGTAGATTTAATCATTTGGAGAGGTAGATTTCAGCCAAGGGCATGGATTGGTTGCTTGGTTGGTTTTACGTTCATTTATTTTTTCAGAATGCAAAGCCCCATGAAAGATTCATGACAGAGGACTTACATACTATAAGAAAATAAGCACTTCCCACATCCATTCAGATTGGATAAAGATCCCAAGAACGCAAGGGATGAATCAGAGCTGTTGAACCGTGATCACTCTGTGGAAGCCCTGCACCTGTCCTCCTCAGGAGAAGTCCAAGAAAGCCAAGAATTAATGAGGAAGATGCTTTATTACTGGAATCGCTTAGATTTAACTAGGTCAAGCTTTCCCTCATTCAGATGAAATGGTATTTTGAGATAGAGATTATACTGTCATTGAAAAATATAAAGAGTTATATTTTGGCCTCCAGATTTTGTGGCTTGAATATTATATCCATTATGCAGGTCTCTCAAAGCTGGTACTCAGAAACTCACCTCACACAGATATTAGTCCCTGTCCTGCCACATTTCCTCAAACAGGATTCCAGTGAGTTTGTTCATTTCTGTCCCAAGATGGCTCCAGCTTCTGCTTCCTGCTAAGAACATCCAATACTACCAGAGGACAGGAATCCAACCACCCTCCCACAAAGACATTCATATCTACCTTTTGCAAAATGAAAAGAACCTTGATCATCTGGCTTATCTTGTTCTTTAGAAAAGACTACAGCTCAATGATTAGAATCACAGTAAGTCCCCAAAATCAAATGATTGCATTTCCCTGACTCAAAAAGGATCTTAACGTAGGTACTGTGAACCCCTGGAATGTGGTAGGTTGGCAAAAGCTAATCCAAGACCCTTGTTATCCAATCTTTCTTTCTGACTCTAGCAGTAACTGTAAATGAGCAACAATGATCATAAACAAAGTAGCCCAGGATTTTTTTCTCATCCAGCTTCCAGCAGAATAATTACATCCAAAAGAATCCTATAGCACAAGGATTTGGGTCCAACATTGGAAGAGCTTTTGAGTTACCTAGTTTAAAATAATAGGTAAAATTCCTCCTTATTGCAACTTTCCCTTAGATCCCCTGGGATATATATGCCCTACTAATATGCCAAGATTCCTATATAAGAACTAAGCTTTAAAACTGCCTTAAAACTTTAAAACCACATTAAAATTTGATATCCTCATAGTATACACTATCCTAATCAATATTATTTAGATACTTGCCGTGTTAACATGGCCCTGAACAAAGCTTCATTTATTGGCAGTATGGATGGGGAAAACCACTTTTCTTTTTTTTTTGTTTTTGAGACAGAGTCTCGCTCTGTCACCCAGGCTGGAGTGCAGTGGTGAAATCTTGGCTCACTGCAATCTCCATCTCCCAGGTTCAAGCGATTCTTATGGCTCAGCCTCCCAAGTAGCTAGGACTACAGGCGCATGCCACCACACCTGGCTAATTTTTGTATTTTTAGTAGAAATGGGGTTTCACCATGTTGGCCAGGTTGGTCTCGAACTCTTGACCTCAAGTGATCCGCCCGCCTTGGCTTCCCAAAGTGCTGGGATTAAAGGCGTGAGCCACTGAGCCCCGCCTGGAAAACTTTTTCTTCAGGAAATTTGTGATATGCATCTAAAGCAGTGCTGAGAGGGAAATTTGTTCTGTATCCTGATCAGTGTGTTTGTTACACAGTTCCATACATTTGTTAAAATTATAAAATAAAGAACAAACAAAATATCAGTGTTGCTGTATGTTAAGTTAAAAAATAAATAAAAATAAAGCCTATTTATGCTGTTTACCAAAAAAACACACACACACACACACACACACACACACACATATAAAAAAATCCAAAAACAAACAAAAACAAAAGGAAAAGAAAAAGCATTAAGAAGCTTCATGCTTCTCTTAGGCTGTGTGGCAGAAGTGTCTAAATATCAGAAGGAGAGTCTGACCAAGTTATACCTACCTGAGAATGGGCTTACACACCAATAGAATTGTAGAATTCTTTTTTCTAACTTATGTCAACAGAAACTAATGGAATATGTGTGCAAATGGATTCTTAAGTGCTAAATGAAGGAAGAAGAAAGGAATATAGCTCCTTTGGGTCAAACATTAATGTGGGTTCATCTACCAGAGACTCTGGTAATTGTGCTAGTTCTGGTAGGTGGGATTGGTTATGACCGTTTGTTCAGTTGGTTGGCTAGTACCTGGACTCAGTGTTGGCCTACACTAAAGGAAATCAAGCTGTTAGAAATTAGTATAATGTGGATGAAGATACACAGATACTTAGAGATAGAAATATTAGAATGGATTTGTGAGGGTGATCTGCTCACTCAGCCCCATAGCGTATCACTCCTACTTATGTTCCAGGGATAGTCCTAGTACCAAGGCATTACAAAACATATTAGTACGAAAGCACACATCACTAGAGAGCAAGATGGCAACTATACTTTGTAATCTGGGGATGAAAGTAGAAATGTGCTCCATGATATGCTCTTTTTAGAATTGAAAGGATATTGGAGAGGCATAAACCAAGAGGCAAGGTGGGCATAATTATGCGGGGCCAGATCAGTAATCAGAATGGTTTGATCTGCAAGGACCTTTAGCTTCAGCTTTAATATATGGGCAGTACACTAAGGTTTTACTCCATCTATGTATTATAATTGAAAATCCTAAGCCTGGCAAATAGAAGTGTGGCTTGAGGGACCACAGTCTCACAGTCTCTTACTTCCCAGAACTGAGTTGGTTCATAGACCCAAAGCCCCTTGCATCAAATGGAGGCTGGGAACCCTTGAAGCCAAGTTCTTTGAAACTGCATCTCAAGGCTTCCTTTTAGTATTCACCAGAGTGATCTGTAGTAATTCACTAGGGTAAATGTACAATGGAGAAACTAAAATAGTTAGACGTTTTCGGGATTATTGGAATTGTCTCTGAGCTATAGCCTAGGGACACATAATACCACTACAATCGAACCATCAGAAGGAAAGCTTAAGAGGGTTGGGTGATAAATGGAATATTGGATGAAATCTATCTCAGTGTGTTCATTCTAGGTCCAAGCGTTCATCCTGTATTTATTTTCCAAGTTCCTATATGTAGAATTAGAGAAGACCTTACTCAGCAAGTGGCAGAATTCCTACATTGGCTCCCTGACTGTACTGTGTCATAACCTAATATTCAGGGACCTTGATCATTTCACCATTTCATAGGACATCGACCATGGCCATGTAATTGATGGCAACCAGTCAATGAATCTGCTGAGCATAAATTAGCGAAAATACAAGATGCCTTGGTAAGGCTTACATGTGACTAAGGATAAGAGAAAAATTCCATAAAAGTTCAGAGATCTACTAACTCACTGATGTTTCTGGGGGTCTAGAGATCTGGAGTATAGTGAGATATCCCCTTCAAATTGTGAAAGTCAGTTTGCTGTACCTTCTTGCATCCAGTTCTAGGAAGAAAGAGGCACAAATATTTGGTAGACTTTCAGTATTACACAGGCAAATTAACTGGTATTCTTCCTTCCTCCTTATTGATAAACCATAGGCTTTATATTTAAGGAAGGTCCCAAACAAAAGAACATTCTTTTGCCAGTTCAGTTTAAAGAATAAACCTCTCTTGTCACTTAGCCCTTGGGACTATAGAGTGAGTGACTGTGGCAAATCAGGATGCCATATTGATCCTATGGAACTCCTGAATAAGATTATCATAGTACAGACCCCAGACTTGAGGGTAAAGTCATATCTCTTTGGCAAATATCTATTTTCCTTGAGAAACCTCACCTAGTGGTTGTTATTTGGTACTGTTAGAGATTGAGTGTCTAGACATAGGAAATCAACTGATTATGTATGAGACCTGAGCTGCCCATCTGAATCAGATGCGACTTGATTGACCTATTTGAAAATTTAGATGTGCATAGCAGCTCTCCATAATCAAGTTGAAGAGGCATATACAAGATCAGACTTAAGCAACTGCTGAAGGCATAAGAAAGTTTCACAAGCAAGTGGCTCAAACTCTCCTACTAGTCTTGCTGTGATGCCACATCTCCTTAGACCCACATATACAGTGTCATGGGGATTTCTCTATGGACAGGACAGAAAATGTCCAAGGCTGATTTACTGATGTTTATGCATAATACACTGTCATACATAAACAGATATAACATTGGAGCTCTCCTCACTGTCAGCCATGAGAAACAAGTGAGAAGATAAATCTTCCCAATAAATAGACTTTAAGTGTTAACTCAAATTGTATACTTTGCCTACAAGGAAAGACAATCACAGTGCAATTCAAAGACAGAGCTGAAAGGTTGGGTTAGATGATGAGGAAATTGAAAGGAACAAGATTGAAGGATAATGACAAGGAGGTTTAGGGTAGAGATACACGTATGGATATGTATGGACCTCACAGAATGCGTTTATGATATCAGGATACTTGTGCCCCATGTAAATGTCCACCAAAGGGCTCCCACTACAGAAGACACCCTCTCAATAATCAGCTGGCAAAAGACCAGTACTGCACATGTCAGTTTTCCTGTCTCCCTACTCTCACTATTGTTCCTCAATGAGTTCAAGAAAAAAGTAGCCATGGTGACAAAGATGGAGGTTATTATGCATGGACTCAACCACATGAAGTTCCCCTCACCACAGCAGAACTGACTACCACCACTATCAAATGCTTGAAACGCCAGCATAGTGAGCCCTCCATTTAGCTCTAATCCCGAGGGATGAGGGTGGAACAGCTAACCTCCTGTTGGCTGTTCATAGTTAACCTCTTTCATCATGGATTTGTAGCAATTTTTCTCCCTGGAATGGACATTTGTTCTGGATGTAGGTTTGGCTCCCTTGCTATGCTTCTCTTAACAATACTGTCTGTGGACTTACTGAAAGCTTAATTCACCCACATTAGTCCATACAACACTGCCTCTGGCCAAGGATGCTGTAGGACAGGGCATTTCCCACAGGATTCATTGGTCATACCATAACCCTGGAGCAGCTGGTCTTATAGAGCAAAGCAATAATCTATTACATATTCCGTTTTAGAGCCAGCTGGAAGACATGAGGCACAAATACTGGTGTAGAGAAAATGGTATATTCTCTGAATCAATAACCAATACATGGTGTTGTTTCACCCAAGGACAGGTCACATGGGTCCAGGAATCAAAGGGAAGAAGTGAAAGTGGAACCTCTCACATCACTGGGAGTGCTAGATTTAGTAAATTATAACTCTAGCCTTTTAACCAGTTGCAAAAACAAGGACCGTTGCCAGTATTCGTATTTCCCTGTTTGTGTGGTAGTGCATATGTTCATACCTTAACCCATTTCTTTTTTCCCCCCTCCCTGTTGTCTATTAATATATACAGGCTACAATGGTGGTGACTACCTTTATAGCTTAGTCTGTGAATGACATGTAGGTACTTTTATAAAACTGTTGCCAAATGTCTCCTTTCTCTTAAGTGTTCATGCAGTAAATTCTTCCCAGAATTAAGTTTCAAAAATAAGTCTGCACTTACGGATGAACTTACACACACCCCTTTACTGACTGATGAAACCAGCTTGTTCCTCTTTTGACTTGGTTGTCTGGAGGCTGAGAACTTTCTGTAAGCTCTATTGTATGATTCGTTCAACACAGGTTTCCAGGACCCAGGTTGCTTTCTTCATTTATTCTAAATGGTTTCTGGTTAGCGTTTTTCAATTTAACTTTTCCTTACATTGGATTTTTGTACATTTTAGTAGTGCATGTCACTTCCTTTTCATATGTACTTAAGTAAATACGTAAGTAAATAAATAAACTGAGCCTTTAGTGAAGTAGTTTGTGGCTTCCCCTTAGCAGGTCGGTCACACAGTAGCCTGTTCATTCAACCAGTGTTTATTAAGTGCTTGCCATGTACAGACATGACAGGCGTATACCCGCCACCCTTGTGCGTGTCTTCGTGTCCTTGACCATTGCTGTGATTTCATGTCAGAGGCCCCATTGTCAGCCTCATGAGCAATGCCATGGGGTGATATGTTGCTGCTCTTATTTGGACTGTCTTCCAGGGACTATTTCTGATTGTTCCTCACTCCCATCCCCTGAAGTCTGCCTTCTACTAATGGCTGCCTTTAAATCCAAATCCACTCTTAGATAACATCTTATAATTTCTGAATTCTCCAATAACTTTTACACTTTCATATTTTAGGTTAACTGCAACCTTATGGCTTTTAGAAGCTACCCCAAAGCCAAATGGCCTCATCCTGAGAGCCAAGGGCTTTCTTTGTTTTGAAATAAAAAAGTGAAATACGTGGGTCTGGGCAGGGGTAATGTTCTCAGTGAAGACAAACATTGTAGTTTCTGGAAAGATGTGTTCTTTACTGGCAATAGTGAACTAGCATTTCAGTTGTAAGTCAGTCTCTTCAGAGTTTGATTGGTAAAAATAAATGGATTGGACTGGGCACAGTCTAGTCAGCTTTTCTCTTTTTCTATTGTTTAGGAAGACTGTTTGTCTAATATGGGTACAATTCTCCATAAGTGCTTGGATTATTTTCCTCTTTTTCTCCCTAAACTGATTTTTCCTCCTTCCTGCCTTCTTGTTCTTCCCAAGCATGTATATTTATTCTTTCATTCATTCAACATTTTCGTAAGTACCTACTATGTGCCAGCGCTCCACGATGTGAAGGGTAAAAGGATGAAGACTGCACAGTCTCTGGACTCTAGAAGCACACATCTGTGTGTAGAAAATGATTACAGCCTTGTGATAAACGACAGAGCAGAGGCACCGTGGAAGCCTAGCGATGTCCCTTCACCTGACGCACAAGCTGCGAGGCTCTCTGGGAGTAATGACCCTGCTTTCTAATGCAGCACAAAGTCATCAATCTATCATGTTGGGTGAGATGCTGGGCTCTTTCACAGCTGAAAGAACCAACAAAACATCCCAGGCCACCGCATGAGCAGGCACAGTTTTGGAAGTCACACTAATTTTCCCACAAATCCACATATATGCAATTGTGACCCGGGATGGTAAAACTAGTACTCCAAAGTAGAATTTTAAGGAAAAAAATTCATACTTCTCACTTAAGGCACAGAGATTACACAAAAGTGTTAAAGAGCTTTCTTAGGAGTCCTGAATGCCCGGTGTGGCACTCCAGAAGTCTCTGTCAGCCAGTGAAATGATGTCAATAAAGGATGGTAATTGGTCCCTAAAGCATTGCCTTGGGGAGTGTGAAGAACAAATACTCAACAGTGGCAACAAGCGAGCAAGGGAGAGTATATTTATCTAGATCAAAAGATGTGGATACTTTGGACATGTAGGATGTAGTCAGATAATTAAGTAGTGTTACGCATGCATTTCTGCACTCCCCAAGAGACTTCCAGGAAAGCTATTTACCTTCCCCGTTTGATACTTCTTGCTCTTGTATCAATGACTAGCAGCCAGTGTGAACAGAGCCAAAACCTTTCTACCAGCAGCTAATGCAGTCTAGTCCTGCAACAGTGGGCATGACTGCGAGTGGGCTCTTGTCCACAGACAGAAGGAACCTGGTGTGTCAGCAAAGAATCTTTGGGCCTGTGGTCATAAACAGAACTTATTAATGTATTGACTTTACTTAGTCCTCTCGTCAACAAAACAAAAACCACTGCTTTCTTTTTTAGGTAGTTATTGCTTTGCATTCCCCCTATCCAAGTTCGCCATCTACAGGTCATATCATTTACAAATTGCTTTTAAGGTCTTCAGAAGATTGCATATGAGAATTCACGTGTGCCTCCTATTCAGGGAGTTGATACTACTAATTCTTGATTGATGCCACAACTGATGGCTATTACTACATAACTACTCTCTTGTTCGATATTGACTGCACTCTTCTTTTACATTACCACTCAGGGATTTAGGGTAAAAAGGTAAAGTGAAAAAAGTATATGTTTTAGTGCCATATTTCTTAACTTGTTAGAAAAATTCACTCTTTTTTGGTTAACATAAAAGTATCAGTTTATTAAAGATCACAGAGCTTGTTAGTAAGTTGCAGAGTTGGTGTTGGAATGCAGATCTGTCTCACTTCAAATCTGCACTGTGAACAAATTCATCATACTGTCTCTGAATATTTTATTTTTCTATATTTCAAACCTAGAATGACTGCCTATGGCTTTTCAACTACCCTCTCCCCCTTACTTTGAAATATACTCTCCTGGGCAGGGGGCATCTCCCTACTGCTTCAGTGAGCAGGAAAGAGTGACCCTTCTTGATCTACTGCACAGTGACTGAGAATACAGGCAGAAATGCAGAGAAGCCTCTTGCACCACCACGTTAGTCCAGCAGCGTTCCAGAAGTCCAACGTGAAACTGTAAGCCGCTCCTCCTCTTCCTGGAGCTTAACTTGGCAAGTGCCTCCTGATCAGACCTCTATTCGTTTGGAGTCCTCCCTATGGGCTCTAAATGAATCCCTGTTCAATCAGCAATGCCTAGATTTATGTACACAAAGGGGCTGAGGCCTGCTCTGCAAAAGCATCCTCAAGTTGGAGTTTCTGTCATATTTTTCTTTGGAGGTTGCCTTTTAAGAAGACCATCAGGAAATTAAAGACACCCAAACTAGTTTTGGCATAAAGGGGAATGTATTGGTGGACATGAGGACAGGAAATGCAGATAGTCCTCATGTGGAATTAGAACAAGGAAACGGAAAGCTGTTAGTGGAAGGCTGCCTCTCTTTCTTTCTCTGTCTCCACAGTCTGATTTATTCATTCCATAAAGACTTGAATGCCTACTATGTGTCAGGCACCATGCTAGGTAGGTGGGGCAAGAGTACCTACAGAGGTAAACGAAACAGACAAGGTCCACTTCATCTCTCCCTGTAGACCATCTTCACCTCATCCATTTACGATGGCTTTGCATGACCTCTCAACTCAAGCATTTAACAGAAACTAACTCAGTTGCAGCGTCCTTAGTTTAAAGATAAAATCTTAGCACAAGGCATGGCTTGTTCCTTCCAGCATTTAATCAGGTGTACAACAAAGGGGCTTGTAGCAGGGAGGTTTGCATGGACAATCTCAATAGTCAGGGAAAAATAAATTATGTAAAAATGGGGTGTGGGGAAGGAGAAACTGACTGGTGAAAGAAATGATGATCATCTCTACTGCGAAGACTTTCAAAGATTAAGGGATGATAAAGGTTTCCATAAACTTGAGGAAAGAAGGGGAAAGAGCCCTAGGAAGGCCAGGCACTCATGGTGAGGTAGGAAAGGCTTTGATGGCTCATCCAGAGACACCCGTTTGAGTGTGAGGGGAGACTTTGAGTAAGGCACTGCTTGCTTACACAGCCTCTCACCCAGGGCCTTAGGGAAGCATGGGTGAAATCCCTTGGGACGGTAGAAGGGAGCAGAGAGAAGAGGGGAATTACAAATCTTAAAAACAAAGCCTTCCCTGGAGTGCCTGAAAAACTCATAGTTGCTTAAAAGCTCAAATTATTTAAGATTGCCTGAAACATTTGTGAACCCTGGAGGCAATCAATCTCCAATTATGAGAGCAGCAGATGGAGAGCAGTGATACTACAGCAGTGGCTCATGAAGACTGGAAGGCATCCAGGAAAAAGGGGGCAGGGAGGCTAAAAGTTGAGATGTGCGATAGCAAAACTCTGTATGATTGCCCCTTAAGTTTTATAGACACCACTACTGTGGTCCAGAGAAGGAGTATTTACAATCATCAATGTAAATGTGAACTCTACTCACGAGTCTGGACTTTGAACTTGAATGTCCTAAATATGCCTCAAGTCCCTCATTTCTAATACCATCACAAAATGTTTCAGCTTAACTCCTGCCCTTCAAGGGAATCTTCAGAGGATACAATATTTCATTTGCTTAAACTATACATTTCTAAGGAAGTGTTTAAGTCTGACCAAATTTATTCATATGATCTACTTTGATTTGTAGTTCAATTTACAATTTTGAGGAAAAAGTCATGGCTGGTAAATGGGAATAGTGTCTAAAGTTTTCAAAGAAATTTGGTCCATGCCAAAAGGCTACATATATAAAGAGCTGTGATTACTGTAATGCTGATTTAGGGAGACAGGTGCATTACCTTAGGTAATTTGAACTTCATCAGTGATTACTTTGTATAGTGAGTCCTAGATTCATTTTCCATGAAGTAATGTGTTTAGGTATTTTATTATAAAGCCAAGTAGTCTACAGTGTCTTAGCTTTTGTTATGCTTCTGATTTTTCCTCCTTATCAGGTCTGAAATTTGAAACTATTCCCTCAAGGGATTCACTCTATTTGTCTTTTTTTTTTTTTTTTTGGTTACTCAGTGTCTCTCCTTCTTCTCATTAATTAACTAATTTGCTTCAACAAATATTTTTTGAACCCCTCTGATGTTCCAGGGTAACCAAAATTCTTACTTTCACAGAATAGTTTTGGGACAGACAATCTACCACGAGCTCTGGGACTCTCTGCAAGTTCTTGCAGTGTGTGTCAAGAATGAGAGATCAGGTCTGGTGCAGTAGCTAACACCTATAATTCCAACATTTTGGGAGGCTAAGGCAGGAGGATCATTTGAAGTCATGAGTTTGAAACTAGCTGGACACACAGTGAGACTCTCATTGCTATAAAATAAAAATAAAAATATTAGCCTGTAGTGGTGGTGCATACTTGTAGTCTTAGCTCCTCAGGATGCTGAGAGGGAGGATCCAAGAGTTTGAAGTTGCAGTGAATTATGATTGTGCCACTGCACTCCATCCAGGGCAATAGAGTTAGACCCTGTTTGAAAACAACAACAACAACAACAAAAAACAAAAACCCACCAGGCCAACCTCTCCTTACCTGGGAATTTATTAGAATTTGCAGCATCTTTGAGGAATGAGGTCATGTATCTCACTGGGACAAAGAGCAGGCTTTTTGTAAAAGCAGCGGCTCCCTAAGCCCAGCGTTCCTTGACTGCAATAGAGACAAACCCACTGACTGCATGCACGGCATCCATTGGCCCACTCACTACTACTCCAGTGGGACTTGGAGGACATGAGGAGCAGATGTCAGCATGATGTTCATGCTGCTTGATATACTATGGGTACTAAAACCCTTTGTTTCTGACCCAGGAGTTTCATGTCTTCTGCCAATATCCATGAAATAACAGGCTATATAAGGAGAGTAAAAACTTATTAGGAGAGTAAAAGCAAATTACAGACCTTGACAAACTTAATCTTTCCAAGAATTGCATCACTCCTAGATGAGCCTCTCACAGAGTAAAATTTTATGTAATTTCCTAAATATTCATCTTCATTGAAATAGGATAAAGGAAAAAATGGCAACTTTATTTGACATACATTTATTTTTTGTGTGTTCTATGTTGTCCAAAATGCATAGCCTGCGTATTACCAATTCCATGCTCTTCAAAAAAACCAAATTCTTAAAGATTAAGATTTGTGGCAATTTTCTTCCAATAATGCAAATTAACCAAAATTTTCTGGATACCTGCTATGTGCCAGGATCTGTAAGGCGATATGAGGATGAATTAGACACAGTTCTAGAACTTTAGGGCTCAGCGTTTACTAGAGATGACAGACACAAATATGTCTGAAATAAAAGACTGAATCTACTCAGATATAGTTAAATTCCAAGCAAAGAATAGGCAAAGAATGATTGTGATTTATAGTTTAATTTAGCATTTTGAGGGAAAAAATAATGTTTTTTTTTTTCAGGGAAAGGAGGTTCAATTAAGTTACGCTTTGTTTAGAAGACTGACTAGGACATTGAAAGATGGGTAGAACTCCAGCCAGTGGAAGTGAAAGGGGTAGGGTCTGAGGAGCAGGGGTGGATGGCGGTGTGAAGAGATGCACATCAGGCAGGTGTGGTGAGACGTGGGGCAGAGCAAGAGCAAAGACGCAGAGGGACCTTGCAGAGAGTGACTGGGGTCAGCAGGAAGTCCAGGTTCTCAGGGGTGGCTGTGGCTGGGTTGATGACTGACACAGACTTTAATCAAGTTTAGGTGCTCAGGGAGCCGTGGGGCATTTTAACAACACTTTAAGTTGACAAAGTACTTTATTGCTGTATAGCAACTACTCAAATACTCTTTAGTAATGTTATTTCCATGAATTTGTTAATTTTACCTTATCTATTTTATTTATTTTTTAAAGGAAATAAATGGCATAAGTGGGTATTAAGAATTTAAGTTGTTCTTGAGTCCTATTTCAATTTCACTTAATTTCCCCTTTTTGATTTGAGGCCAAACTCATTGATCGGGGGCCCTGTAGTAGATTGATTTCTATTTTTTTGTTTTTCTCCAGTGTAACAAATGAATTAATTATGCAGCTTTGTTTAATATCTGTCTTCCTCACTATAATTTAAACTCCAAGAAGGCAGGAAATGAGTTTGTTGTGTTCCCTTCTATAATCTCAGTACCTTGAATTACTCCTAGCACATAGTAGGTGCTCAAAAAATTGCTGTTGTTGTTAAATGTTTATAAAAGCAGATAGATGCAAGCTAAATTCGGGTAACCTATCCTGTTGATTAAGCCTATGCATTGCTTACTGTTGATGAGTTCCAAATATTCCTTTTTATTTCAGGGATGTCTGTAGTGTTCAAAGAGGGTAAGATGCCTTTTGTCATCTCTAAAGTATTAAATTCTCTGCCTACACTCTTGAAGTGACAAGAACAACATGCTTAATTTTAACTGATACTCTTATCTCTTTGAAATAATGTAAAATTTTTAGAATATCTCTTAAGGTTGATTCTCATCAGTCTTACCAGAAATTTCCACAAAATTTGCTTTATAAGTACCTTATCAGATTATCTGAAAATTCTGTGACAATGTTTATGTCAAAGCTTCTGGCCCATAAAATAAGCCAATTTGGGTGTTAATGAGGATGCCAGCACCAACAAATGTTTGCCGTCATTCACATCAGCCCCCATCTTGGCGGTTTTCTGCAATTTCTGACAGTAAGTTGGTTCTTCTTTCTAGTGCCTCACTGCCGCCCTCTACTGGTGGTACTTATCAGTACAGGTATAAGCAATTTCACTTTTAACTAGTATGTTTATACTTGTTAATGAAAACAAATGTGACACTCTACAGAACAGAACAGGTCTAAATAAATTAGAAGACTTAGTAATGGCCTGGAAAAATGGAAAATTTTGTGGAACATTAAAATAGCAGTGCAGATTATTCAACTGACAAATACTCATATTTGAATTTCATTTCAGCAAAGATCCATTAATCTTTTTGAATTTTGTCTTACGAAAAAACTCACTAATCCACTGTCCCAAAACCTATGATGTTTCGATATAGCAGTGATTAAAATTATAGCTATATGCAAATACATGGAAATTAAATAACCTGCTCCTGAATGATTGTTGGGTCAACAATAAAATCAAGGTGGAAATTTAAAAATTATTTGAACAAAATGATAACAGTGACACAACCTACAAAACCTCTGGGATACAGCAAAGGCAGTGCTAAGAGGAAAGTTCATAGCATTAAATGCCGACATCAAAACGTCTAAAAGAACACAAATAGACAATCTAAGGTCATACTTGAAGGAGCTAGAGAAACAAGAACAAACCAAACCCAAACCCAGCAGAAGAAAAGAACCAAGATCAGAGCAGAACTAAATAAAATTGAAACAAAAAATACAAAAGGTAAATGAAATGAAAAGCTGGTTCTTTGAAAAGTTAAATAAAATTGATAGACCATTAGTGAGATTAACCAAGAAAAGAAAAGAGAAGATTCAAGTAAGTTCAATTAGAAAAGAAAGGGTGATATTGGCCGGGCGTGGTGGCTCACACCTGTAGTCCCGGCACTTTGGGAGGCCAAGGCGGGTGGATCACAAGGTCAGGAGATTGAGACCATCCTGGCTAACACACTGAAACCCCGTCTGCTAAAAACACAAAAAAATTAGCCGGACGTGGTGGCAGGCGCCTGTAGTCCCAGCTACTTGGGAGGCTGAGGCAGGAGAATCGCGCCACTGCACTCCAGCCTGGGTAACAGAGCGAGACTCTGTTTCAAAAAAAAAAAAAAAGAAGTGAGTGATATTACAACCAATATCACAGAAATACAAAAGATCATTCAAGGCTACTGAACACCTTTACACACATGGACTAGAAAATCTAGAGGAAATTAATAACTTTCTGGAAATATACAACCCTCCTAGAATAAACCAGGAAGAAATAGAAACTCTGAACAGACCAATAACAGTAAGTGAGATTGAAATGGTAACTAAAAAGTTACCAACAAAAAAAGTTCAGGACCAGATGAATTCACAGCTGAATTATATCAGACATTTAAAGACGAATGGTACCAATCCTATTGAAACTGTTCCAAAAGATAAAGAGAGAATCCTTCATAAATCATTCTATGAAGTCAGTATAGCCCTAATATCAAAACCAGGAAAGGACATAACAAAAAAAGAAAACTACAGGCCAAAATTCCTGATGAACATAGATGCAAAAATCCTGAACAAAATACTAGCTAACAGAATCCAACAGCATATAAAAAAGATAATCAACCATGATCAGGTAGGTTTCATACCGGGATGCAGGGATGGTTTAACATCTGCAAGGCAATAAATGTGATACACCACATAAACAGAATTAAAAATACAAATCACATGATCACCTCGATAGATGCAGAAAAAGCATTTGACAAAATCCAGCATCTCTTTATAATTAAAGCCCTCAACAAAATTGGCATAGAAGGGGCATACCATAAGGTAATAAACGCCATTCATGACAAACCCATCGTCAACATTATACCAAATGGGGAAAAGATGAAAGCATTCCCCCTGAGAAATGGAACAAGACAAGGATGCCCACTTTCACAACTTCTATTCAACATAGCACTGGAAGTCCTAGCCAGAGCAATTGGATAAGAGAAGGAAATAAAGGGCATCCAAATTGGTAATGAGGAAGTCAAACTGTCACTGTTAGCTGACGACATGATCGTATACCTAGAAAACCCTAAGGACTCATCCAAAAAGCTCCTAGAACTATAAAGTTAAGTTTCAGGATACAAAATTAATGTACACAAATCAGTAGTAAAGTTTTAATTAAGTAAAGTTTCAGGATACAAAATTAATGTACACAAATCAGTAGCTCTGCTATAAACCAACAGTGACCAAGCTGAGATTCAAATCAAGAACTCAACCCCTTTTAAAATAGCTGCAAAAAAATAAAATACTTAGGAATATACTTAACCAAGGAGGTGAAAAACCTCTACAAGGAAAATTACAAAACACTGCTGAAAGAAATGATAGATGACACAAACAAATGGAAACACATCCCATGCTCATGGATGGATAGAATCAGTATTGTGAAAATAAGCATACTGCCAAAAGCAATCTACAAATTCAATGCAATTCCCATCAAAGTACCACCATCATTTTTCACAGAATTAGAAAAAAATAATTCTAAAGTTCATATGGAACCAGAAAAGAGCCAGCACAGTCAAAGCAAGACTAAGCAAAAAGAACAAATCTGGAGACATCACACTTCCTGATTTCAAACTATACTATAAGGCCATAGTCACAAAACAGCATGGTATTGGTATAAAAGTCATGTAGTCATTTTAGAGTGACTAAATATATAAGAGAAATACTGATAATGCAAAAGAGCCTTATCTATTAAATGCACCATGGGTCCATAACTTGCAAACAATGCTGGTTCTGAACATGTACATGACCCCAAAGTCTTTGGTCATGTTCTCTTGTCTCCTTCCTTACCCTCAGCACACACCCTACAGGCAACAAAGCTGCCAACCTCACCTCATAAATATGGTCTTTACTTCTCAGTCTGTCTTCTTGCTGCCTGTTTCAGGCTTTCTCCCTCTTTAGTTTGGACCACTAGCCTCCAGGCTGGTCTTCCTGCCACTTGTCTCTTTCCCAGTTCCCATTCTTTATGCTTCGTGTGCTGCGGAGATAGGTTCTTAGAAAGCAGAACTGACTGTGTTACTTTCCTACTTAGAAACTCCTGGTACATTGTTGCCTATAGGATGAAATCCAAACTCCTGAACTTGGTGTGGAGGGTCCAAGCTGCCATATTCAGCACTACCTGCCATCAGTGTAGCTTCTGCCACTGTGAACTTGCCCTTAGTACTCTGGAATGGTGACCCCAGGACTCTGTTTTCAACTCTATGGCAGATTCTGACATCATGCTTTGTCATAATTCAGTTACTTAACTGTCTCCCAGTAGACTGTGACTCCTGTGGATGACCACAGTGTCTCACTCATTTTTTTCACTTCAGTGTCTCATGCTGTGACTAGCACACTGTAGAAGTTGTTAATGGACACATAAATGAATGAATGAATGAAAGTTCCTCTCCCCATTTTTATCTAATAAACTCATCAGTTTTCAAGTCTTAGGTTATAAAGGTGCTTCTCTAAAGACTTTCTTGACTCTAATAAGGCAGAATTCATTGCTGTCATGGTAGTTGCATATACTCCAGTCTTCCGTGTTAGGTCCTAAGCGACAAAAGCAACCTGGAGGAGTGAAAAGGATATGAGCTTTGGAGACAAATGACCCTGGGCTAATCACTTAGCCTTGACACTCACTATCTGTGTCACCTTCAATAAATAGCTCAGCTTTTCTAAAATGAATATTCATTTCCTCAACTTTAAACGGAGTTAACACCACTTCCTCATAGGACTGAGGCAAAGATTAAATAAGCAAGTAAAAGTTCATGACACATGAAAATTTCATTAAATTTCAGCATTTACTTCCTTCCCCTGGGGTGAAGACCCTATTTAATTTATACCTAGGTTCCCAGAACTTCAGAAACTATAGAAATTCAGTAAATGTTTGGTAAGTAAATAAATGATTCCCAGAGTTGTAGTTAGTCAAAAGCAGTGTAAGTATATACTTTAAAAAGGTCTTTTAAACTAATACAATTGTTTATTAATTCCTTTCTACTCACTTAGTATAAATATCACTTCCTAATACTCTGAAATGTCTTGAATCAAATTCTTCTCATTTTAGTGATTATAGTATCTAAAGTATACACACATCTTGTGGTTTGAGGCATATTTTCAGACCTTTCAATTACACTTCGATTTGTACATTTCCTTTATGTCACTGCAAAGTATGTTTGTGAAGTGTTTGAATAATAAGTAACATTTATTTTGTAATGGTATATATATCATAATTTTAAGTAAGACAAAGCAAAATATAAAATTGTTCATACAGTGTAATAGCAACTCTGTAAAAAATCATCAAAAACCATGGACATTTTCTTCCAGAAGTAGAAAAATCCATCCTAACATTTATATAGAATCTCAAGGGACTTTGAATAGCTAAAACAATTTTGAAAAAAAGGAAAATTGGAAGACTTACACTTCCTGATTTCAAAACTCACAATGAAGCTATAGTGATCCAAACAGTAATATAGACCATCGATGTATAAGAAGCCCAGAAATAAATCATCATATATAGGGTCACATGATTTCCAACAACAGTGCCAAGACCATCCAATGGGGAAAGAATAGTTTTTTTTCAACAAATGCTATTGGGAAAACTATATCCACATACAGAAGAATGAAGTGGGGCCCTTACTTTACACCACCACCTATAAAAATTAATCTCAAAATGGATCAAAGACCCAAATGTAAGAGTTAAAACTAGAAAACTCTTAGAGGAATACATAGGAGGAAGGCTTCATGAAATAGGGTTTGGTAATGATTTTTTTTATATGACATGGAAAGCACAGGCAACAAAAGAAATAATAGATAAATTAGACTACATCAAAATTGAAAGCTTTGGGCGTCAAAGGCACAATCAGCAGAGTGAAAAGGAAACTTAGGAAATGAGAACAAATATTTGCAAATCATGTAGCTGACAATGAGTTAATATCCAGAGTATATAAAGAACAACTGTAACTCAACAACAAAAAAACAACCCAATTTAAAAATGGGCAGAGCGGGGGGGCGGAGCAAGATGGCCGAATAGGAACAGCTCCAGTCTCCAACTCCCAGCGTGAGCGACACAGAAGACCGGTGATTTCTGCATTTTCAACTGAGGTACTGGGGTCATCTCACTAGGGAGTGCCGGACAATAGGTGCTGGTCAGCTGCTGCAGCCTGACCAGCGAGAGCTGAAGCAGGGCGAGGCATCGCCTCACCTGGAAGCGCAAGGGGGAAGGTGATCCGTTTTCCTAGCCAGGGGAACTGAGACACACAACACCTGGAAAATCGGGTAACTCCCACCCCAATACTGCGCTGTAAGCATACAGGCACACCAGGAGAATATATCCCACACCTGGCCGGGAGGGTCCCACGCCCACGAAGCCTCCCTCACTGCTAACACAGCAGTCTGCCGCGATCTATCCGCAAGGCAGCAGCGAGGCTGGGGGAGGGGCGCCCGCCATTGCTGAGGCTTAAGTAGGTAAACAAAGCCGCTGGGAAGCTCGAACTGGGTGGAGCTCACAGCAGCTCAAGGAAGCCTGCCTGTCTCTGTAGTCTCCACCTCTGGGGACAGCGCACAGCTGAAGACCAACAGGGGAAGTAGCGGGAGCCGGTGCAGATGCGAACGACTCTGTCTGACAGCTTTGGGGAGAGCCGCGGACCTCCCAACGCGGAGGTTGAGATCTGAGAACGGACAGACTGCCTGCTCAGGTGTGTCCCTGACCCCTGAGTAGCCTAGCTGGGAGAAATCCCCCACTAGGGGCAGTCTGACACCCCACACCTCACAGGGTGGAGTACACCCCTGAGAGGAAACTTCCAAAGGAAGAATCAGACAGGTACACTCGCTGTTCAGCAATATTCTATCTTCGGCAACCTCTGCTGCTGATACCCAGGCAAACAGGGTCTGGAGTGGACCTCAAGCAATCTCCAACAGACCAACAGACAGTCCTTCTGACTGTCAGAAGGAAAACTATCAAACAGGAAGGACACCTATACCAAAACCCCATCAGTACGTCACCACCATCAAAGACCAGAGACAGATAAAACCACAAAGATGGGGAAGAAGCAGGGCAGAAAAGCTGGAAATTCAAAAAATAAGAGCGCATCTCCCCCTGCAAAGGAGCACAGCCCATCACCAGCAACGGATCAAAGCTGGTCAGAGAATGACTTGGACGAGAGGAGAGAAGAAGGCTTCAGTCCATCAAACTTATCAGAGCTAAAGGAGGAATTACGTACCCAGTGCAAAGAAACTAAAAATCTTGAAAAAAGAGTGGAAGAATTGACAGCTAGACTCATTAATGCAGAGAAGATCATAAACGAAATGACAGAGATGAAAACCATGACACGAGAAATACGTGACAAATGCACAAGCTTCAGTAACCGACTCGATCAACTGAAAGAAAGAGTATCAGCGATTGAAGATCAAATGAATGAAATGAAGCGAGAAGAGAAACCAAAAGAAAAAAGAAGAAAAAGAAATGAGCAAAGCCTGCAAGAAGTATGGGATTACGTAAAAAGACCAAATCTACGTCTGATTGGGATTCCTGAAAGTGAGGGGGGAAATGGAACCAAGTTGGAAAACACTCTTCAGGATATCATCCAGGAGAACTTCCCCAACCTAGTAGGGCAGGACAACATTCAAATTCAGGAAATACAGAGAACGCCACAAAGATACTCCTCCAGAAGAGCAACTCCAAGACACATAATTGCCAGATTCACCAAAGTTGAAATGAAGGAAAAAATCTTAAGGGCAGCCAGAGAGAAAGGTCGGGTCACCCACAAAGGGAAGCCCATCAGACTAACAGCAGATCTCTCGGCAGAAACTCTACAAGCCAGAAGAGAGTGGGGGCCAATATTCAACGTTCTTAAAGAAAAGAATTTTAAACCCAGAATTTCATATCCAGCCAAACTAAGTTTCATAAGTGAAGGAGAAATAAAATCCTTTACAGAGAAGCAAATGCTTAGAGATTTTGTCACCACCAGGCCTGCCTTACAAGAGACCCTGAAGGAAGCCCTAAACATGGAAAGGAACAACCGGTACCAGCCATCGCAAAAACATGCCAAAATGTAAAGACCATCGAGGCTAGGAAGAAACTGCATCAACTAACGAGCAAAATAACCAGTTAATATCATAATGGCAGGATCAAGTTCACACATAACAATATTAACCTTAAATGTTAATGGACTAAATGCTCCAATTAAAAGACACAGACTGGCAAACTGGATAAAGAGTCAAGACCCATCAGTCTGCTGTATTCAGGAGACCCATCTCACATGAAGAGACATACATAGGCTCAAAATAAAGGGATGGAGGAAGATCTACCAAGCAAATGGAGAACAAAAAAGAGCAGGGGTTGCAATCCTAGTCTCTGATAAAACAGACTTTAAACCATCAAAGATCAAAAGAGACAAAGAAGGCCATTACATACTGGTAAAGGGATCAATTCAACAGGAAGAGCTAACTCTCCTAAATATATATGCACCCAATACAGGAGCACCCAGATTCATAAAGCAAGTCCTTAGAGACTTACAAAGAGACTTAGATTCCCATACAATAATAATGGGAGACTTCAACACTCCGCTGTCAACATTAGACAGATCAACGAGACAGAAAGTTAACAAGGATATCCAGGAATTGAACTCATCTCTGCACCAAGCGGACCTAATAGACATCTATAGAACTCTCCACCCCAAATCAACAGAATATACATTCTTCTCAGCACCACATCGCACTTATTCCAAAATTGACCACATAATTGGAAGTAAAGCACTCCTCAGCAAATGGAAAAGAACAGAAATTATAACAAACTGTCTCTCAGACCACAGTGCAATCAAACTAGAACTCAGGACTAAGAAACTCAATCAAAACCGCTCAACTACATGGAAACTGAACAACCTGCTCCTGAATGACTACTGGGTACATAACGAAATGAAAGCGGAAATAAAGATGTTCTTTGAAACCAATGAGAACAAAGATACAACATACCAGAATCTCTGGGACACATTTAAAGCAGTGTGTAGAGGGAAATTTCTAGCACTAAATGCCCACAAGAGAAAGCAGGAAAGATCTAAAATGGACACTCTAACATCACAATTAAAAGAACTAGAGAGGCAAGAGCAATCACATTCAAAAGCTAGCAGAAGGCAAGAAATAACTAAGATCAGAGACGAACTGAAGGAGATAGAGACACAAAAAACCCTCCAAAAAATCAATGAATCCAGGAGTTGGTTTTTTGAAAAGATCAACAAAATTGACAGACCGCTAGCAAGGCTAATAAAGAAGAAAAGAGAGAGGAATCAAATAGATGCAATAAAAAATGATAAAGGGGATATCACCACTGACCCCACAGAAATACAAACTACCATCAGAGAATACTATAAACGCCTCTACGCAAATCAACTAGAAAATCTAGAAGAAATGGATAATTTCCTGGACACTTACACTCTCCCAAGGCTAAACCAGGAAGAAGTTGAATCCCTGAATAGACCAATAGCAGGCTCTGAAATTGAGGCAACAATTAATAGCCTACCCACCAAAAAAAGTCCAGGACCAGATGGATTCACAGCTGAATTCTACCAGAGGTACAAGGAGGAGCTGGTACCATTCCTTCTGAAACTATTCCAATCAATAGAAAAAGAGGGAATCCTCCCTAACTCATTTTATGAGGCCAACATCATCCTGATACCAAAGCCTGGCAGAGACACAACAAAAAAAGAGAATTTTAGACCAATATCCCTGATGAACATTGATGCAAAAATTCTCAATAAAATACTGGCAAACCGGATTCAGCAGCACATCAAAAAGCTTATCCACCATGATCAAGTGGGCTTCATCCCTGGGATGCAAGGCTGGTTCAACATTCACAAATCAATAAACCTAATCCAGCATATAAACAGAACCAAAGACAAGAACCACATGATTGTCTCAATAGATGCAGAAAAGGCTTTTGACAAAATTCAACAGCCCTTCATGCTAAAAACGCTCAATAAATTCGGTATTGATGGAACGTACCTCAAAATAATAAGAGCTATTTATGACAAACCCACAGCTAATATCATACTGAACGGGCAAAAACTGGAAAAATTCCCTTTGAAAACTGGCACAAGACAGGGATGCCCTCTCTCACCACTCCTATTCAACATAGTGTTGGAAGTTCTGGCTAGGGCAATCAGGCAAGAGAAAGAAATCAAGGGTATCCAGTTAGGAAAAGAAGAAGTCAAATTGTCCCTGTTTGCAGATGACATGATTGTATATTTAGAAAACCCCATCGTCTCAGCCCAAAATCTCCTTAAGCTGATAAGCAACTTCAGCAAAGTCTCAGGATACAAAATTAATGTGCAAAAATCACAAGCATTCTTATACACCAGCAACAGACAAGCAGAGAGCCAAATCAGGAATGAACTTCCATTCACAATTGCTTCAAAGAGAATAAAATACCTAGGAATCCAGCTTACAAGGGATGTAAAGGACCTCTTCAAGGAGAACTACAAACCACTGCTCAGTGAAATAAAAGAGGACACAAACAAATGGAAGAAAATACCATGCTCATGGATAGGAAGAATCAATATCGTGAAAATGGCCATACTCCCCAAGGTTATTTATAGATTCAATGCCATCCCCATCAAGCTACCAATGAGTTTCTTCACAGAATTGGAAAAAACTGCTTTAAAGTTCATATGGAACCAAAAAAGAGCCCGCATTGCCAAGACAATCCTAAGTCAAAAGGACAAAGCTGGAGGCGTCACGCTACCTGACTTCAAACTATACTACAAGGCTACAGTAACCAAAACAGCATGGTACTGGTACCAAAACAGAGATATAGACCAATGGAACAGAACAGAGTCCTCAGAAATAATACTGCACATCTACAGCCATCTGATCTTTGACAAACCTGAGAGAAACAAGAAATGGGGAAAGGATTCCCTATTTCATAAATGGTGCTGGGAAAATTGGCTAGCCATAAGTAGAAAGCTGAAACTGGATCCTTTCCTTACCCCTTATACGAAGATTAATTCAAGATGGATTAGAGACTTAAATGTTAGACCTAATACCATAAAAACCCTAGAAGAAAATCTAGGTAGTACCATTCAGGACATAGGCATGGGCAAGGACTTCATGTCTAAAACACCAAAAGCAACGGCAGCAAAAGCAAAAATTGACAAATGGGATCTAATTAAACTAAAGAGCTTTTGCACGGCAAAAGAAACTACCATCAGAGTGAACAGGCAACCTACAGAATGGGAGAAAATTTTTGCAACCTACTCATCTGACAAAGGGCTAATATCCAGAATCTACAAAGAACTCAAACAAATATACGAGAAAAAAACAAACAACCCCATCAAAAAGTGGGCAAAGGATATGAACAGACATTTCTCAAAAGAAGATATTCATACAGCCAACAGACACATGAAAAAATGCTCATCATCACTCGCCATCAGAGAAACGCAAATCAAAACCACAATGAGATACCATCTCACACCAGTTAGAATGGCAATCATTAAGAAGTCAGGAAACAACAGGTGTTGGAGAGGATGTGGAGAAATAGGAACACTTTTACACTGTTGGTGGGATTGTAAACTAGTTCAACCATTATGGAAAACAGTATGGCAATTCCTCAAGGATCTAGAACTAGATGTACCATATGACCCAGCCATCCCACTACTGGGTATATACCCAAAGGATTATAAATTATTCTACTACAAAGACACATGTACACGTATGTTTATTGCGGCACTATTCACAATAGCAAAGACTTGGAATCAACCCAAATGTCCATCTGTGACAGACTGGATTAAGAAAATGTGGCACATATACACCATGGAATACTATGCAGCCATAAAAATGGATGAGTTTGCGTCCTTTGTAGGGACATGGATGCAGCTGGAAACCATCATTCTTAGCAAACTATCACACGAACAGAAAAGCAAACACCGCATGTTCTCACTCATAGGTGGGAACTGAACAATGAGATCACTTGGACTCGGGAAGGGGAACATCACGCACTGGGGCCTATCATGGGGAGGGGGGAGGGGGGAGGAGGGAGGGATTGCATTGGGGAGTTATACATGATATAAATGATGAATTGATTGGTGCTGACGAGTTGATGGGTGCAGCACACCAACATGGCATAAGTATACATATGTAACAAACCTGCACGTTATGCACATGTACCCTAGAACTTAAAGTATAATTAAAAAAAAAAAAAAAAATGGGCAGAGCGTTAGCATTTGAAAGAACAATTTTGGAAACTTAAAGCTCAGTTAATTTGGATCTGTTATTTGATTCATCCATTAAAGTTTTTTGTTGTTGTTTAAAGTGCTTATCAGCATAATGATAAATGTCATGCACATTTGTGAAGAAACATCCTTTTTGGTCCCTTTTGGGAATGGCAGGCACTCCTTGATCTTTCTGAACGACAGGTTACTGTTTTGCCTTACTTTATGTAGTGGAATAAAGCAGACAAAGCTTGAAAAAAATGGGCAAAGTTTGAATAGACATTTCTCCAAAGAAGATACACAAATGGCAATAAGTACAGAAAAGCCTCCAACATCACTAATCATTATAGAAATGCAGATCAAAAGCACAATGAGAGACTACCTCACACCCATTAAGATGGCTACCATGAAAAAAAAGCAGAAAATAACATGTTGGAAAGGTTGTGGAGAAATCAGAACTCTTGTGCACTATTGACAGGGTGTCACTGTATGGTAGTTCCTCAGAATGTTAAAAATAGAATTACCATATGATCTAGGAATTTCACTCCAAATACACCCAAAAGAATTGAAAGCAGGAACTCAAGGAGATATTTGTATACCCATGTCCATTACATGATCAGCAATAGCCAAAATATGGAAGCAGTCCACTGAATGGATGAATGGAGAAACCAAATTGGTATGTACATACAATAAAATATTATTCCACCTTAAAAAGGAAGGCAATTCTGACATATGGATGAACATTGAGGACATTGTGCTGAGTGAAGGAAGCCAGGCACAAGAGGACAAATACAGCATGATATCACTTATCTGAAGTACCTAGAGTAGTCACATTGATAGACACAAAAAGGAGAATGGTGTTTGCCAGGGGCTGGGGAAGACAGAAATGGGAGTTATTGTTTACTGGGTGCAGAGTTTCAAATTTGTGAGACAAAAAAGAGTTCTGTGGATGGATGGTAGTTATTGCAGTGCAACAATATGAGTGTACTTAATACCATTGAAATGTGCACTTAAAATTGTTAAGATGGTACATTTTATATTATGTGTATTTTACCACAATTTTTAAAAAATATTGAAGAATAAATACAGAAGGAAATACAATAAAATGTGGAATGTTTGTCTCTAAGTGGTACTTTTCTAGTATTTTCCTCTTCTTTTCCTATTTTCTACAATGACTATGTATTGCTATGTAGTTAGGAAAAAATAACTTAATTCAAAAGTTTCATAGAAAACTTACCCAAAGTTTGGGTTCATTGGATTTCAATCCATTCCTGATTTAGAAGAACTTCCTAGTTAAGAAAAAGACATAAAAACAGAGGACTTTGTTATAATTAGAGAATAAACAGAAGAAGGAATAATCTCTATTTCCTGCATTATGTCATGAGCATTGTTGCATGTTTGCTATTTGAAACACCGGATAAGGGAACAGGAAGGTCAAGTTCCTGAGCTGCAAATGAGTGCGAAGTTACAATTGTATCATCACTGTCCATCACTTTAGATATAAAAGGAAGAAGAATGTCACATCAAAGGAGACCAGATCCTGCCCAGAGTGCCTGACTGGGGACAAACCTCTTTTGGTTTCCTGCCTTCCTTAAATAGGGGAAAGGGCTTCAAATTTCTCCTTAAACTTTTGAAGAAGTTCAACCATAAAGAAGAGAAAACTCACCATCAGAGGATCAAACTATCAGTGGTGGTCATATCTGATAATTTCATTATGCGTGAAATAAAAGGAGTTTGCTGAAAAACCTTTGGGGTTGATACCTTAACTCCTGGAGTTCTGAAACTTTCATCCACTGACTTTAAAAAAGTCTATTTACTACTTTTGGGGCCTGCCAGAAAAATGGGAATCCCCCAGTTATTTATACAAAAATGTTGCTAACGAAATTTGCAATGATAATTACTACCTTATCGTATATTAAAATGACAACGTGGCCGGACACAGTGTCTTGCGCCTGTAATCCCAGCACTTCAGGAGGCTGAGGCAGGCAGATCATGTGAGGTCAAGAGTTCAAGACCAGTCTGGCCAAAACATGGTGAAACCTCATCTCTACTAAAAATACAAAATTAGCCAGGTGTGGTGGGGTGTGCCTGTAATCCCAGCTACTCAGGAGGCTGAGGCAGGAGAATTTGTTTGAATCCAGGAAGCAGAAGTTGCAGTGAGCCAAGATCTTGTACTCCAGCCTGAGCAACAGAGCAAGGCTGTCTCAAAAAAAAAAAAAAAAAGGCAATGGATTAATCTTCCCAGTAATTTACATTTTTCAACTCTCCTATAACCCTCTCAAAGGCCATCTTATTCTCCTACAGCCCCTAAACCACCATCCTAGGTAGAGGTCTCCTGTTCTTAACTGCCACTTAAGAACTTTGCTTTCACACACTCCTATCCCCAACTTTGGAATTCATGTCCCCAGATTCTATTATCCCACTGCCCTTCATTGTTGCTATCAGCTGCCAGTTCTCAGGGCATTTTGGCTCCTGGATCACTTGGTCTCCACAAACCACTCCTATTCTTGGATATTTCAATAATCATGTGATGATCCAGGACTCTCCGTTCCTTGAAATCGTTTCTTCCAAAGATGTCCTTGACACAACCTCAGTCGTTCACTTCCATGATCATACAGCCAAAACTTTGTTATCATCAATCACAGCAACTCTTCCAGATTTTCGAATTCATGAATCTCTCTCTCTATTCACTAGTACCCATCTTGTCCCCTTTTAGTCTCCAAAATCCAACAATCCTAAAATCCCACTGGGACCTCGAATCTATGGATCCTACTCCTGAACTCTTACTGTTCTTTTATGATCCGTTTACCTTCTGCTCACTTAGGTGACTATTTCATTCTGTCTCTTCCTCCTCCACCCTGATCCTTATCAGACAAGGACTTCCACAGGCTACCACTCCCTTCTACGAATCTAACGGCAGCTGCACCCCATACTCTGTCAACCCTTTGGCTACCAGAGAGGGACCACCCATGCTCTTATCTAAAACCAAGAACTCCATTTGGGCACTAAGTGCACCTGTGTTTCTATTCAAGGGCAGCAGCATTTCTGTCTTCTTCCTTTCTCAATCTTTTACATCGTCAAGCTTTTGCTGTCCTTTGGCTCATTCCTACCTGTTTACAAACATGCCATTATTTCTTTCATCTTAGAAGAAAAATCTCTTCATCTCACTTTCATCAGTAGTTATTGTCTTTTTTAGCAAAATTCCTTGAAAGAATTGTCTCTACTTGAGCTTCCAATCTCTCTCTTCCCATTCTCTTTTAAACGCATTCTAATTAGACTTTCATCCCATTATGCCACGGAAACTAATTTTGTCAAAGTCACTGATCAACTCCATATTGCTAAATCTAGCCCTCAATTATTATTATTATTACTTTTTTTGAGATGGAGTCTCCCTCTGTCACCCAGGCTGGAGAACAATGGGGCAATCTTGACTCATTACAACCTCTAACTCCCAGGGTCAAGTGATTCTTGTGCCTCAGCCTCCCGAGTAGCTGGGATTACAGGCATTTGCTGCCACACTTGACTAATTTTTGTATTTTTAATAGAGATGGGTTTTCACCATGTTGGCCAGTCTGGTCTCGAACTCCTGACATCAAGTGATTCACCTGCCCCGGTCTCCCAAAGTGTTGGGATTACAGGCGTGAGTCACCATGCCTGGCCTCTAGCAGTCAATTCTTACTCCTTATTTTAGTTGACCTGCCAAATATGTGTGACATAGAACCTCCCTCCTCTGCTGTGTTCCAGGAAACCATACTGTCTTGGTTTTCCTCCTGTATTACTGATCACTCCTTAGTCTTTTTGGCTGGCTCCTGCTCTTCTTCTAGATCCCTTGATGTTGGAGTATGCAAAGGCTCAGTCTCAAACTATCTTCCTTTCTCCATCTAACCCTATTCCTTGGTGATTTCACTCAGCTCATGGTTGTAAATACCACACATTTATTAGTAATCATCAAATTCCTATCTCCAGCCCAAACTTCACCTTAAACTTCAGATGCATATTTTCAACCGTTAACTTGATATCTGCACTTGAGTTCACATTGAACCCCTGGTTGGCCTCTGTTAATGACTGAACCTGTCAGCAGAGTGAAATGAAAGGCCAACTGTTGATGAGCTGGACATTCAAAAGGGGCTGAATAGGAGCAGGTGGGGTGACCGGAAGGGCCATGCCTTGTGGAAGGAACTTGGCTGGAAGGGACTGCTTGGCTTCCTCCTGTTCACTTTCAATTTGTGCATGGGCAGCTGTAGTCTTAACAAGGTTTTCTCCTGACAACTATGACTTGGGGGGATAACTGTGTTGAGACACTGTGGGACTTCTGAAACCTGTTTGCTGCATAATAACTAAGGCTTTTCTGTTCTTTCACTGTGACTTTCTTTTTCACACACAATAACTACTGGCTTGCAAATGAGAGGTACTACCAGCCTACTCAATGTTTCCAGATTTCTGACAAGGGCTAGATAAAGAAGTATTTAAATCATTAAAATCTTAAAGAGTCTCTGTGCTGTAGTTGTCTTTAATATATTTTTAAGACTCTAGGCCAGGCGTGGTGGCTCATGCCTGTAATCCCAGCACTTTGGGAGGCCGAGGTGGGCGGATCACGAGGTCAGGAGATCGAGACCATCCTGGCTAACACGGTGAAACCCCGTCTCTACCAAAAATACAAAAAAATTAGCCAGGCGAGGTGCCGGGAGCCTGTAGTCCCAGTTACACATGAGGCTGAGGCAGGAGAATGGCGTGAACCCGGGAGGCGGAGCTTACAGTGAGCCAAGATCACACCACTGCAGCCCACTACAGAGCAAGACTCCATCTCAAAAAAAAAAAAAAAAAAAAAAGAATCTAGATTTTTAAAACATAGTATCATTAGAAAGCAAAACAGTGTTATTGTAAAAAAATTTGGAGAAAAATAATATATAAAAGAACATAAGAATTACCTATGATCCCACTAAGAAATAAGCACTATGAATATTTTATTAGTTTTTCTTTGTATAGCTATAGTATTTATAATGAAATTTTAAAAAGTATAAGTTTTCCAAATTTAACTAAGTATTCTTTGTCTGACTACAATTGACCAGTCTTTGTGCCTCTAGATTGAGATGCCCAGGTGTACTCAGAAATGATTTAGCAAAACACTGTGACCCCCTGTGTGTATTTTGGTGTGTGTGCTTCCTCTCACTCATGTTACAGTTAACATGGTAATATTTCTACATGTGCTATCTTCTGTTTTTCTTTCAGCCTTGCTTTAAAGCTGGACATCCTCACCACTCTGCCTGCCCCGACCTACTTAACACAAATAACCAACCCCGATAACCAAGCATCATCGGTGAGTGCTAACCTTTATCAAAACCCTTTCCTAGAAAAGATCTCTGATATCTTGGTATCGGGCAGGCATGGCGCAGTTGATAGCTGGAAGGAGGGAGTGGGGTAAGGCTAGAACCTCCCCTGGAGCTGGCTGTGAAAGTCAGGAAGGCACCTTGAAGGACAGACAGGGCTTCAGGTTCTTGGGAGAGTGTGCTCTGGCAAGTGTGTCATCTCAGGCAAAGCAGATCTAAACAATTGGCAGCTCTGGTAAACAGCAGGGTTAGAATGGATTAAGCATGCAGCTTGAGGTAGAGAGATGGAGTCATACTAACAGCCTAGCATAGCAAGGAGGTGGAAATAGTAATCATTACCGTTTATTGAGTAAATACTGCTACCAATAATGGTCAACTCATAAAACTATAGTGAGTATTAAGATAATGTATATAAGCATTGTAACAGAAAGGCTGACACATGGAACATGCTTAACAAATACTTATTGAAGAATAATGCATGCCACTTATTGTTATTAACTATCATTATTCAGCACTGGTGAACAGATGAGAGTGTCATTTAGGGTGGGGGAAGCGGGCTGCTTCCTTACATCTTTAAACACTGCCTGCTCATGGATTTCCTCCACCCCATGGTCTATCCACTTCATGGTGGATCCCAACCACACAGTAAATCTCCTGCTTCCAAGTGAGTGCTTTTTTGCATTTATTGCACACTAGGTAACCTGGGTTCTAATCCCCACTCCATCACAAACCAGCTATGTGTGAACTTGTGAAGTCAACTTTCCCCGCTAGAACTCAGTTTCCTCCTATCTAAAGTTGGGGATTTTTGCTAAAGTCTTTAAAGTCCCTTTCGATTCTGTGATTCTGTAGTGCTACTTCCACCCTCTCAAAGTTCAGCAGCAAGTGACCAGGGATCAGTGCCAGCCTGGTCTGCTACAGCAGGATATACGTAGACTCAATTTGTTTCTATCAAGCATTGCTATAAGGGTCTTAATATATTAACTCATTTAATTAAAAAAAAAAAACTTAAGGAAAAGGGATGTTGTTATCCTCATGTTATGGATGAGAAAATTAAGGCCCTTAGTGATTAACTTGGTCATGGCCAAAAAGCAAGGAAGAGACAAGCTGATACTAACACAGGCAGTCAATGCATCATATTAAAAGCATCCTGTCCTACAGGTTCCCATTTACACTTGGTAAAGGTATCCTAGATTAGGTATTATTTTGAATAGATAGTAAAGTCTTGTTTTTAAATAACCTGATAAAACAAGAGCAAAAACTTGGCCATACTATGGATAAGCTGCTTTAAAACACACATCTGCTGATACAGAATCTATGGTATTCATTTTGGGACTCTTTAAATATATTTAAATGGAGCAAATATTCAGGGTGTGTTGTTTTGTTATGCAACACCAAATCAAAGGAGGCATCTGGAAGGATCTGGAGCCTTTCAAATGTTACAACCTTCTACCATTTCTAGTTGAGCAGGTATTATTATATACTTATGAGAAAATAGATGCAGTTCTTCAAGTGTTATGTTGATGAATTTATGAATTAATTTTTCAATTTAATCCGTGGGGAAAATTTCCTTTGTGAGCTAGAGAGTTTTAACAGTGTTAAGTCTCACTGACTTATATGACTGCTTTCTACCAAAGTCAGTGGCCACTTTGTCCTGTTAGGTTAGCCATTTCTTAGGACCTGGAGCTTTTCTCTACTCAAGAACTTATTGAAATAAATTGTGATGATTTCTTCTTCTCTGTACACAACTAGCTCTTTTTGAAGATCAAGACTATATATTTTTTTATCTCTGAATTCCTAGTACCTAGCCCAATGCATGACACATTGTAGGCAGACAATACAGAAAAAAAATTGAGCAGGACAGTAGAGATCCATGAAATTTTATTTATTTAGCAAATCTGTATCGTCCACCTACAATGTGTCATGCATTGGGTTAGGTACTAGGAATTCAGAGATTTAAAAAAATATAGTCTTGATCTTCAAAAAGAGCTAGTTGTGTACAGAGATGAAGAAGAAATCATCACAACTTATTTCAATAAGTTCTTGAGTACAGAAAAGCTCCGGGTCCTAAGAAATGGCTAACCTAACAGGACAAAGTGGCCACTGACTTTGGTAGAAAGCAGTCATATAAGTCAAGTCTTCCCAGGGATAGTGATGTTTGAGCTGGGTACTAGAAATAAAATAGGCCACAAAGGAAGGAAATGGTCTTGCAAGCAGGAAAAGTAATAGTGGTGACAAGAGTATGGCATGGTTGGGAAAGAACAAGTAGCTTGACACTACTGAAGTTTAGCTTCATCTGGGGTGTTGGAGAGGAATAAAAGATGTGGCTGGAGAAGGATGTAGCTGGGAAATCAAGAAGGCTATAAAGATATGTGCTCAGAAAAGGAGGCCTCTGAACAGCATGATCTGATACAAATTGTTCAAAAACAGCCCTGCACCCAGACTAGAGATGGAGGAGATCAGGGTATGGTGCAGGATACTGAGGGCCTGAACCAAGTGAGAATGGATCGATATGGTAGATTCAAAAGACATTTAGAGAATGGAATCAATGTGACTTCAAAATTGATTAGCTATTGTTGATTTTTAAAAAAATAAGACATCTAGGGTGACTTCAAAGTTTTTGGCTTGGCTGAATTTAGGGTGAATTTTAGTGCCAGACAGTAATATAAAAAGTACTGGTGGAGGCAGTAAATGATGAGTTCAGTTTTGAAAATGTTAGATGTGAGATGCCTGTGGAATGCAGAGTAGAAATGGTAAGTAGGCATTTGGATAGGAGTCTAGACTCAGGGAGAGGAACGGCAGGGCCTTTAATATGTTAGTGTTAAGTACATCCAAGGTGAACATACAGCAAGAGAGAAAGAGGGTAGAGAGCAGAATCTAACATGTATAATGGGGCAGAGAAATAAAATAGAGAAGTAAGAGCAGCCAGAGATGTGGGAGAAAGATCAGAAGATCAGATGTGGCAGGAAGATCACTCAAGGTGATATGGAAACCAAAGGAGGGAATTTAGAGAAAAAGAGTTAGTATCATAATAGTGTCATAATTGCAGAGAGAGAGAGAGAGACAGAATAAAGTATAAAAATCAGCCTTTGGGTTTGTCTCCTGGGAAGCCTCTGATACATGAATGTAAGTAAGTTCAGGGCAAATGCCAGATTGCAGGGAGGTAGAAGAGAAAGGTGAAAAAAATGGAGCCGAGGAGTAGAGGTTTGTCTATGGAGAAGTGTGGCTGAGAGGCACAGGAGAGAAAGGGAAGTAGCCCAAGAGGGATGCAGCCACGAAAAGGGGTTTGTTTGTTTGCTTTTTTCAGGATACTCACACTTAAGCATGCTTACTAACGCAGCAGAGGGCTGAGAAGGCAGTGTCCTCCTGAAAGAGGAAAAAGGAAGGGAACAGACTCCAGTTGTAAGGATTGGTTTGCTTTGCCTTGGGGAGGCAGGA
The DNA here is from genome assembly GCF_007565055.1 of Rhinopithecus roxellana. NCBI lineage: Eukaryota > Metazoa > Chordata > Mammalia > Primates > Cercopithecidae > Rhinopithecus > Rhinopithecus roxellana. The sequence goes on along the minus strand of NC_044550.1, from coordinate 24,664,892 downwards.
TGCCCTTTTTACTGAAACAGACAGGAAAGAGGCAGAGGTGCTCTGGTTGTGTGAGGTTTTTAAGTAGAGGGCAGGGGAAGGGGAGGAAGGAAGTTGGTGGAGTTACCTGCTTTTAGGCTGAGAGTAAGAAGTGAGGTGGCAGAACTGGGGCTTGAGGAGAATGAAAAACTTTCAGAAGAGTCCCTGAGAGGAGTGGCCCGGGAAGCTGCCCATCCAGGTAGCACCAAGGGTCCAGCTGAGAGTGTGACCAAGAATTTTAGTGGCATTAATTGTGTGGCGTTTTCTCCAGAAGACTTTAGGAGTCCAGATGGGGGAGCAGATAAGGCAGTGGGTGGATTAATTAAGAGCTGGGGTTTTGTTGAATAGGCTGAGCAGAAAACCAAGGGAAAAATAGTAGCCATGGTGGTAGTCATTGTGATATTAACTACCCTTTATTAAGCACTTACGACTGTGCTTAATAATTATGCTTAAGGACTGAGGGGCCTGTGGGAACAGGTGAGTGATGGCTCACAGGAATGGTGACTGGGAGAAATGAGGGCGGGGACCAGCACCTAGAGGTCTTGACAGATGGGCTAACGAAAGCAGAGATGAAGAACGAAGGCTATTTTTTAGGGAGTTGGATACTGAAGTATAAAATTTGAGAGCCAGACCCTGTCTCAGGGACTGTAAGCTCCAGGATGTGAATCTGAGAGTCAGCGGTGAAGGAGGAGAAAGGTTTTCGGGTCACTTTTTGACTCACTTGAGTGAAAGAGGTCATCGAGTGAAGGTTCAGTTGTCCTCAAAGACACTGGAATTGGATGATGGGAGGATATGGGGTGAAAATGCATCTATAAATTGATAGCTCACTCAGGCTCTAAAATGTGAGCCTAGTCTGGAGGTAGAACTTGCAGTGAGCCATGATCACAATCACATCACTGCACTCCAGCCAGGGCAGCAGAACAAGACCCTGTCTAATGAATAAATAAATATGTAAATAAATAAATAAATAAATAAATAAATAAATAAATAAAATGTGAGACTGCTGTTGCAGAATATATGGTATCTTCTGTATCCCATGTATCAAATGCCCCAGAGCATTTCTCGTCCTACAAGTCTCTATCACACGTGCTTGATGAACATTCTGGTGAGAACACGTGCTTGGGAATAAGGTGATCAGAGGTCACTTTACTGAGTGAAAATATATTCAAGGGATGTGCCCCAAGAAGGCCCCACAGAGAGCTAGAAAGAGCAGAAGGCTAGAAGAAGAGCCTAACCTTATCTACATAATGGTGCGGGAGTCTGTATAGCACGGAATTAACACAGTAAGGGTGCTTCTAACAGCTGCTGAGCTGCCCTGGCAAGCTGTGCCTTCAGAAGCCTAAACCAAGTTTCTCATGTCCCAAGGAAGAGGGTAGGTTTAGAGTAACAGGAAATCTGGGCTCAAAGGGCTTCAAATGTTGCTTATTGAGTAACCTGCAATCTTCAGAAGTGTATGTCAAACCTAATACATTAATATCTCAAAAGAGATGTTACCACTTACAGTTTATTATCTTTTACAATAATTATTTGGGGCATGACCTCAGGGAAGAAAATTCCTTGGTAATGATATAGTTATCTTGGAAAATGATGACTGGCTGACCAGCAGTGTCCAAACGTTAATTAGAGCTGAAGTTATTGTGAAGAAATGCCAACTAAAAGGACACATGATGAGGTTCTAAAATTTTTTGTAGGAAAAAAAGGTAATTACGAATGGACAAGATTTTTGTTGGCAATTCTGCAGATATTTTGGGTGCATATCATGCACTGATGGAGAAAGCACCACAGTAACCAGATGTGCTGGGGTTAAGGTCAAAGTAGTGCTGGGTGAGCCAATGACACAATGCACTTTGAGGTGCAGTAGGAGCATATACAAAGACATGACAAAATTGAATAAGTACATTATGTGCAGATACAAATTACTAAATCCAAAATATGGAAATCCATAAGAACAAGAAATGAGTTAAGAGGTTATTTGCACACAGGTCAGGCCAAGTTTCCATTCCCCCTTCCCTGCCTTTTTTTTTTTTTTTTATCTTTAAGCCAAAAGAATTATTAGACTGAAGTAAAAGCTACAGTTAACAGAGAAGCAATCAACACAAGAAAAATGAACCAACAGTAAGTGTTTCGATTGGTATTTCCTTCTCTGTTCACTGACTTTGCTGCACCCGCTTGTTCCTAGCACTGAGATTCAGTCCTCTCTTCTTTCATGCAGTTGGTTATTTCTATGCCAAATAAAAAGAAAGAAAAACTTTTATCTTCCAAAGCTGCATAGTTTTATTTACTATATAAATAGCAATATAGTTCTATTTAATAAATTACATTTGTTTTCTCAAAAAATGATGTAAGTATATTATATAATAATTTAAAAATCTTATGTAAGAATATCATGTTATGTAGAAAGAAATGGAAGGGAAAAAGACAATCTATCACTATAAGACAACAATCACTTTTAGAATATTTCTGAATTTATATCTATACCACTTTATGTAAATAGTTGTGTACATACAAGCTATTCAATCCTGAATCTGTTTTTCAATTGGTATTTTCTGTGCTGGTACTATCTTTTTATCCTATCATGTTTTTGGGTACTGTATCGTTTGTTTAACCTCCCCCTTTTATGAGAATGATTGAAATTATTTGTTATTATAACTTTATGGTGAACATGTTTGCAAATTATTCCCTTACCTAGAATTATTTCCTCCTTAGGATGGATTCCCAGAAATGAAATTATTACATATAGCCATTGGCACATACTATGGTCCATTAATAGCCCTTGATCTAGATAACGTTTAAAGTCCCCCCCGCCCCTGAGTTCAGAAGTTCAGTGAAACAAGCAGAATGAACCTGTAGTATTCACGCTGAGACATTTCACCCTTTCTATCACTCTTATTTGAAAAAATATTGGCTATCTTCTGCATCCCTTCAATTATATAATAATTTACAAGGAAATATAATGGTTTATTAGACTATAGGTCTGATAAAGGTTTGATAAAATATTTCTCTGTCAAATATTTTGTACATCTATACTTAGGAAATTGAACAGATTGCACTATCAACTGAGCTCTGTAACCAAGGCCCAGTAAAGTTCAAAGATGCTGCACTGGCTAAGAAAATATCCACTTCTCAAATGCATTAGTGTAGCATGTATGAAACTTCAGCCATTTGCATGCCATCTTCATAATTTTTGCCAAATCTGCAGATTACCTGTAATATTATGTATTTAATCATTTCCTTAAAATCAATAATAAATTAGCTCAACTTCTTACTTAACACTTTCCTAAACAATAGTTTTCATTAAATTCTAGGTTTTATATGCAAACTATGTTTTTAATTTATATCAAGCTAGCAAATAACTCAAAATTTTTAAGTTTAGACATGTACTGCCTAAAATCAGTAGTATGTATACCATACTTAGGAAAAGTTGTGTTTATATTTATCTGATATTTAAGTCATAATCATCTCTTCTTTTCTTCAGACATAGAAGAATGATAGCACCAGATAATATTCTTAAAGTTTTTCAAGTTTGTCTATCCCACAGTTCTCTATAAATAAAGCATATTGCAACATTCTGCAAAAATAGTTGTCACTATCAATAACAAGAAACAAAGACTCCACCATATAGAGAGGCGACAAATACAATACGAAATACAAAAAAACCAAAAATATGGAATGTATTTTCACCAAAAGTTTAAATGCTCATTCCTTTAAGAGTTCTTCAATCTATAGGCATTTAAAATTTCAAGAAAGAGAATCATTTACAATGAACAGTTTATGCCAAAAAGCCATCATTCTCTGCAATAGATTAGAGAACAATAAAAGCAATTCATGCCTTGTGTTCGTGGGAAAGGGATCAGTAAAATTGTTTGGGATAGGAGGAGCCACGGGACTTCAGAAATATCTTAAAATGCACAGGAAAACTGCAGGCTCTAAATCCAAACCCAGATCACATGGCACTTGCTGGGAGGTATTGTTACAGCTTAACACATCAACCAAGCTCATCACAGTATTATTTTATATGATAATGCCTAATATCCATCATAATTTACACACGCCTTTTCTTTACAGCTTAAAATAGATTTTGAAAAGTTTACAGTAATTATTGGCTTCCTACTCATGCAGATAGAGATGCTATACAATTTTGGTGTCTTCTTGGGGGAAGAATTTGAGGGATTCATCTCAGATTTAAAAGATCTTTGATATGGGGAATAAGTTATTTCTAAAATAATTTTAAGTATTTTGTTTCTCTTGAGGCTTGAGGTTGATAGGGTGAGAAGGAGGTGGGAAGAGAGAAGTAAATTATTTCGGTCAGCAGACAAAAACTGGACTTGACATTGGTCTAGAGTCTAGAGTGTATCCTAAGTGCATAAATTATACCCCAATTCAAATGGATATTGTTTCTTATAAGAGAATTAGTAGCGCAAAGTAAAAAGAAAGTAAAAGGGGGAGAGAGAGAGACACACACACAGAGAGAGACAGAAGTATATATTGCAAGCAGAGATGCCATTACATTGCGGCATAAAGTCCTCTGCTTCCTGATCCTGCCTCTGTTTGCACCCTCACCCATCCTCAAATCCCAAACAATCTTAAAGGTTTTAATTTGTGGCTTTCCAAAGTACTCTAAAGCACTAATTTCAAACACTAGAATTTTTTAATGAAAGGACTCTTCTAAATAGACATGCAAAGGAATTTAATTTTTCTAGATGCTTTATCTCTAAACAATGCTTCCACGCACTCAGAATTCCCGTCAATTCTCCCCATATCTGATGAGTAAGTCTCGTGCCCTATCTACCTGTTTCCTAGCAAAATTACTGATGCCGTCATAAAAGTGGTAGTTTCTATTATTACCCATGTATTCCAGGCACTAGTCATAGAGTTATTTTTTTCAAATAAATAATCCTAACAATCCTTTAATTAAACATCTCAATTAAGTGAAAGTAAGACCAGAAGCTTAATGATTTAAGAACCTTGTCATTAAAACCTTATGAAAAACTGGTTTGCTCTCCCCTTCATAATGACTACAGTTTACTGTAGTAGGTAATTCTTCCCTTCTCTCCCTCCTCTTCCCCACTCCACCCCCTTCACCCCACCAACTCACCCTCCCCTTTCTGGAAAGTTTCTATTACAGAAACAAGGTTCTTAGAGCTCTAAAGTTATTTAAATGTAGACAAGATCAGCAGATGGAAACCGAGTCAACACTTAAGAAAAATACTTCCTCATATACTATGCCATCTACTACGTTTTGTCATTTAAAAGATGATACTCACTTTTATCTTGAAGAGGAAAAATACTTTAAGACCAGCAAATCTAACTCGGAGCAGAGTGAATTCTGGTACAGCCTCTCTGAAATACACTGTTTCTCATAAATGGCATCAGTTTCAGGAAGTAGGAATTAAAAAAAAAAAAAAAAAAACAAATCCTGTGACTGTCTCAGAATATGGTTGTGTAATTCAATTCCGTGACTTTCAGCAATCCTGCACCGTAAGACACACCCCTTTAGGAATTGCTTCAGCGAAAGGTATTCTGGGAACTATATTACTACAGAAAAGTTCCTTCTCCTAATGAAAGTGAAAGAAAAACTTATTATTTAGACTAAGAATGGAGAGTCCTCTTAGAGCCAAGAAGAGAGAATGTCAGTAAGAAACAATGAACGTGACATTGTTGAAATCTATTATCAAAAGACAGACGCACACTAAGGCTTCATTCTGTGCTCTGTCTTCGAAGTGAGCTTGCTATCACAGAGACATATGTATTATTAGGTTTATTTGAATTGGAAAATAAAGTTAGGACTTTTTGGATAGAATATCTGATTAGGCCAACTAGTTTGACAGTGAAGAGTGTCTTATTGAGTTACACAGTGGACATTGTCCTTCAGTGGAACAACTGAAATCTGCAACTCGAAATTTTGACCAAAAAAAAAAAGTGCGTAAGATTTCTAAACGTCAAAATATATGTTATTGGAAAAGCTATTGACATGAACAATATTTTAATTTTCTCAATCCTTTTCGAGCCTGCTGGGTTAAAGAAGTTTCCTCTAGAGTGAAGGAGTAACAGTTTTATTAATAGTAATTTGATAAATTTTGGTAAGGCCTTTGGTATACTTCCTAGAAAGTGACAGAGTGAAGGACTCCAAAAGCTGGGTCATAAATGCTTTGGCAAGTCAATAGTTTACAACAAAATAGGAGGAAATAATTGAATAGTCAGCTGCTAGATCACTTAAAACACTTTTTTTTTTTTGTGATAGATCGCTATGTAATGTTTAATATATGACCTTAGAAGTTTAAATAACCAAATGGCATTGCTATAACAAAATTCTATCTCTATCTATTTATGTAAACACAGTTCCTCTCCTCTTCCATGTGTATATTTTTGTGGAATGTTGTTTTGTTCTAACTACAAGTAATATTCATCCATGAACTAATTTTTTGAAACTCCACAAATCTTATTGAGAAATGCGTTTTGAATAAATTTTATCATTTAATATTCATCAAAACATATCATTTTTTGTCTTTTTCATCAATTATGAATCAATACTTGTACAATTCAATCTTTAAGAAAGTTTAATAATTAGAGTCTATGGTCACAGAAAATATAAATGTTTAATTTCTTTTTTTCTTTTTTTTTTGAGATGGAGTTTCGCTCTTGTTGCCCAGGCTGGAGTGCAGTGGCACGATCTCGGCTCACTGCAGCCTCTGCCTTCTGGGTTCCAGCGATTCTCCTGCCTCAGCCTCCCAAGTAGCTGGTATTACAGGTGCCTGCCAGCATGCCCAGCCAATTTTTTGTAGTTTTAGTAGAAGCGGGGTTTCACAATGTTGGTCAGGCTGGTCTCGAACTCCTGACCTCAGGTGATCTGTCTGCCTCGGCCTCCCAAAGTGCTGGGATTACAGGCATGAGCCACCGCACCCGGCCAGAAAGGTTTAATTTCAGTATGTACTTTTTTTGAGAGACAGAGTGTTGTTGTCACTCTGTCTCTCAAGCGATTCTCCTGCCTCAGCTTCCCAGATAGCTGGGACTACAGGCACCCACCACCACACCCAGCTGATTTTTGTATTTTAGTAGAGACAGGGTTTCACCATATTGGCCAGGCTGGTCTTGAACTTCTGACCCTGGGTGATCTGCCTGCTTTAGCATCCCAAAGTGCTGGGATTACAGGCTTAAGCCACTGCACCCGGCCTACATATTTTACCATAAAGAAATAGGACAGGACAGGCGCGGTGGCTCACGCTTGTAATCCCGGCACTTTGGGAGGCCGAGGTGGGCGGATCACGAGGTCAGGAGATCGAGACCATCCTGGCTAACATGGTGAAACCCCATCTCTACTAAAAATACAAAAAATTAGCCGGGCCTGGTGGCGGGAGCCTGTAGTCCCAGCTACTCAGGAGGCTGAGGCAGGAGAATGGCGTGAACCCGGGAGGCGGAGCTTGCAGTGAGCCGAGATGGGGCCACAGCACTCCAGCCTGGGAGACAGAGCCAAACTCCGCCTCAAAAAAAAAAAAAAAAAAAAAGAAAAAAAGAAAAAGAAAAAGAAAAGAAAAAGAAATAGGACAAAAACTTTCAAGTATATAAACTCTTTTATACTAGGATAAACTTCTATGGATGAAGTGAAATGAAACAGAAGCTTAAGGAAATACAGGAATGGTATAAAATTTCCAGTTGTTAAAAAAGATATTGTACATGTGTCTTTATTTTTAAATTTTTTAAATTTTAAACTTTTTTGAGACAGGGCTGTCACCCGGGCTGGAATGCAGTGGCACAATCACAGCTCACTGCAGCCTTGACCTCCTGGGCTCAAGTGATCCTCCTGCTTCAGCCTCCCAAGTAGCTGGGACCACAGGTGTACACCATCACACCTGGCTAATTTTCGTTTTTGTTTTTGTTTTTTTGTTTTTTGTAAAGACAGTGTTTCTCCATGCTGCTCAGACTAGTCTCAAACTCCTGGGCTCAAGTGATCTACCCGCCTGAGCCTCCCAAAGTGCTGGAACTATAGAAGTGAGCAAAACTGCGCCCAGCCTGTACATGTGCTTTTAAATGGGTGATGGGGAACATCAAATCACTAGGATATAAAATTTGTGTTGGATACATTTAAAAGAATAATGCATGAGTTATGTTTATTCAACATCAGATTTAGACCCTTTGTATCTAAAGTTATAATGAAACATGAATATCTACTTTATGTGAAGGAGTTAACTGTCTTTGCAAAATTCTATTTGGGGGTAGGAGAGCAAAAATGTTGGAAATACAGTGTTGAGGATGAAGGGCTGTACATTTCAGAGCCTAAAAAAGGACACTGCACACTTAAGTATGGAGAGAGAGGCAACGGCACGGATAGAAGAGGAGGGATCTCATACGAGACATTTAGCTTCCTTACAGTTTGGACAACAGTCAAGATTGTCTTCAACAGGGATTCCTGGTAAGAGCCTTAGAATCACGTAAAACACAAAGACAAAATGTCTCATTTATAATCCAGTGGTGAGTTTTAGTAAGATTTCAAAGATGGAAGTTTCATTACACAAATTTCAACTATTTTAAGTGATTGAGATGTACACCTATATAAGGCATACATTATGACACACAGGAAAACTGGCTGCAGCATCATATTCATTTTGATTTTCTAGGTTTTATCATCTTGAATATAAAGTATAAAATGCTGATACAAGCTGATATCATTCGTTCATCTCAATAACATGTTTAGAGAATCTTTTGTGTCAAGTGCTACACTGGTGGTACAGATTCAGACTGTGCACACAAGCAATGCCCTTAAAGCAATCACAGTGATTGATGGATTAGTAGCGATGTGGCCAGAAATTAGTTGGAAAAAATTGGCAAGAGTTGGCTCATAATAGGAGGTCTTTGTGTTTTATTTTAAGGAATTTGGATATTTATATTGAAAGCATAGAAAATTTGGGCTGGGTGTGGTGGCTCACACCTGTAATCCCATCACTTTGAGAGGCTGAGGCGGGCGGATCACGAGGTCAGGAGTTCAAAACCAGCCTGGTCAAGATGGTGAAACCCCGTCTCTACTAAAAATACAAAAATTAGCTGGGCGTGGTGGCAGATGCCTGTAGTTACAGCAACTCGGAAGGCTGAGGCAAAGAATTGCTTGAACCCAGGAGGTGGAGGTTGCAGTGAAACGAGATTGCACCACTGCACTCCAGCCTGGGCGACAGAGCAAGATTCCATCTAAAAAAAAAAAAAAAAGAAAGAAAACAGAAAATTTCAAATAATGTAAAATCATAAAATTGTTTTAGAAAGAATAGTTACTGGTGTGGGAAGGTTGGCTTATGGAGCAAGGTTTATGCAAGGGAGGGATCCTGGTGGTGGGTGGGTAAGGAGGCAAGACTGGAATTAGGAAAATGAGAAGAGTACTGCAGTATTCTGGAGAGAAGTGATGACTGAGCTTAATTAATGACAGTCAAAATGGAATAAAAAGGAAGGGAAAGAAATATTTAGGAAATAGATTCACAGGCCTGGGTGAGAGACATAGAAATATGGGTAAATAACTTAGAGGCAGTCAAAAAACTGTAATTGTAGTTAGATGTTACCAAAGGGGAATGTACAGGATAGAAAGAAGGCCACAGAGATGAAAGTTGGTAATACTGGCATTCATGCAGAAAAAGAGAGATCCATAGAGGAGATGGGAAAAGAACGCCTAGAACAGTAATAGAAAAACCAAAACAAAGTATATCCTAAAAATAGGACTGACACGGTGGCTCAAGCCTGTAATCCCAGCACTTTGGGAGGCCGAGACGGGCGGATCATGAGGTCAGGAGTTCGAGACCATCCTGGCTAATACGATGAAACCCCGTCTCTACTAAAAAATACAAAAAACTAGCCGGGCGAGTTGGTGGGCGCCTGTAGTCCCAGCTACTCGGGAGGCTGAGGCAGGAGAATAGCATAAACCCGGGAGGCGGAGCTTGCAGTGAGCTGAGATCCGGCCACTGCACTCCAGCCTGGGTGACAGAGCAAGACTCCGTCTCAAAAAAAAAAAAAAAAAAAAATAAATAGGACTGACAAGAGAATCTGCAGGGCCTCTCGTTCAAAATATTAAGCATTTCAGGTTGGTGATCGCCGATACAAGCATGGAACTCTAAGTGCAGGGTCCTGTATATTGCACAGGTAACACACTCATGAAAGCCTGCTTAAAAGCCCAGTAGGTGGAAGTGACAGTGTCAATGAAGTGAAATTGGTCAACAAGAATAAATGATGCAGAGAAGTGAAGTAGGATGAGAAAAGTGTCCTGTGGCTTGGCAAGTAGGTCAAGGATGTATATAAAAAGAACAAATCAGTAAAGCAGTGGCAGAAAGCAGATGATGGAATATTTTAAAAATCCTAGGCCTGGTGCAGTGACTCATGCCTGTAATCCCAGCACTTTGGGAGGCCGAGGTGGGTGGATCACCTGAGGCCAGGAGTTCGAGAACAGCCTGACCAACACCGTGAAACCCCGTCTCTACTAAAAATACAAAATTAGCTGGGGGTGGTGGTGGGCGCCTGTAGTCCCAACTACTCAGGAGGCTGAGGCAGGAGAATTGCTTGAACCCAGGAGATGGAGATTGCAGTGAGCCAAGATCACACCACTGCACTCCAGCCTGGGCAACAAGAGTGAGACTCCATCTCAAAAACAAAACAAAACAAAACAAAACAACAACAAAAAAACAACAACAAAAAAACAAAACCTAGTAAGATGAATAAGTAGAGTCGGATGAGAATCTTCCAACTGAAGCCTAGATTAAGTAAAATATACAGGTGGTACATACTTTGAGAAGGGGCTATATCCTTCCAAGGGTCCTTCAGCGTTGGAGGAAGGTGAGTTCAAGGTCACCTTAACCATTTTAATATGTAATAAACTTGAAGGCCCCAGATATCAGAGAATAGTGACATTTCTATGGGGATAGGAACTAGAATGCCATTCTGGAACTTTCTTTTCAGATTTACATACCTAGTTGACAGCACAATGAGGATAAACACAAAGAGAGAATCAGAGAGATAGATGTAAAAAGAACTTAGTCCAGATATGGCACTTCTCTGAGCCAACTTTTGCTATTTTACTTTATGAGGAAATAAAATAATTGTGTTAAAAATGTTATCTTATGATCCCCCATTAGTGGTTTAAAATGTTGTTCTTTGTTGGGAAGCTAGTAATTCATAGCATACTGGTTCACACCTGCAACCCTAGCACTTTGGGAGGCTGAGGCTGATGGATCCCTTGAGTCCAGGAGTTTGAGAACAGCCTGGGCAACGTGCAAAATCCCGTCTCTACAAAAAATACAAAAGTTAGCCAGGCAGCTGTAGTCTCAGCTACTTAGGAGGCTAAGGTGGGAGGAGTCGGGGTGGCTGAGGCTGCGGCAAGCCATGATTGTGCCACTGCACTCCAGCCTGAGTGACAGAGAGAGACTCTGTTTTGAAAAATAAACTAAAATAAAAGTTAAGGGAAAAGTACTAACACTTGAAGTGTAAAAATATAAATACTTAAATGTAACATTGGCCGGGCGCGGTGGCTCAAGCCTGTAATCCCAGCACTTTGGGAGGCCGAGACGGGCGGATCACGAGGTCAGGAGATCGAGACCATCCTGGCTAACATGGTGAAACCCCGTCTCTACTAAAAATACAAAAAACTAGCCGGGCGACGTGGCGGGCGCCTGTAGTCCCAGCTACTTGGGAGGCTGAGGCAGGAGAATGGCGTGAACCCGGGAGGCGGAGCTTGCAGTGAGCTGAGATCGGGCCACTGCACTCCAGCCTGGGCGGCAGAGCGAGACTCCGTCTCAAAAAAAAAAAAAAAAAAAAAAAAAAAAAAAAAAAAAAAATGTAACATTGAAGAAGGGGAGAGTTATTTTTGTTCGTTGATTTTTACTAAAAATTACACTGACAAGGAGTACTATTTGACAAAGTTTAGATTCAACAAGGAAAAAATCAAGTTACTCGGTTTGAGGGGAGTATACGACAGGTAGAAATAATGTACTCCCCCAAATCAACTCCTCCCATGCTTGCCTACATGGCCTCAAGCCCTCATAATGAGTGACTGGGGGGTTTAGGCCAGAATAAGTTGAGGACCCGCATAATTGACCGGGACCCTCTAACAAAAGCAACTATGTTAGCTTTTTAAATTGCTGCATAACAAGTTGCTACAAAGTTAGCAGCTTAAAACAGCACTTATTAAACTATCTGTAAAATATTTATAAATGAAGGTGCATTTTACACATTATAAATGGTATCATAACTAAAACATGGATGTTATATAAGTTTTTAAATAATTTAGAGGAAAAAGAAAGGTTCTATGATATACAAAATCCCAACAGTACTGATTTATAATTTCAAGGTTTCTGTCAGTCAGAAGTCGGCCCACTTATAACTGAGAGTGCTGCAGTTCTTATCTGAGGCTTGGGGTCCTTCAAGGTTTATTTGGGTTTTTGGCAGAATTGCAGTTATAGCACTGAGGCCCCCATTTTCTTGCTAGCTATTGACTGGGCGACTCTCAGCTCCTAAATGCCACTGGAATTTCCTTGCCATGCGGCCTTCATAGGCAGCCCCTGCATGGATATTTGCTCCTTCCAGGCCAGCAGGAACATGTGTTTTTGACTTCATGAAGGGTGCAGTCCTTTTACGTTTAATAACTCACCTGATTAGGCCAGGTGCGGTGGCTCACGCCTGTAATCCCAGTACTTTGGGACATCAAGGCAGGAGGATCCCCTGAGATCAGGGGTTCAAGACCAGCCTGGCCAACATAGTGAAACCCCATCTTTACCAAAAAAATAAAAAAATTAGCCAGGCATGGTAGTATGCTCCTGTAGTTCCAGCTGAGGTGGGAGAATTGCTTGAATCCAGGAAGTGAAGGTTGTAGTGAACCGAGATTGCACCACTGCACTCCAGCCCGGACGACAGAATGAGACTCTGGCTCAAAAAAAGAAAAAAACAAAAACAAAACAAAAAACTCACCTGATTAGGCCCAGCCCAGCTGGATCATCTCCCATTTTGTTAACTCAAAGATAACTGATTATAAACCTAATCATGATAGTGACATTACAACATATTTATAGGTTCTGCCTCTTTTCAAGAGGAGATTATACAGACTGTGTGTACCAGGGGGTGAAGACCTAGGGAGCCATTTTGGAATTCTGCCTCCCACAGCACCTTTCCCACAGCTGCCTCCAGGGTGGGACAGAAATGATGGCCCAAACAGGCTGACTCATTCCTCTCCCTGCATCCTCCAGGGGCCTTGTCTTTAGGGGATCCACTTTTCTCCTCACCATCTGGCTGTTTTCTTGAGAGCCTGAATTTTGTTGTAAACCTTCATCATATGAAAAATATTGAGGCTTTAAAGCCTTGAGACTTGTCTCTTGGGGAATTTCTCTTACTTGACTCTTCTTTAAAAAGCTTGTGTGTGTGTAACTGTAGCACATGAAGATAATTACAAGAAGCCAAACTGTTCCAAAAAGGACACAGTGAGAACTCTCTGCCTGACTCCAGCCTTCTGTCCTCTGTCAGCCATGTTCTCCTCAGAATTAACCAACATTATCCATTCTATCTCCTTGGATAGTTCACATATTTATGTTTTTCCACAAATGCTAGCATTTTTGTTCTGCACTCTGTGTTTTCTTTAGTAGTGCATCCTTCACACATATATTTAAATTATTCGTTTTATTTGTTTGTTTGTTTATTTATTTATTTATTTATTTATTTTTCAGACAGAGCCTCGCTCTGTTGCCCAGGCTGGAGTGCAGTGGCATGATCTCTGCTCACTGCAACCTCCACCTCCCATGTTCAAGCAATTCTCATGTCTCAGCTTTCCGAGTAGCTGGGACTACAGGCACATGCCACCACTTATGGCTGATTTTTGCATTTTAGTAGAGACAGGGTTTCACCAGGTTGGCCCGACTGGTCTGAAACTCCTGGCCTCAAGTGGTCTGCCTGCCTTGGCCTCCCAAAGTGCTGGTATTACAGGCGTGAGCCACCAGGCTCAGCTTTAACTTGTTCATTTTAATTGTGGTTACTTGATTTCAAGAACAGGGAAGAGGAAGAGATTTGGGCTGCCGCCTGTCCCTCATTTAGGAACTAGAGGAAAACGATTTAGGTCAGCTATCTCAGGTGATTCTAAACGTTTTCACATGTTAGCAGAGAGCATCCACCATGAGCCGGTGAGACACACTTGAGCTGAACTGCACAGAATTTGAATGTCAGGGCTGGACAGGAGAGTGAGACAAGCGTGGGTCTCAGGTGCTTAGAACGCCTTGGACAGAAAACAAGGTCATATAATTCATTCAGCAGCAAGTAACACAAACATGCACCTCTTTTTTTTTTTTTTTTTTACAGGGTGTGATTGTATTACCACAAATTAGCTGCTTTTATTTTTTATTTTAAATAACATACAGTAGGCGTTTATGTACATCATCTTAATTATGGGCTAGCAAAAATATCTAAAACTCAAGTATCTTGCCACGGAAAAACTTTGTATTTCCAAACAACCAAGTAACTTAATTAGAAATTATATTGACCCATGTCATGGGGATGAGGGACGATGATAAGAGGAAGTGATGGCATGCCATCAGTTGAATAGGAAAGTCAAGATACATCTTTACTTTATTTTTTAAACATTAATACAATTTAGAAATTTCAAACTGTTCAAAGCTGGATAGAAATATAATGGATTATGGGCATTTTATGTTATTTTCAAATTAAACGATGGGTCATTGGTAATTAAAACAGTAAATCCCTCCTTTCTGTATCAATAACACATGCCTACTGTTTTCTTCTATTTTGAATACAATCCTAGCCCAACTTTTAGGATAGTCATTTCCCTGAAGGGTTGCTTGTAATTTTTTCCTGAAAGCATTTATGTTACTTCCTATAACCCCAACACTACTCAGGGCATTTGGTTGTAGCAAGTGAGGTTAACCAAGTTTAAAATCCTGTTGAATTCACAGGAGAGTTTAACTGCATCTGTCTAATTTAAAAGATGTTGGCAGCCCATGAGCAGTTCTGCGTGCAAGAGAAAGTTTCACACTTTAAGGCTATGTCAGGATCAGATAATGAATTTATCAAAATGACACAATCACATTGAAACAAAAAATATTTTTGTTTTTTGGTTTTTCTTCTCAAAAAGAAAAACCGCAGCAAGAGGGCCTCAAAGGTGATTTCCAGCTGCTATGTTCTCATCAGCATATTTGTAATGGTGGCACACACTGGAAGCCTTACATTTCCTCAGTCTGATGTAACTTTGGCCGAAGTACTTTCAGACTTTAGTAATTTGCTTGTTTTAAGAGAAATAATAGCCTGAGATGAGGATATTTGTATAAACCCCTTCCTGAAACGTCTAGTACCTTTCATTGCATAATTAAAATTCCTACTGTGTTTCTTTAACAGTAAAGACATTTTCATTATCAAAGAATGATGTTCATGTTTTTCTAGAAGAGCTATCATTGCTCTATTTGTTTAAACTTCGATCTTGAATAAAAATAAAACAAGTAAAACCTGTAGTAAAACTGTAAAATAATCTCTTCATTAAAAAATAATCATTTTTAATGGTTTTATACAAACAGAAGCAATAATAAAGCCGATGTTACAACTTGCTTTGCCTAATTTAGATATGAGTGACTTAAAATTGCTTCTTTTGCAAATGTCCCCTGGTGATTTTCAGAAAACTTAATAAATTGAAAGTACAGCAACAAATAGTCACATTTCTTTTGGGCTCTGGCTTTATTCAAGCTTTTAGAAATTTTCTGAGCCTTTTGTCAGTTTTCAAATTAGAGATTGGAAACTCCAATTCTGATAATACTGTTCTACTGTATGAGTTCACTGACATAATCAGATAGTATGTTTTATCTTCCACCTGCTCTCATGTTCACCTGCTGAGAGAAGGTATCCTGACTGTCTCTTCCAGAGAAGAAATAATAAATGTTGATGATTAACAAAATTGCAGCCCTTACGGGAATCTGCCACACTTGTAAATGCACCCTTGTTTCCCCACAGTCACTGTACTTGATTATACCTAGCTCCTGACACAGTCCAAAACTTAACCGCACCCATAGAACCTCTTCATGAGGCAGACATCAATGTCATTTTATTGCCAGTGAAACAGATCCACAAACAAGGAACTCTCCTGAACTCAAGGACAGAACACAGACAAGGGGCTTCCACTCATTTCCATCATCAGAATTTGGTTTCCCATGCGAAGAAGTAGGCCACTATGATCTCAGCCAGGTCAAGTTTTGTCCTCCTTCCTCTATCTATCCTCAGTCTTCTTTCTCCTTCTACAGCAAGGGCCCCCAACCTCTGTGCCTTGGACCAGCAGTGGTCCATGGACTGTTAGGAACCCAGTGGCAAAGCAGGAGGTGAGCTCTGGGCCAGCAAGCGAAGCTTCATCTGTATTTACAGCTGTTAACTATCACCTGTGTTACTGCCTGAGCTCTGTTTCTTGTCAGATCACTGGGGCGTTAGATTCTTATAGGAGCAGGAACCCTGCACATGGGAGGGATCTAGGTTGCAGGCTTCTTATGAGAATCTAATGCCTGATGATCGTCACTGTCTCCCATCACCCCCAAATGTGTGCGCCTAGTTGCATGAAAACAAGCTCAGGACTTCCACTGATTCTACATTATGGTGAGTTGTATAATTATCTCATTATATATTACAATGCAATAATAATAGAAATAAAGTGCACAATAAATGAAATGGGCTTGAATCATCCTGAAACCATCTCCTGTGGTCCCCACCCCAGTCTGTGGAAGAAGTCTTCCGTGATACCAGTTCCCAAAAGGGACCGCTGGTCTCTACAGTGTCTGTCCTCTCTCTCTCTCTCTCGCTTTTTTAAACAGAGTCTCACTCTGTTGCCCAGACTGGAGTGCAGTGGCGCCATCTTGGGCTCACTGCAACAGTGCCATCTCAGGCTCACTGCAACCTCTGCCTCCCCAATTCAAGCCATTCTCCTGCCTCAGCCTCCCAAGTAGTTGGGATTACAGGCACCCACCACCAAGCCTGGCTAATTTTTGTATTTTTAGTAGAGATGGAGTTTCGTCATGTTGGCCAGACTGGTCTCGAACTCCTGGCCTTGTGCTGGGATTACAGGTGTGAGCCACCGCGCCCAGGTCTATACTCTCTTGACACCTACTCTCCTTAGGTTCTTCACACTTAGGTCATTCCAAACCTTTTCACTGAGGCAGAAAAGTAGCATCACCTTATTCTAAGCTACAAAGGACTCCTGAGAGGTGTTTCCCTTTTCATCATGTACCAGCTTTTACTTGTGGACTCTGGATGTCCATTCCGGTGGAAGCGGTAGGAGAGAGAGACTGGACTGCTGTGCTGGGTGTAAGGCGAGGGCAACCTGGAGCAAGTTCAAATCCCGCCTCTGCGGGAGGCAGAGGTTGCAGTGAGCCGAGATCACGCCCCTGCACTCCAGCATGGGCGACAGAGTGAGACTCGTCTCAAAACAAAAAAAAGAAAAAAAAATTCCACTTCTCGCCACACTCCACCATTCTCTGAGCCTCAGTTTACTCATGTGTAAGGGGGGCTAAGATGATTAGAGGAGATCTCCATGCCATGCACTGGCTTGCTTGGTATCCTTGGAGTCACCGAAAGATTAGTTCAACTCCCCGCCTGCCCCCGCCCTGGGGCAACATTCATCTCGGGGAAAAGTCCCCCTTAATGCTGAAATGATCCAGTTCCCTTCTTTTCTCTAGCTCGCCAATTGGGCTCTCCCGAGAGGCCACTCGTTTGGTAAGGCGCGGTCCGGGTCGGTGCACCGCGCACCAAACCCTGCCAGAGAACTCAGAGAGGCGGCCAGGGAGCTGTGTGCTTCGGCAGAAAGGCCCCGGCGGCCGCGTCACCTCCCGAGGAAGGAAGGGGCGGGAGCGCGAGTGGGGCGGGCGGAGCCTGAAAACCTCCGCGCCTTCGCTGCGGGCTTTACAAAGGCCCCAGGCGCGCGAGAGGAGGTGCTCTGCCAGCCAGTGGGAGGGGAGGCCGCGCCCGCAGGAGGATCGGCGGCTCGCGGTCCGTGGTCCCTGGCTCGGTTCCCCGCATCCCGGGGCTCACACCTGCCCGCGCGGAGGAGCAGCGGCCGGGCGCCCTCCCCGAGCCTGCGCCCAGTCTCCTCGATTCCCCTCGCTCTGAGCCGGGCGAGCCGAACAACTCAGGAGAGTTCACGCACTCCCCAGCCCCAGGTACTTGCGGGGCGGCGGGCTAGGGGTGAGGTAGGGACTGGCCCTTTTCGGTTTATCCCGCAGAGACAGCAGCTTTGTCCAGGAGATTTTCGGGGTTTCGGATCGGAAGTCATCCCCCGCCGCTCCGGCTCACCTGGCACACGCTCACCGTATGCTAAGGAAAGCCTGCAAAAATTATAGACGGCACTTCCCTGTTTTATAAAATATGAGAATATTTACATAAATGAGGAAACATTGGAGATGGGGGTGTTTTTTCTCTGTACTTTAGTGTTCTTTGCAACGTTTTTCTAATCAGAAAACAAAAACGAATGCCATTTATGCAGTGTGGCTCCAGAGCAGTTGTGCGTGACGCCCCCCCTTGCCAACTGCCACGGCCCCACGCTGTCGGTGGCCGAGCGAGACCTTTCTGAGGGGCCCTGGGCTCTCTGGAGTGCCGAGGTCCTTGGTCCTAGACCTGAGTTCTTGTTTCAGTCTGGTTCATGAGATAAATATAGTAATCCGTTGTTTTCTGGGACTTTCCCCAGATTTCAGATTGAAAGGTGGAATTTCCCAAATCCTCTGAAGCCAAAATCCACAGACTGAGCCTCACTGCGGATGTCCGCAGCCACCGGGAAGTAGGACTGTACCCCGGGTCACGCCAATGAAGTAGAGTGGGAGAAAGAAAATATTATGTTAGAAAGACACCGAGCTTTCTTAAGGTTTTCCTCCTGCTGTGTTTGGTTTTCACATTTTTTTTTTTTTTTTGATTCTTTGCTTTTGCAAGCAAGACCTGTGGCTTTAGTATTAATTCTGCCAAACAGCTGTGCCAGAGTTCACAAATGCCTTCAGAGCCACGCTTCAGGGTGATCCTGTTGAGCAGGGTTAGGCAGGAGGATAACTTGGTCCTTTGCTCTGCTTCCAAGTTTCTGTTCCCCTCCTGTGTGCTCAGTGTTCGTTGTTCATTAGGGAGAAAAGCCTTGAAACTTCCTACTTGCAAACACCCAAAGACATACTCTTTCTTGAGAATATATTCAGGGGGAACTGGGGAGGAGAGGGGGCTGGGGGGAAATGAAAGTAAAAATTTTCACCATCCAGAACAGACCTCATTAGTATAGTCAATCCTGTTTTAAAAAACAGACTTCTTAAAGCATGAGAAATCTTGTTGGCATGCATGACCACCCAGGGGCGCCAAGCTTTCTGTTAAACCGCTTAGACACCTGGGTCCTTTTAGCAAAAATATTTCTATATATCTTTTTGTTTATGACATTTTAAGGCCAAACTCCCTTCGGCAAGGTGAGGGTAGTACATCTCTTCACTGACTTTGCAGGACCTTGTGTAGGGGTGTGTGTGTGTGTGGGTATGTATGTATGCCTGTGTGTGTGTTGCAGGGAGGGTAGCAGAGGTGGAAGTACTGTTTTCGCACATAACACCTCTACACGTATCCATTCTTCTTTCCCCAAAGAGGAGTCAGAAGCCTTGCCCTTGATCTAACCCTTCTCTTCCCCACTCTAAGCCTCCCAGGTAAGTGTATATATACATCCTGATGTCCAGCACAGAAGAGCTGGACACTCAAGAATGCAGCATCCATGCTTTCTGTATTCAGCTTTCAGAGACAGAGTTTCCAATGGCAGTGCTTATTTTTATTTCTATATTTATTGTATTTCCTTTGTTAACACAGATATTACTGTTTGTCAGATATTAATCAGTGTTTTACAACTTTTCCATGTCAGATATCACATTTACCCCTTTAATGATACTTTGCTAGTCTCTAACCACTGTCAATTCCATAAACATCAAAGGGTTGGTGATGTTGTAAAGAAAATATTTGTTAAGTGTTTGAATAGATATTGAAGTGCACATGGTATAAAATTCCAAAGGTATAGAGTGTTCAGTGGAGAGTAAGTCTCCTTCCTATCTCGGGCCCCCAGTTTTTGTCTCCAGAGGTAACCATTGTTATCACTATATAAAATCATTGTTCCCCTGTTTCTTTGATAACTTATGACTAACAGATTTCAAAATGCTGTTTTGAGCAAATGTGCACCAGTGATTTTTAAACATCTAACAATTTTAAGTATATTATTTTAGTTGTCAGCTTCTGTCTTTTCCTGTTTTTCTGCTGACCACTCTGAAATGTCAGAGTGTTCAGGCCACTTTGTAGAGAGACCTTGTGGCTTTGGAGATAAACAAATAGATTCGTTTCTAAGTTCCTTGAAGTCAGAGATCAACATGGTCTCTAAACAACCTGCCACAATTACCGATGAGTACTAGGTCCATGCTAATATTATACACCCAGGCTTAAGGATAACTGATGTTCATAGTAACCTGGTGCTTCAGAGCCTGCTCCTCCTATGAGGTAGCACTAATGGCATATTTTCCTCCCCTGTATTAGATTCTTGTTTGGTGCCTTGCTGGTTGTAGCCCACACATCTTTATGGCCCGTTTCTCTGCAGGTTAACTGCTAAGGTTTGTGAAGTAACTGGTAATCGGGCAGACAGTGTTTGTAATGGTTACGAGAGGCTGCATTAGAGTTTGAGTTCTGTCTTTGACATTGGATTTGTGATCTGGGCTGGTTTTTAAACCCTCTGAGATTCAGCTCCCTCATCAGTGAAGCAGTGATTCACAGAGTTATTTTGAAGATGAGATGACCTGTTGTCACCAAAAAGCAGGTTAGTGGCCCGCTGCGTGCAGAGTCCAATTAACAAGAGTGTGGTCTGATAAAAAAAAAAAAACTGAATTCCTAAGCTAGCTTGGGGAAGGGGGCACAAAACGTCCTGCCTTTATCCACACCCAGAATGTGCTGCTTCACTTTTGCAGCAGAAAGTGGGCACTTTTATAAAGTAGGGTGGGAAGTGAGCCAGAGCAGGGGGTCCTTTGCTTCCCTGGTGCTTTACCAGACAGTTGAGTTGGCACCTTCCTGGGCAGAAATATAAGTTATATAAGTGGCCAAGCAGGCACACTCTCACCATGCCCTCCTAGTAGGTGTGAGTTCAGAGGCCACCCCCTGGAAGTGAGAGTTCTGTGGGGACATGCTTTGGTCTGCAAATTGACTGCCAACTATCCAGGAGAGATCAAAGTCAAGGTCGTCTTGGAGCACATGGTTAGATATACTTGCCCTGTAGGGAATGTCTGGTCAGGAGAAGTGAAAGGTTACATTTGCATTTCTGAAGGTCTAAGTAGGAAGCAGGGCACAGGGGGAAGCGGAAAAGAGAAAATAATTAAAAAAATTAAACTATGATTTAGAAAAATGGATGTACTTGGTTACAGTGTGTCAGGGACTTAGCAGCCTGCCTGGCATATGAAAGGCATGAAATAAGTAATAGCCCTTATTCCTGTCTGTAATAGTTTGTTCTCACACTGCTAATAAAGACATACCTGAGACTGGGTAATTTATACAGGAAAGAGATTTAATGGACTCACAGTTCCGCATGGCCGGGGAGGCCTCACAATCATGGGAGAAGGCAAGGAAGAGCAAGTCATGTCTTACATGGATGGCAGCAGGCAAAGAGAGGGCTTGTGCAGGGCAACTCCCCCTTATAAAACCATCAGATCTCGTGAGACTTATCACAAGAACAGCATGGGAAAGACCAACCCATGATTCAATTACCTCCCATCAGGTACCTTCCCCAACATGTGGGAATCATGGGAGCTATAATTCAAGATGAGATTGGGGTGGGGACACAGCCAAACCATATCACTGTCAGGGTTTGCTGTGGTTTTACACCTTCATAAGATAGGTGAATGCATCCATCAGCTCAGGGTCTGATATGGTGCAGTAACAAATGACCTCAAAAATTTCAGTGGCTTATTGGAAGAAGGGTTGATTTTTTGGCTAATATTACCCGTCCTTTATGTATCTGTCTTCGGCTCTTCCCTCTGGGACCCAGACTGAGCTGCTCCTTGTGGGAACTGCTGATGTTTTGACAAAAGAAAGCGGGAAAGTGGAAGGAACTACACAGTGGCTTTTAAGCTTCTGATTGGAAGTAAGTTTCTGCTTCTCTTCCATTCATGTTTCATTGACATTGTTGTTAATGAAGTGGATCATCATTTTAAAGGGGCAGAACTGGTAGGGATAGGCCTGCAAGGATGGGGTAGCAAATATTTGACACTAATGCAGTCTGCCTCAGTGTTTGTTGGAGGGAGTCACAATTGTGAACCCAGAGATTCATCAAATCCAGAGAATTGATCTATAGCAAGACACTCATAGCCACTGATGTATATATAAACCAGAATGCCATTTTTTCTCCCTAACAGTGGATAATGTATCTGCCCTGGGGACTGAGTATAAGAACCTATATGGGGTAAGCTTTTCTTGTGGTGGATTTGCTCAGAAGACTGAATTATAAAGTAATAGCTTATGTAGAGCATACAAAAACAAAATTTGGATATTACCAAAAGACTATTAAGATCCAGAATACACCATGGTTTTTAATCCAGTTCTCCTTTTGCAATTCTTATTGCCTGAAGTCCAAGAATGAACTAGATCGATGGCAGCATATTGTAAATAAAGCTGGAGATCACTTACAGATTTCTGACACTTCTTTTCAGGCTCTTGTTAATAGCAAATGCTTTTCTTGTCAACTGCTAATGCATCATTCCATAACTTATAATTATTCTTTTATGCTGTCTGCTTCCTGAATAATGAGACTTTATTATCATAATTACAGTGTTTTCAAATCACAGTGTAAGATGGATTAACCAGTTCTACCCATTGTGTGTTAATTCTTGCTGACTTTGGTTTCATAGTGAGTTTTACCATCCCTGGTACAGGATTTTGAGGATTTTTCTCAGTTTTTCTGCTTATAGCTGGACATCTATGGCCTGCTTGGGTAGAGCAATATGATGCAATAATGTTCAAAAATATATTACGAAAATAAAATTGAAGATGCATTTTCAAATCAATAGAAAATA
Source organism: Rhinopithecus roxellana (assembly GCF_007565055.1). Taxonomy (NCBI): domain Eukaryota; kingdom Metazoa; phylum Chordata; class Mammalia; order Primates; family Cercopithecidae; genus Rhinopithecus; species Rhinopithecus roxellana. Next base: position 24,641,844 of record NC_044550.1, on the reverse strand, counting down.
AATATTGCTTACCTATGTCATTTGTTGGATAACTGAATACATTGAGAGTTTGATTTCCAGCAGCAAAACTTTGCAAAACAGAAGGAAAGATTGTATTTTAAAAGTAAATAGCAGGGCTGAGAATGGTGGCTCATGCCTGTAATCCTAGCACTTTGAGAGACAGAGGTGGCTGGACTGCCTAAGCTCAGGAGTTCGAGAGCAGCCTGGGCATCACGGTGAAACCCCATCTCTACTAAAATATGAAAAATTAGCTGGGAGTGGTGGCGCACGCTTGCAGTCCCACCTACTCGGGAGGTTGAGGCAGGAGAATTACTTGAACCTGGGAGGCAGAGGTTGCAGTGAGCCAAGATCACGCCACTGCACTCCAGTGACAGCAAGACGCTGTCTCCAAAAAAGAAAAAAAAAAAAAAAAAAAAAAAGTAAATGCCAGCAAGGTAGAAAGGGAAGGAAAAGTATTCTGGTTTTTGTTTTTTATATTTCAAACCAGCATAATTTTGATGCCAACATCTAATATAGATGGCAAACAAAAAACAATAAAACTACAAATCAATCTTACTTAAGACTGATGATCTCCAAACCCCAAATCAGTATAAGCAGACAGTGTCAGGTAGCCACAGCAACTGAGAGTCATCCAAGGAATGCAGGCGGCACTCAGCATCTCTCTGTGTACCAGTGTAACTTATCGCCGTGCTACAGTTACAGAATTCTGTGCAGCTGTTAAAGAATGAGGTATATTTGTACGTGTAGATATGGGAAAATTATCACCCATATGTATTATTAATTGAAAAATCGGTCAGGCACAAGTGGCTCATGCCTGTAATCCCAGCACTTTTGGGAGGGTGAAGCGGGTGAATCATGAATCACCTGAGCTCAGGAGTTTGGGAGCAGCTTGGCCAACATGGTGAAACTCCGTCTCTACTAAAAATACAAAAATTAGCCAGGTGTGGTGGTGCATTTCTGTAATCCCAGCTACCCAGGAGGCTGAGGCAGGAGAATTGCTTGAACCTGGGAGGTGGAGTTTGCAGTGAGCTGAGATCATGCCATTGCGCTCCAGCCTGGGCGACAGAGACCTGTCTCAAAAAAAAAAAAGGAGAAGAACAAAGAAAGGTTCAGAACTAAATATAGCATTTTTCTATTTGTGTAAGAAACTTTTTTCTTTGTGGAGAAATGTGCTTGTATGTGTGTTTGTGTGTGTGAGTGTACATACATAGTTATGCTGGTTGTGTAAAGAAAATTTCTGTAAGGATAAAAGTAGCTTTTACAGTGGTTGTACTCTAGGAGAGAAAGACAAAAGAATTCAGGTGGGGGAGAAATACTTGTTTTTTAAATCCGTTGTTAGTGTTTGAATTTTAAAATCATGTGCATGTACTTTTAAAAAATTAAATTAGTTTTAAAATGGCTATTCTGTGTTGAAGTAACTTCACAAAACTTTTAGTAGCTATTTCTGCTGTCCTGTTATACTGCTTTTAAGTACTGTACTAATTATCAAAGATATATGAAGTGAAGTGTAGGTGGAGGGCACCTCGGGCCATCGGCTCTCAAGGGATGTGGTTAACAACAGTCAGATTGTGCTATTTGTAGTTAATGACAGTTTGTCCATCCAGTCGTTGAGTACCACTGACAAAAATAATTAATTCTGATACCAGTGTAGGCTGTGATAATTAGAACCAATTAATGGAGGCTTATATTCTTAAAAGTAATGTCTGAAATTTGAAATTATAGAATAAAATAACCATTTAAAGCATTTACTATTTTTAATCATTTACCTGTTAGAAATCAAAGTGAGGATATAAAGGATAAATGTTGCAATTATTTGTTTATAACTATTAAGTTTATTTAACCAGGTTTCATAATTCATAATATATTTAATTATAATCCAGTTAATAAACGGTAAGTTTTCTTTATGTATATATCCTCTGAAGGTATTGAAACCAAAGGGATTTTTTATTTCCTGATTTTCTTTTTAAAGTACACCTGTCATATTTTCTCTGGGCTCAAGTGACTCTATTTAGGTGAAAGAGGAACTGAGGTTTCTTTATGCTTCCCTCAACTCATTTTATTATCAAAAATCATTCTTTGTTATTGTCTGCCTTTTATGTGTGGTCTTATAGTCAAACTAGAAATGAAAAAGATAGGAAAAGCTAGTGTAGCAATTTTATAGGGCTTGGTATAAGATTTCACATATCTACTAGTTCACTGAAAGTATTGTCTATGTATCGTTTTCTTAGTCCAAATAAATTGCCTATCAGTTGATGTTCATCAAAACGTTAGAATCAAAGCTCTGAATGCCTCAAACATAAGCAGAAACTAACATGGTAATTTAATTATTGCAGGTGGGCCTTGTGCACATCATGACCAGTTTTGAAGATGCTGACACAGAAGAGACAATAACTTGTCTCCAGATGACGGTTTACCATCCTGGCCAGTTGCAATGTGGAATATTTCAGTCAATAAGGTTTTTTAACAGAGAGAAACTCCCTTCCAGCGAAGTGGTGAAATTTGGCCGAAATTCCAACATCTGTCATTATACTTTTCAGGACAAACAGGTTTCTCGAGTTCAGTTTTCTCTGCAGTTGTTTAAAAAATTCAACAGCTCAGTTCTCTCCTTTGAAATAAAAAATATGAGTAAAAAGACCAATCTGATCGTGGACAGTAGAGAACTGGGCTACCTAAATAAAATGGACCTGCCGTACAGGTGCATGGTCAGATTCGGAGAGTATCAGTTTCTGATGGAGAAGGAAGATGGCGAGTCATTGGAATTTTTTGAGACTCAATTTATTTTATCTCCAAGATCACTCTTGCAAGAAAACAACTGGCCACTGCACAGGCCCATACCCGAGTATGGCATTTATTCGCTCTGCTCCTCCCAAAGCAGTTCCCCGGCAGAAATGGATGAAAATGAGTCATGAACACAGAAAGTCTAAGAGGAGAAATATGAAGAATGAAAAGCTCTGTAGATACTGTATAGACACTACTTATTAAGAGTTTATTAGGGTTGTATATTATAGTCATCTGTTATGCTGTGAAATTTGGAATTCAGTGTTATCATTTTGAAGTCTGTAAATTGTGTTAGTCATTAACTTAGTCACCTGTTGTATTCCTGGATCTACACAAAATTATTTTGAGTGCTTGTCTGTGAGGATTAATATGCAAAAAGTGTCCTTTGAGATGAAGTAGGGTTCTCAAAATAAGGTTATATTATTTTCTTCTGCTGCTTGATTTTCATCTTGTGTTTTGCTTTGTTTTTATAAGGAACCATCTCTTGGTTTGGTCACATCATTTCACAGCAGCCATTTGTTTTTAAGGTCAAGGCTCCAGACAGGTTGTTACTGGTGTTTGCAGCGTGTCAGTACTTGCAGTACTGGAATATGTTCTAGGCTAGTGTCTGTGCGTCACTGTGGTTTTAGTATAGGAGGACTTATTTGAGAAATACTACCTTGCTTTTCTATGATTTCTTTTTACAGAATTATAGTGTGTTTACTCCTAAGATGACAGTTCTCTTCGTCTATATTCAGCATCTAAGACAAATATTTAAACATTTTAAAGAACCACTGTGTTAAGTTTAGGATTATTTACTTACCAAATTAGAAGTTTGACTTTTATGTGTTATACACAATTTTAAAATTTCACGAATTCACCTTTTTAATAGTATCCATGTACATAAAGTCAAAGTTTAATTAACCATTTTCTTTGAATTTTTTTCTAAATAAGGGAAAGAACTGTTCTTGGGCCACTTTACATAGATAAATATATGTGAATGTTTATAATTAACGCTTAAATATTCCTAGTGTTAACTTCAAAAAAGTCTTTTTCAGTTCTTAAATAATTTTTTTTATTTAAGATACTTATTCAACTTATCTTAACTAAGGTAGCTAGTGAATGTTAAGTAGATGAGGTAACCGTTCAGTTAAGTTAAAATGTAGCATTGCCAGGTAGTGAGGCTCGCTGTACAATTTTCCAGGTAAATGAAATTTCCTGTAGTGAGAGGTCCATGTTTCTGTAACAGCCTTTTAAAAATGCTTTTGTGAACCCTTTAGCCTCTTACCAAAAGAGGCTTTACACCTCATCTTGATTCAGATCATCAGTCTATTCCCGGGCAATAGTATGTGATGTCCAGCACCCTAACCCTGACTCCCCAGCCCTGGGACTATTCCAGTAGAGTGAAATATTTGTCCCTGTACAAAGTGGCCTGAATGACTGCTTGAGTTTTTGTGTCTAGTTTTCCTGCTTATTCCCTGTGATGCCCAGAGTAATGGCCCACCCAAAGATGTCCAGAGTTCATGTGCTAGTCTCCAGAACTTGTAACTGTGCTGTTACATGGCAAAGGGGAATGAATGCTGCAGATGGAATTAAAATAGATTATGCTGGATTATCTGGGTGTGCCCAATTGATCACCAGATCCTTAAAAGTGGAAGAGAGGCAGATCAGGATGTCAGAGTGATGAGGTGTGAGACGGACTTGACCTGCTGTCGCTGGAAAGAAGGAGGTCATGAGCCAAGGAATGTGGACAGTCTCTTGAAGCTGGAAAGCGTGCATTGGACATCTGGAAGCCAGAAAAGACAAAGAAAGATCCAGAAAGGAACAAAGTCTTGTAGATACCCTGATTTTGGTCCAGTGAGATATATTTGACTTGTTAACCTACAAAACTTTATGATGATAAATTTGTGTTGGTCATAAGCCACGAAATCACAGTAATTTGTCATAGCAGCAGATAGAAAACCAATATACTCGCCTTAATATAAGGTTATCTACTATTGATTCTTTCTAGGATTTTAGCTTCCTGTCTGATGTGGATTTATAGCCAGATCACCCAGCTTGTTTGAATTGCTTACAGTGGGTAGTCTCATGGTAAAGGCTTTCTATGAGTGAAGTGTATATACTTTAATGTATGCATACTGTCACATTTTGACTATTTCGGAAGACTTTCACCTCTGTTTCTTGTCTTTGAGGCTGATGAATGTGTTTCTAAGTTATAAATTTAATATTAAGGGATTCATGTATTATTGTTATTGAACCCAAACAATGTGTTACGTAATATTTAGGGCCAGAAAAATCTCATGCTCATACAGAATAATGATTTCTCCTAATGTAAATCTTGGAAAGGGTTTTGTTCAACTTGAGAAATATTAAAATTTTTTTCTATTTTTTTTTTCTTAAAAGATTGGCAAAGGAGAGAGTGGGTTGCTAAAAGTTTATTTATCATTGTTCTCCAAAGAATAGAAACACTTTCCATAGCCCAACTCCAGTAGTAAATAATAATGAATGCTTTATAATAAAAGAGCAATTGGTTAGTATTAGAATTATTTTGATTACAAAGTTAGCATTTCTGCCAGAGCTACCCAACCCCAAAGTGGGGTTGTTAGAGGAAAGCTGCCATATTTCACAGAACCGAGGAAGGAATCCAGCAGACCTCAGGTGGGATTGAATGCGCTGGCTCTGACCCTCAATGCGTATTGGCTCCATGGCGACCTGTAGCTCCCAAGGTTTACACGTTATTGATCCCCCCAAAGAGACCTGATCTCTTGATTTCATTTCCAGGGAAGGGTCAGCTTGGGTCAGGTGCCCACCCCTTCAACAATCAGCTTGTCTCAGGTAATGTAGTCACGTTATATAATGGCTGCTCTGGTCAGTGATCATGTGGATAGATACAACATTTTCTCAAAAAAAAGGTCACAGGGGGTGGGGGTGGGGCAAACAAAACTATTGGTGTTTGACACAAGGTACTGCAGCTAAGATGTGAAACCTTCCATATACACCTTAAGGACTTCTTTGTCTCTGGAAAGTGATTTTTCTGGGGCTCTTTAGGTAAAGAGGTATATGAATGCTGCGAGTGTTAGAATCATTGGCAGTCTTTTCTTGAACCTGCAACTCCAATGGTTAAATCTCATATGTCATATGGTTATATAACCATTTTCTAGAGAATTCTGTTCCTACTATCTAATGCAGTAACTGACTTAAAAGTAAAAAGTATTACTGTTAGACTCTAACATGAGTGGCAGTATTTGTTTTAATGGAGGTGGGATTAGGTATGTGTTTTTACATTAAAACATTTTTATATGTGTAGATAAATATATATGCCTTGTAGAAAAATTAGCCATAATCTTACTACCAGAAGAGAACTACTATTTACCTTGTGTGTATGTATATGTGGTGGATGGTTCCATGTTGCCTCCTGGCTCTTTTTATGTTTCCAATTCTCTAACACTTGTTTAATTCCTTATATTATTATGTTAAGATAACAGGTATTGTTATTATTTTACTATGTGGGCCATGATCGAAACTATCAAGAGTTTCCATTTCAGGTGGTGACCAAGATGAGCCCTATGGAAAGTGTGGGTGGAATTTAATGGGCTTCTAGTTGGTATGAGTTGTCCTCAGATCCAACCTATTCAACCTGCATGAAAATACTTATTTGTCCTTTACCTCTTAAGCAATGAACTTAGGGCTGGGAGCACTGGTGAAGAAACTGGGATGGCAGTAGTTTCAGCTTTGTTGCTGGTTTCATAATTTTGTTGCTGATGGAAGGCTACCAAGGGACTAGAGATGAACCAGTTTGGCCCTGCTTAGTGGCATCAGTGAAATAACTGCTTGAAAGGCCCAAATCAAGACAGTAACTTCTTTATTTTTTTCAGACTACTCAAGTGCAGTAGTCAGAAGGGGGAAAAAGAGTAGAACAAGAAATTCAATCTGTAACTGACTATGAACAATCAACTGAGCTAACTCAACAGTGACATTTCAAAACAGAAAACTTCTGAGTTTAGACAGTCACAATAAGGTGTGACAATGAAATTTCTCCTTAGTTCAAAGTGCCTTTTTATAATAATACCACTTTCGGCATCTTGAAAGTTTTTTAATCCTCCAAAGTTAGGTTAGACACATTCTTTTTTTTTTTTGAGTCAGAGTTTCACTCTTGTTGCCCAGGCTGGAGTGCAATGGCACAATCTCGGCTCACTGCAACCTCCGCCTCCCGGGTTCAAGCAATTCTCCTGCCTCAGCCTCCCGAGGAGCTGGGATTACAGGCATGCTCCACCACGCCCAGCTAATTTTGTATTTTTAGTAGAGACGGGGTTTCTCCATGTTGGTCAGGCTGATCTTGAACTCCCAACCTCAGGTGATCTGCCCGCCTCAGCCTCCCAAAGTGCTGGGATTACAGGCATGAGCCACCGCGCCCACCCAGGTTAGACACATTCTTTTTAATAGCTAAGCAAAAAAATCCCCTGAAGCCCCCCAAACTCTCAAAACAATACTGACCTAATTTCTACCAGAAAGAATTGTACAGTGTTGAGTGTGGGCTCTGAGTCATACTGCTTGGGTTTATCGACCATTCCTGTAATTTGACATAACTCAGATTCCTCTTTTGAAAAACAAGGATTAAATAGTGCTTCCTTCATAGGGTCTCTGTGAATATTAACTGAGATACAGTATGTAGTCTCCTTACCACAGCGTTTACACACAGTATGTGTTCCTCTGAGTAGCACGGGGCAGAGTTAGGTCCTCATTTTTAATGGTCTCATATAAGATTTCTGAACTACAGAGGACATTATCTGGGTAGGAGGAAAAAAATCTTTAAATTTGAAATAATAATACTCATACAATTTATTTTGATATCATTTTCCAAATTTAATTTCATGTTTCACCTTTAATATTTCCTAAGGATTCAAGAATCAGATGCAGGGATTCTGTTTCTCTCTGTTTTAGATGTTATTGTTGTTGTTTTATATTTAGGATTTCAATGTGGAATCTCAGATTTCTTTTGTAAACTCCTTTACTGTCAGATAATTAACCAGAAATACTAAATAAATTAAGATGGGAAAACACTATATATTTAATATAAAATCTTTTTTAGATGTCTGTATTCTCAAGAAATTATGATTAGGACATATTTACATAGTTAAATGAAACCTCTGGCCTCTGCTAGAAAAATGTATTTCTCTATCGAAAAAAAAAAGCAGGTATAATCCCAAAATACATCATTTCAAAAGTTCTAGTGTTACCAGTGGTGAGTATGGGCAGGCTCCATAGTCCTTGATCTTTGTCTTCTTGGGAGAAAGAATTCAGCCAAGAGACAAGTATATTTAAGGCAGAAACAAGAGTTTATTGAAGCAAAAAAAAGTACATTTGGATGGAACCAAGGGGCACGTCAAAAGATTGAGCACCCAGCCTGACCTTTGTCTTAGGGCTCTAGAGGTTTATTATTTCCTATTTTTTTCTCCCTGTCTCTTCCCCTCCCTGTATGTGCAGTGGTTTGCCAGTATCTGGGAGGGCCTTTTGGTGGTTGAAGTTATGCACATGCTCTCTTAAGGCAATTTTCCCTTACTGGGCTAGCGCCCACCTGCCTCTGTCATTTTGCCCCTTACTGTGCATGCCTGAACATGCCCCCAGAGGAAGGCCAAACTCTGTCATCTTATATTCTTATTGGGAAGTTGTTGCCCATGAGCTCAAGATGTCTCCCGTTAGATTTTCCCCTCCCTGTCACCAGCCCTGACATTCTTTGTGGCCCTGTCCTGCCCTGTTCATATCTGCCTACCTACTCTAAAACTAGTATCTTAAATAAAAACCCTTCTATAACTTCACATCCCCTTCCAGCTACCCCATTTCTCTGCTCTTTTCAAGTTGTCTGCATTAGCTGTTCTTTATTCCTCATCCCCAACTCCCCAGTTTCCATCCCTTCATTTGTATAACTGTCCCCAAATGCAACTAAAGCAGCGGACCTCTTTTCAAAGCATTTGCTATTGTTGAGCCCTCCGATTTCCTGGCCCCTGTGACACTATGCTCTGGTTCCTGCATTTCTCCTGTATCTGTTTCTTTTGGCTGTTTCACTACCCCCAACTTCTAAATGTCAACACTTAGTTGAGCTTCTCTATGTGCTCCCCTGGGGTAAACTCAGCTGGTTTAATGACTTAAAATACCATTTTCCTACTAATGACTCCCAAACTTGAACCTAGACCTCTTTCTTGGGCTGCAGACATATATCCCATCACCAACTTGACATCTTCATCCAATTATCTTATAAACACCTCAAAGTTAACTTTTCAAATAGAACTCTTTCATTTTCCCCCCTTTCCCAAACCTGTTTCTCCCATTACATTTATTAAGTCAAATCAGAACCAAGAAGTTACAGTTAAGGGCACTTGCAGCTACTAGGCTGGCTCTCAGACATCTATAGATTTGGCCAGTAGGGAGACAATGAGTCCAAATAGATTGAGACAGTTTATTATTTACAGACAGCAAAACCAGCATCAGCATGGAGTCAGCTCCCTGTATCCCTGGTCCTTAGGGATGTCCCTGGATGACACTGAACCAAGGGGACAAGATGACAGATGACAAGTATAAATAGCTCTGTTGTTGAGGAGCCAACTCTAAGCTGTAGCTAAACATTTTAATAGTCGGTATCTGTACCTGAATGAGAGTAAGGTCACTGGAAACCAGTTGGATGAGAAATTGCCTCATGGCAGCCTTTTGTAAGATAGGGAGGTATTTTGCAAGATAAATGGCCCTTTGACAGCTCCTTTACGATGGCCTATCTTGCCATGGAGGATCCAGAGAGGATCACGACGTTTTTCTACCAAGACCTGTGTCAGACTGTAGTTGAGTTTTGCCTACGTCGACTATGTGAAGTGAGCAAGGTAGCCACGGCACCGTGCCAGATGTGTTACCCTACAGTAGTATCTGATTCTACCCCTTTCTTTAGTCTTATATCCAACTCACCAGAAAATCCTGATGCTTCTGCCTCTAAAATCTGCTCTGCCTTTTCAAAGCCATTGTAAACCCAAGGCACACTATATTCCACTAGGAATACTATACATCCACTCTTGCCTTCTTACAATCCATTCTCTACACAGCAACTAAAGCAATCTTTTGAAAATGTGTATATGATGACTGTACATCCTTGCTTACAAAAAATGTCAGTAGCTTTCTATTACACATCAAATAAAACTCATTCTTGGCCTACAAGGTCTTGCATCATCTAGCCCTTAACTACCACTCCAGTATCATCTCATACCACTCTTCTCCCTCACTCGTGATGCTTCATTCCCAGTGGTCTTTTTATTCACAGAACATAACAAACCCACCTCAGGTACTCTGTACTTGCTGTACCCTTTGCTGATAAGATGCTTCACACCAGGCTTTTTTACTTGACTGGTTCCTGCTTAACAATTAGGTTTTAGCCAAGTTAACAATGAAAACTTAAAACAATTAAGTTTTAGCCAAGGTATCTCCTCAGAGAGGATTCTCCTGACCTATGAGAAGTAGTCAATTGGCCCCCAGTTACTCTCTCTCCTATAATCTTGTATATTTTCTAACTGTGACCTGTGATTTTCTTACATATATGTTTACTTATTATTGTCTATCTCTCTCACCAGAATGGTAAGCAAAGAGCAGAGACCTTACATGTCTTTGTACTTCTATGTCCCTAACACCCACCAGACACAGTTCCAATATTAATATTATTCCAATATTTGCTGAATAAATTATTTCTAGTACTTTTTATAAACACAAAATGTTAACTTTTTTTAACAGTTAAAACACATTTTCAAGTTTAGTTCCATCTTGCTTTCTTAATTTACTTCTTTTTGTCTTCACATCAGATTTAATAAAATAATTACAAGTCAGGAATCAGAATACCTGCATATTTATGGAGTAAAACCAGTAACAGTCAAATAACTTACTACCTTTAAGTGTAAAAATGTGTTTATTCACAACCATTTGTAAATTACCATTTGTTACCATTCCTTCAAAAAATTCTTTATGAACAAAAAGCCAAGAAAAATTACAATAGTAGCTTATGCCAAACCAAAAATATACATCTGATGTATACAAACTTTAAAAAGCATTAACACAGGCAATGTGAATATAGATTACCTTAAAAATATTTCCAAGACACAGCTACAACTTAAGACATATAAATAATGGCATTACCTAATGTATTATATTTACATATTTAAAGTATCATATTAATTTCTATGAAATAAAAAAGGAGATAAAACTACAGATGTCATTGCTTAGCAGTTCAAATATTGAAAGGGCCACATGATTTTTTTTTTAAGTACAGCAAGAACTTTAGGTTACTATTTATATCTGGACCTTCCTATATTTATAAGAACATGCACTGTCATTGTTGCAAGAGAAAAAAAAATTAAAAACATTAAGGAAAAACCAAAAAACAGTTTGCTTACTAAAATCATACCAAATCCTCAGCAAAATCAAGGAAAGCAATTGTGGAGTGTTTTCTATTCCTGGCGTTTTAAATTGACACATACATTTTAGAGAAAAGAACAGCTGATTGTCTATAAAAAAATGCAGTTATAGATATTGATATGCTTAGTTCTATCCCATTAAAGCACCTTGTACTACAAGGTAAACGAAAGCTTAATAAAATCAATGGAGCCTTTCATACCAGAAAGGATTTTATTTGAAATACCCGTATTACCTTTTTAGATTTTCCTTTCTTAAATCATGCAGAGAATATGTTCTGCGTAAAATCTAAGATCATTCATTGGAAATATAGAATTTTTAAAAAATAATGGCACCTAAAAACCTAATACTATATATCAATTAAAGTCAATATAGTGGCATGTAAAATGAAGTGGAAAAAACTATATATATATATATATATCTTCTTAAGTATTATTTTTTATTATTACCAACTTGAAATGTCCAAACTCTGAAGGGTTATTTTTATATTATCTTTTGTTCAGATTGAATCAACATTATCATACTAGGACATGTAAATAAGGACATGTAATGCTGATACTTCTGCATTTCTTAGAGTCATCTACTCAAATCAACTGTACTTACTATTAGATAATAAAATCCAAAGAAGTCATAGAAATAAATAATGCTGGAAAAGGGAACACTATTCTAAATCTGAATCTGACAATCCCTCCTCATGCTTCCTTCACATCTGCTGAGAATTAACAAAAAAAGTCTTAATGTTTTCATAGTTAGACAATGAATAGGCTTCATAAATCATTCAAAGTAAAATTAATTTAAAAAATGGAAAGTGGAAATCTACAATAGTAAACAGAAATGCTATAAATAAAAGACTTAAATTTAATTGGTAACATGACAGGACCATTAAATTGGTCTTGAAAAGCAGAAGGCAGATGATGAAATTGCACTTAATTCTGTATCAGTTCAGATCCTATCATCCCTACTCCTTTCTAATAAAATAAGCATTTACAACATGGTTTCTTACACATCTCCCTTACAAAAAGGCTCAGCACAATCACTTATACATTCTAGTTGGTTTTTAACATTTGGTCATAACTGATAAACAAGGTCACACAATTTTACCCTATCGAGTCTGTTGATCTGTGTCAGAATACCTAATGCCAGAATCAGACAGTTCTAATACAGGATTTACAAATCCAGAATACTCGGAATTTCCATTATCATCCATTTCGGCACTAACAAAATCATTCTCCCACTCCAGCCCATTGGAATCATCAGAGGCTGATGTAGGATTACTTCCAGTCTTCTTGTTGCTATACTTAAGTGCTGCCCGTAGAATGTCTTCCTCTGTTTTGGAACGTTCTCTCATTGGAAGCATTCTATTCATTCCTATGATTTGAACAGAGTTTTTAGAAATCTCAGAACAGATAATAAAGCTATATTTAAAAACTTCCAAGTTTAGCAATATAGTTTTTATTTAACTATCAGACTTGATGTGTGAATTAAAGACCCAGTCCCATGGAGGTCTTCTTAAGGGAGCTTGTTAGGGTCTAACCCTGAAGTATGCCTCAGATAAAAATAAATATTAACAGTCACCAAAGGGCAGTTTTGATGCATCATTTATTATCTGATAGGATGAAATTCCTGAAGAGTCATAAATAAAACAGAATGGATGGAGGATTTCAATTGCTATTAGTCTTATATGGCCAAGTTAGTATGTCCGCCAAAGTCCTTTCCTACCCACATAATTTCATTTCCCAGAGAATGACAGTCACTTTAATGATAACATGTACTTTTCCAGCATTTAGTAGGCTCCAGTTAATGTTATATACATGTCACAGATATGAACTGATTTAATCCCCAACAACTCTATGGAGTACAGTACTATCATTATTCTCATTCTGTAGTTCAGCTAACTGGGACAGAAAGGCTAAGTGATTTGGGTAATGTCACATAGCTAAACAGTGGTGAAGCAAGAATTTTAATCCATTCAATCTGGCTCCAAAGTCTGTGGTCTTATGCTCTTCCGACTCTACCAAACAGAGGAGAGACGTTTCTATGGGAAACTGTTCTAGATCTAATTCGAAACAAAATGAAATTGGTAAAGTGAAAGTGTCAATAATCTTGAAAGGAAAAAAGAATGTCATTTTACTGGCAGAAGGAAGGGAGAGAGGACAGAAAAGAAGTTTGAATCTGTAAGTACAGAATCAACATTGGTAACAGAATTAAAATCTAGGATTCGCAAAGAGATTGTAATATTCCTAGACACATTTAATGATTTTCTTTTTTGACCTTGAAGATCAGATCCCACCATAAAAGAACATTTAAATCTGTATAACCGTTGTCTGTCACTCCTGAAAAATCACCAGGACTCAACCCAGTAACACAAGTTATTTCTATAGATATGATAAAAATATGAGCTAGATACTAATATAATTTTGTAGATTTGTATCTGGTGAATTTGTTTCTGTGGATTTATTTTTAAGAGAAGTTATATTTAACTTCCGGCTTTAGAATGTCCACAAGGGGGTAGTAATCATTCATACCGAGTAATGTCATGGGCTTGGATTACAAAACCTTAAAGAAATTAACATTTATTTTCTAAATCTAAAGATACATTAAAAATTAAGGAATTTTCTAAACATTTTTATCAACAGTGATAATCACCATACAATAACAGTCTAAAAAGTGTTTATATGATTTTTCAAGGGCTTGAATTTATTTCCATTTAAATAAAGACCAAGGTAGATTTATATAAATCAACACAGATTACGTTAAATTTTTCAGGTAAAATTGTGAATTATAAAATACCTTCTTCATCTTCCCACTCTAGATCTAAGGATGTGCTGTCGTCATTTCCACTAGTTGATTTAGTTTTGGTCATTAAATCACAACTGCTTTCTGTATTTGGTGTCAAAACTGTAGCATCTGATGAGAGTCCTAGAGTATACACGAAATACAACTGAATACTCTCATCTACTCTTCTACCACAACAGCCATTTTATTTTGTAACAATTATCTCTCTCTAAATATTATTATTACTTTTAGCTTCATAAGAAATAATTCTGGGCCGGGCGCGGTGGCTCAAGCCTGTAATCCCAGCACTTTGGGAGGCCGAGACGGGCGGATCACAAGGTCAGGAGATCGAGACCATCCTAGCTAATACGGTGAAACCCCGTCTCTACTAAAGAATACAAAAAACTAGCCGGGCGAAGAGGCGGGCGCCTGTAGTCCCAGCTACTTGGGAGGCGGAGGCAGGAGAATGGCGTGAACCTGGGAGGCGGAGCTTGCAGTGAGCTGAGATCCTGCCACCGCACTCCAGCCTGGGCGACAGAGCCAGACTCCGTCTCAAAAAAAAAAAAAAAAAAAAAAAGAAATAATTCTGGAAATCATTTTATTGGTAAGTTTCTGTTAGGAACAGTATAAGAAACTTTTCTCTCTTTTTTTTTTTTTTTGGCCATCTAAGCATAGCAAACATGCAAATTTAAGTGATTATAAACTTTTCAAATATGGTGAACTCTAGATAATATTTTTAACAGTCAATTACAAAGGGGCACAAAAAAAGGATGAACAAGAAAGATAAAAAGCAACCTATATTTTCAAAAGGACCCACTACTATACTATGCTTCCACTATTGGGAAGCATATGAGTTTTTGCTTTTGAAACTTGAGGAAATATTTTAATCTTATAAGTCTATTTGTAATAAGTAAAAAACAAGTACACTTTTCTATTACTTCCTCCCATCTTTCCTTTCTTTTTTTTTTTGGAAAGGGAAGGGTTAGGATCACAGTAGAAATGGAAAAAGGAGTGCTTGACTCCCTATATGGATCTACAGAAACAGTCTGAGATTTTTCTTTGCTCCAACTTATTTTTAAAAAGAAAAGATGAGGTTGTATAATTAATGACTACCTAGGAAACTGACCTATCTGGGAATTACAAATTTAAGAACAGAAAGTTATTCTACAGAAACAGAGCCAGAATCTCTACTTATCTGTTTACTGTGGCATAAAAAAAGTACAGAAAATACTTTAAAAAACTTACTACTACTTCGAAAAACTTCATACTGTGACTTTATATTTCTCAAACAAGATTCAAACTCATCTTCTGGTCCTGAACTGTAATAAAAGTGAAATAATTTTTTAATATATTCATGATAGATGCAATATAACAAATATTTAAGCTAATGATGGCATTTTGGCTTGAAGACCTATGTCATACAAATTCATAACTGCTGTACAATTAGAATAACCTATATGAAAATAGTTCTTAATTTTCTTAATACTAGCATGAAACTGAAAATAAGATGATTTTGGTTAATCCTGAAATCCAATCTCCAAAGCTTAGCCATAAGTCCAACTTTACAATAATGAAGCATGAACAAAATTCTTTGAACGAGTAGTGATACTTGTGGAAATGTGACACTGAAATATCTCTTCCAAAAAATGACCACACATAAACTTTATTGTAAGAAAGAGAGGGACTAAGGAAAACACAAACAACTAAGGTATAAATAACTCACCCAAAGACTTTCAGCTATGGTATTACATCTATATGGGAAATGAGACCACTCTTAAAAATGCAATAAAGTCAGTTTAAATGAATAATAATCATGTTTCAATTTAAATGCTCTCAGTATTCTTCCAAGGCAATGTCTTTTAGAAGGAGTAATTTTTAGGGAACACATAAACATGAATACGTATATACACATCTCGAGGTGAACAATGCTCTACGTAGCAATAAAATGTTCTACCACAAAGAGAAGGAGGCATATGTTTCATTATTTACCTTTGATATTCTCCATTGTTGGAAGGATGATACTGCTGCACAATTCTCTGCCTTTCTTGCTTTGGAAACATAATGTAATAAAAAAAAAATCACTCTGTTGTAAAATTATGTATTTTAAAACCACTCATGCAATACCAAAAAGTATTTTTTTTCTAGTTTCTAAAAAAAAAAAAAAGTTATTCTGTTGACATATTTTTCCTTAAATCCACCACTATTCAATTCTATATCCCCTTATTTATGGGAATAATTTTTCTGAATTTATCCATGTATAATCCAGAAGTGGCCAGAATATTCATAGTGTTATTTAAAAAAAAACTTTTTTTAAACAGATATGTATTGATATTCTTAACATTCTTAGTATACCCAAGAACTTTCAACCTATTGGAAAAATGAGGAGCAGGAAAGGAATAGTTAAAACAATACAAGAAGTTCTATTCTGGGTGAAATAAGTAGCAATAAAACAACAGATTTATAAGATCTGGCTGAGTTGACTCAGAAATAATAAAAGCAATTGACTAAGATTTAGAAGAACTGTCAGAGTTGTCGCTCTGATAGCTATTAGCTATGTATTCCTGGCATGGCCTTTACCTACTGTTCCTTCATCTATAAATTACAGATAGCTGTATTACTGCTCTAGCAAGCTCAGGGTTACCATGAAAATCAAATGATTGGTGGGTGTCTGTGTATGTTTGTGTGTCAGTATGTACTGTATAGACTGTAATGTGTTCCTATATCAAATATTTAAACCAGGGTAGGAAAAACTCAGAGAACCCTGGAAATCACCCATATGGATCCTGCATATGGAATGCTTTGTCTTTAAAAGGGAAGCAGTAGATAATCTATTACAGTAAAAAGAGTGCCTATATGATAACCAGAAAAATACTTTTCTTAGTAGAAGGTAAAAGTTAAAAACTTGTTCATTATTTAGAACTGACTTAAAAAGCAAAGATATTCCTTCATATAATCTGCTAAAACAGCAGAGAGAAAAAAAAAATGAAGGGAACGAGGGGGGAAGGACACAGTTCACACAGAAATCATGTAACAGTATGATACACATGATATTTCAGTTTCTTTAAGTTTTACAATGTGACATGATCTTTATACTACTTCAATTAACACTACAGAGGTGAATCCAAACAGGTAAAATATGGAGGAAGATATTAAGGATACTGGCTAAGCACTGTTGTGCTTGAACTTGGGCTCTGGCCCTTATTAACTGTAGGATCTCAAGCAAGTTACAAAACATATCCTACTCTCAGTTTTCTCATTTGTAAAAAAGGGATTAAAAATACTATCTCATAAGATTGTTGTGAGGATTAAATAAGGTAAAACACTGCTGCTCCTGACAGTTAGGTTCCATAAATGTTACTTATAGTTGCCAGACATTATGGTAATGCAGCATGGTAAGATACGGTAAATCTGCTGCCTTCCCTGATAATATATCAAAGATTTCTCAAGACCCAAACTCCCAATCTCCCAAGGACACAAGAATAGAGATGAGAAGCAAATAATAATCTTATGGGGCAAAACAGCACAGTTTATCCAGTTCCAGGGAATAAAATAAATTCTAGCAATTGAAGAAACTGTTAAAAAAAAAAAAAAACCCTCACAAAACAAAATGCTTTGCCAATTATATTTAAAGGCTAGTTTGGCAACATTTTCCCTCTAAGAGTACATTTAATTTTTCCGAAAGAATACTGAGTTTTATAGCACTAAAATTCATCTTTAGGATAAACAGGAATCAACATTTGCTAATCTAAAGCTAAATAGCACTGAGCATCAACCATGTAATCTGATATTATTTCTAGCTGTTAAAGACTGACTAATTTGCCTTGAAAATTCTTAAGAATATATGGGTAAATACATTCGTTGTTAAACAAGAAGTCCTTGAGAATAGGAAAAAAAAGTCCCAACTAAGATTGGTTAGAGCAAATAAGGAGAAAAGCAACCCTAATATATGCTGGGGTCTTTTCCCCTCACCTCCAAGAGCTTTCGCTGCTTTGCTGCCCTGGCTGCTTCACGCTGTGCAGCGTATAAAGCTTCTTCTTCTAGTCTTAACTTCTCTTCTTGTAAGGCTAACTGTACATGAACAAAACAATAAGGATTAACAAAAATCAGAACCTGTCTAACTGCTCTAAAAATAAAATGCTTCTATTTATAAAACAAAAAATAAATTATTAAAAAATAATTGATCTCTACAAAGCGTAACAGAATTGAAATGTTTGCAACTGTTTGTTTAAATTGCTTCTTTTACAAAATAACCCAAAGGATATAAAACACATTACAGGATTCTTTAGAAATTGAGTCATGAAGCAGTAGCATCTACTCTGTATAAAGTATTTCTTTAGAATATGCAGTGATCTTCATTTTAAACAATCATTCCAACACCTATCACCCTCACTAGTTGGACAGTTTTGGCCCTCATAAATCCAGTACCTTTAAGATCAATTACATCACTGTTGACCAAAGTGAACTCAGCTTTCACAAAATTCATGTTTTGTCATCTAATTAACATCAATGCACGTCTCCTTAATTTTATTACTATCAAACTATCAAAAAATTACTTTCAAATGTACGTTCTTGCCATTCCTAAGAGCACGCAAACTGCTTTAGTAGTATCTATTGCATGTTAAAGTTAACTTGAAAATCAAATTTCAACATAAATTTTTCTCTTTAGACTATTAACAGCTACTGTACAGTTTGTTAATGCTTTGGAAATCACTAATTGGTCCTAAACATACTTTTCTTTTTGAGACAGGGTGTTATTCTGTCACCCAGGCTGTAGTACCATGGCACCAACACTGCAGCCTTGACCTCCTGGGCTCAAGCCATTCTCCCACCTCGGCCTCCAGAGTAGCTGGGACTATAGGCGTGCACCACCACCCCAGGTGAATTTTTGTATTTCTTGCAGAAATGAGGCCTTGCCAAGTTGCTCAGGCTGGTTTTTAACTCCTGGACTCAAGTAATCTGCCCATCTTGGCCTCCAAAGTGCTGGGACTACAGGCATGAGCCACCATACCCAATTTAAACAGACAAATATATGTATATGTATGTATGTATGTGTGTGTATTAATTTTTTTTCTGAGACAGGGTCTTGCTCTGTCACCCAGGCTGGTGTAGTGGTTTCCCTTCAACCTCCCATAGCCTTGAGGATCCTGGGCTCAAGCAATCTTCCCACTTCAGCCTCCTTAGTAGCTGGGATTACAGGTGCATGCTACCATGCCCGGCTAATTTTTGTATTTTTTTTTTTTAGAGATAGGTTTTCAGCATGTTGCCCAGGCTGGTCTCAAATTCCTGGCCTTAAGTGATCTGTCCACCTCGGTCTCCTAAAGTGCTGGAACTACGGCCACCATGCCTGGTCTTCAACAGAAAAATTTTAAATGTGCAGTGGAATGTGAATAATTCCATTTAGTTTAGTGGGTGCAAAACAGTAATTATAGGCCATTTCCACAAACACATTAAATAACTTTAACACTTACGATTATCAGTACTTAGTTCTCTGAGAACAAATACACCCACCAAGACAAAAAACTCTTCAAAAAACCACTTATTGTGAAACAGGGTAATTTTTTAAAAATTTGCTTTTTGTTGTTGTTTCCTTTTTGAGACAGGGTCTCACTCTGTTGCCCAGGATGGAGTGTAATGGCATGATCTTGGCTCACTGCAGCCTTGACCTCTCTGGCTCAAGCAATCCTCCCACCTCAGCCTCCCAAGTAGCTGGGACCACAGGCGTGCACCCCCATACCAAGCTAATTTTGTATTTTTTGTAGAGATGGGGCTTTGCCATGTTGCTCAGGCTGGTCTCCACTTCTTGGGCTCAAGCAATGCACCTGCCTCGGCCACTCAACGTGCTGGGATTACAGGTCTCAGCCTGCTCTAAAAGTTGGTTTTAAGTATCAAGGTGCATATTCTTGCCAGAGTTCCTACTTTGTGAATTAAGAAATTGTTTTTAAAAGAATGTACTATCTCCATTTTTTGGCAGCATATGATTTCTGATAAATTAAGCCAAACTCAAAGAAATTATAATAGGCTGGAATGATTTTTTTAACTTTTAAATCATATTCATCTGTATATATCTAAATATAGGTTCAATGACTCTACAGAATATATTATCTAATGACAACTCTCTCCTTTATGATAACATGTACTTAAGCAATATAAAAGACTATTCACCTCTTTTTGAATTTTCCTATCAAGATCTTTTTGTTTTTCGGCAATGGAATCATAATGCCTTTCTCTTAGGTCAACAATTTCTTCCTCAGTAAGAGGCCTAGAGAAAAAAAAAGGGAGGAGAAAAAGAAAAAACAAAAACTTCTGATGAGTCTAAGTCCAAATAAAACACTCAAAAGCCAGTGAAATTCTCAAATTTTGCTGTTAAAAATGTTAAAGCAATTTGCCACAACTTCAATTGTTAAGAGTAAAAAGTATACATTCTAACATTTGCTATGACTAGTATATAAATTGGTGAGTTGATACAATATCAGAATAGTTTTTAAAGCACTACAGCCACCTTTTAAGAAATATGGATTTTATTTACCTTCATCTGGCTCTGCTTCAGCCATCTGACCTATGGGTATATACCCTAAACCATATCCCAAAATGCTCATCATAAAATACAGATGTCAGTACACTATTACACCCTGATCTCAGCCCTCATACCATTCTGGAACTCTTCTTAATCCTCCTAAATCACTCTGGCTTCCCCAGGCCCTTCATCCTTCCCTTTTCTTCCAGTCTGTCTGTCCCAATCATCTTCCGGCCTTGCTTTACTTACAACCAACATGGACACCAAGGCAGATCTGAACTACTTTCTTACCAACATACTCACCTTCTTGCACTCCTATCATTATTCCATATTCACTCAGTTTACTCACATTCTGACCCTGGGTCATTTCCATGATCAGCCCTTCCTGTTTCAGGCTGCTAGAGAAAACTGACATCAATTTGGCACTCGGCCCTCAGCAGTAGTCCTTTTACATACATGTGGCAACTCCTTCACATATCCTATACTACCAAATTAAAAATCTTCACATACTCAAGTTCCTTATTCATACTTTTTTTCTCTTAAAAGGCAATTTCACTCCACTTTAAGAAATGAGGAGTATCAACCATGAATCACCCCAACTTTGTGGCAACCCCCACTTACTTACATATATCCTTCCTATTCTCCTCACCATCCTCTAAAGAGGAATGTTCTTAACTTGTTTGGAGTCACCTACTACATTTACACTTTTGATTCATTCACCATTGAGTCCACCTCTCCTGCCCCACTCCAGAGAATTATCTGGGACCTTGTTCTATGAATTAGTACCTCTCTTTTACGTTTAACCTATTCCTTTTGTCTGTTTGCACCTCTCTTCCATGGGAAGGAAGAAAGGGAGGAAATGAGGGAGGGAGGGGGAAGGGAGGGAAGAACTAAGAAAAAAATCTCCATTTGACCTGTATCTATCTCAAGCTACTGCTCCCTCTTTCTTTCAGCCAAGTCCTGAAATTAAATGTATAATATCAATAGTCAGCACATCTAGCACTTACTATGTGCCTGGCTCTCTTCTAAATGTTTCACATATATTAACAAATTGTAATCTTCACAACAATCCTCCAAGGTAGCTGTAAGGATTATACATATGAGGGAAGTGAGAGGAAGACAGATTAAGAGTATGGCTAAGTCATATAGTATGTGGCAAAGCTAGAATCTGAACCCCAGGTAGTGTAGCTCTTATTCTTAACTACTCTTCTTCTCTTGCCTTCATGTCCTTACCTCCCATTCACTTGTCAACTCGCTGTAGTCTACCTCTGCTCCCATCACTCCAATAACTCTAGCAAAGGTAATCAATGGATGCTATGTTGCCAAATACAATGGACAATTGTAAGTCCTTATCTTACTACCTCGGTTTCATGGGACAGTTTCATTCCCATCTGTCTCCCCTCCCTTGGCTTCCCAAGCTCTCCTGGTTCTTCTTTTTGCCTACTACTTCTTGGTCATCTTCAGAATCCTCTTCTAGTGTCCGCCTAGTCAATCCTCAGATCACTGCTCTCTCACCATGCTCCACCTCTTCCCAGACCCCCACCTCAGTTAGGTGATCTTGGTAACTATCATGGTTAACTAGCCATTTATAGGTATTATCTCCTACTTCCGTCCCTCCAGCTCTAACTTCTGCTAGCCCTAGTTATATATTAGGGCTTTAAAATTTTTTCTTTGAAATACAACTGAAATAAAATGAAATATAGATTTTAAGTGTTCAGTTCATAAAGTTTTAATACTTGTATATACTCATGTAACTTCCACTGGAAGCAAGATATGTGACATTTCCATCACTTCACATACTTTCCTTGTGCCCCTTTACAATCAGTTCTCTCACTTCGCTTATGCAATTTCTTCTGTCTGGAATGTCCTCCTGCTCTGCCTGGATACTTAAGCACTAACCAACCCTTCAACAATCAACACCAGGTGTTATCCCCTTAAAAATGTCTTCTTGGATTTATCTCTCCAGACAAGAAGCTGTTTTGGACCAACAGCCTCTTCTCTACGGTTCCCTAGAATGTTCTATAATCACTATTTAATTGCTTTCCCTACCTCATATTGAAATTAGTCATCTCGAGAATCTATCTCCCAGACCAGGATGTTCTTTCTTCTAATGGAGAGACTATGTCTGATTTTTAAAATCCCAGTGTCTAGCACAGTGCTTGGCACATGACAGTTGCTTAATAAATGTTTGCTAAACTAAAAAAACTAAGGATTATATGTTCATAATGTAACACTGTATATGAAAATATTCTCTTGAAATTAAGAACGCTCTTTTGACTTAAAGATACTTAAGTAACATGCAATTTTAATAAAATATGTAAAAGCTGCTTAAATAATGATAGTACAAGGTTTTAGTTACTATTAAAAGATGTGAAAAAATTTAGAAGAACAAGTTTTAGAATGCATAAAGAAGGAAAGGGGTAATAAAGTTAAAAAATTTAAAAGAAATGTACTTATCAATACTAATGGTTTTAAGAAAACTAAAAAACATATAACAGGTACAACAGGAAAGCATCTAGGCACTTACATTAAATTCTTTAATATTCAAAACAGTCCTTTTGAGATATATTTGTCTCAATCTTATAGAAAGAAAAAACTAAAAGTTCTGAAATGTAAACTGCTTAATGTCTCAAAGTAAGCAAATGATAAAGCATGACTTCTTAAGAGTTTTCTTACAGTTCGCATAGAAGTTTTTTTTTTTTTTTTAACAAAGCCTTACCTATGACTGCTTCCTGGGCTCTCCCCCTGTACAAAAATTAATTAAACAATTAAAACAAATTAGCTAAATTCCATTTAAAGTAATCAATACAATTTTTATTCAGTCTAAATACTTTCAACTTACCCATTTTTATCAGAGTAAATACATTTCACTATTAAATATATTTCACTACTAAAAATACTTGAAACCAAAAGTTTTAAAAGTTTGCTACTTCTCCATAGCAAAATTTAGTTTACTATCTAGCTTAATTAAATAAAATCATTTGCTGGACATTTCTTAATTTTTTTTAAACAAATATTTGTTATATACCAAATGAACTGGGGTCAGGATGGTATTAGACAACATATTCTCTATGTTCTCATTTATATTAACAGTTGATCCTCACTTTTTTGCAGTTTCTGTATTTGCAAATTTGCTTACTTGGAAAATTTACTTGTAACCACAAAATCAATACTCTTTGAGCTTTCTTGGTTATTCAAGGACAGGCATGGAGCAGTAAAAATTTTGAGTTGCTCAGCAATGCACATTCCCAGATGAAGTAGAACAGGGCGACAGACACTCTGCTTTCTTGTTTCAGCTCTCATGCTATAAACAAGTGTCTTTTTTACAGTCTATTTAGTGCCACATTGTTTGCATTTTTGTGCTTTTTGGCTGGCGATTTCTGTTTAAAATGGCCTCCAAGTGTAGAATACTAAGTATTCCAGTGTTCCTAAAGGCCAAGAAAGCTATGATGTGCGTTATGGGGAAAATATGTGCGTTAGGTAAGCTTCACACAAGCATGAGTTTGTGCTACTGGCTGTGAGTTCAAAGTTAATGAATCAATAATATATGTTTAATACGGTATCTTACACAGAAACATACATCGAATGAGGCTATATACTGATTGATGAACACATTGTGATCAGAGGCTTGCAGGAACTTAACCCTGTATTTCCCCTGCAGTAATGCTTCAGCATTCACTAATTTAGCATTTACAGCAACTTTATCAAACATAATTACAATAATGAGCATCAACTTTTTGTTTTCTTTCACAAGGTTATGAAATTATCTGTAGTTTTTTCCTCCAAAGCAAAGCATAACTATTTTCAGGATTTATTCAGGTTTATGCCTACTTCTTACACATTTAAACTATTCATGTCTGAAAGCTAAAATATAATAGCAGGAATAAAAATCCAAATGGTCCACATTAGTTTAGAAAGTAGCACTACAGGCCGGGCGCGGTGGCTCAAGCCTGTAATCCCAGCACTTTGGGAGGCCGAGACGGGCGGATCACGAGGTCAGGAGATCGAGACCATCCTGGCTAACATGGTGAAACCCCGTCTCTACTAAAAATACAAAAAAAAAAAAAAAAAAACTAGCCGGGCGACGTGGCGGGCGCCTGTAGTCCCAGCTACTTGGGAGGCTGAGGCAGGAGAATGGCGTGAACCCGGGAGGCGGAGCTTGCAGTGAGCTGAGATCGGGCCACTGCACTCCAGTCTGGGCGGCAGAGCGAGACTCCGTCTCAAAAAAAAAAAAAAAAAAGAAAGTAGCACTACAAAACAAGATGACATTCAACTAAACCAAACACAAAATATGAAGTAAATGAGAGAGGAGAAGAGGGGTTAGCAAAAACAAAAGTAAACAAAAAAATCCCCAGCCAACCAAACAAAAAGCATCTTGGGAAAATACACGGAATCACCAGTTCTCTTGAAAAGTATTATGATGCTGGGATGAATTCTAATGGAGGCTGAAAGAACGCTTACTTTTAACACTTGTCAGATGCTTTAAAAATATCATGTCCAGGCCAGGCGCGGTGGCTCAAGCCTGTAATCCCAGCACTTTGGGAGGCCGAGACGGGCGGATTACGAGGTCAGGAGATCGAGACCATCCTGGCTAACACGGTGAAACCCCGTCTCTACTAAAAAAAAAAAAATACAAAAAATTAGCCGGGCGAGATGGCGGGCGCCTGTAGTCCCAGCTACTCGGGAGGCTGAGGCGAGAGAATGGCGTAAACCCGGGAGGCGGAGCTTGCAGTGAGCTGAGATCCGGCCACTGCACTCCAGCCTGGGCGACAGAGCGAGACTCCGTCTCAAAAAAAAAAAAAAAAAAAAAAAAAAAAATATATATATATATATATATATATATCATGTCCAGTGTTTGCTTAAACTTTTAAAGAGAAAGACATGAAGACAAAAGCGACCTTTGCAAAGGAAAAGTAAGTTCTATGAAATGGAATGATATTTTACTGGGAGAACAAACGGCTAAAATAGCTTCCAAAATGTGTCCTATCAGATGAAAAATATGTATTATTATTTTATAAAAGAATTTTTACCCACATTAATTTGGGAAGAGCTGAGTTGAACAAGTTTAAGTAATTCAGTTTAACAATAGTTTATCTCAGAACCTTTTACATGCTAATTTACATTCTAAGACTAGAATTCTATACATACTCGAGAAAGGCTGGACTAAAGAATATATTTTTAAAGGAAAAGATTAATACATTTTCTTCTTTCTCTAGAAAACAAAAATGACAAAGTGTCAACTTGCAGTGTTCTTCTAGACTAACCAATTTTCAAGATGTAGAAAGTAGACCCAGGGAGGTTAAGTAATTTGCAGAAACGTACACAATTAATTTAGTGAAGTTGCAAATTAGCATACAAACTAAAGTTCTAACTATACCAATGCATAAGAAATGCTTCTTAGCCTTTTGACTAAGGTCAAATGTTGAAATATACACCACATTTTGCTGATTATAAAATGCACTCCCTTCATATTTTTAACACTTCTATATTTGAGAAGCATCTTAAAACTTGCTGAGTTTTATGAGATGAAATGTAGAAAATCAACATAAAGAAAAACTGATAAAAGAGATGATGGCTAAAGTCAGAAACTGTAGAATAAATATGTATAAAATCTGACATCAGAATCTATGAAAACTATAAAGAATGGGCCTACTCCAAAGCTGGGTGAAGTGGTACACACCGATGGTCCCAGCTACTCAGCTGAGGCAGGAGGACTGCTCGAGCCCAGGAGTTTTAGTCCAGCCTGGGCAACATACTGAGATCTTGTCTCTTAAAAAGAAAACAACAGCAACAACAAGAAAACAAAGGGTCTACTCTGGATTGTGAAGTATTTTACCTACCTAATGGCAAGAGGTTAGAAATACTAGAAGTACAACTTTCTGAAGTTCCTCGGGTTTCTGTATAATGCTTTAAAACCTGTATGTGTGTATAGTGTATCTTAGTATTTGGAATTATTTTCTAATATAAATTAGTAAAACAAGGAAATAATAAAGAACTAAAAAGTAAAAATAAAAACTAGAAAATAAAAATTCTAAAACAAAAATAAAAATTGTAAACATAATTGTTAGAACTAATGAGATGATCAATGAGAAAAATACAAGTTTTGTACTATTATGGAAATACTTACTTCATCACTTTCTACTAGATTCTCAAACTGAAAGGACAAAAAAGTAAGTGTTAGGAGGAATATTTGTCTTAGGTATACACCTCGCAAGAAATTATGTTACTTTTTTCACTTAAAAATAATGTATCTTTATATTTTTAAGATATTTAATTCAAATGCCTCTTTAATACATCATTTCATTTGATATATTCAACAGTCCTAAAAATGGCCAAGGCAAGCATATACTATTTTAATTCATGACTTTCTATGAATGAAAATCAAACAGAATTATAGCAATTTTCTACATAAATCAGAACTAAAACTTTCATCTGAATTGAATATTTCATACAAGTATTTTCAGTCCATGCTACCAGAATATTCCACTTCACTTGACTTCAGAACAAATGTCATAAGAAGGAAAATTATTCAAGGAATGGGGACTAAAAGATACCCAAATAAGAATTTCCCAACACGTTTATATTCATCTATTCATTCATATAGTTATTTACTGAAAATCTACTAAATGGTCGTTACTATCCCCAAATACAATGTCTTTCTAGAGATAGGAATGTAAACAGTTTGATCATAATGTGATTAATACTATTATGTCAGTGACCTAATGAAAGCCATTACTATTATATCACTAAAATGTCTGCATTTTAAACATAAATAACTTGATAAGTAACTACCTGAAAGAAAAGGTGCTTTATTGTTAATACTGTTTGGTTTAAAGATTGAGAGGAAACAATGAATTCAAAAGGTTTAGAAAATTAAGGAATCTCTCTAAAAAGACAATAAAACTGTTAAAGTTATTATCTTTATCTTATTTTTATATTGGTTTGTGATTTTTAAATATCTAAATCCTGCCTTACACATTTCCTTATTAATACAGAAGGTCATGAAGTACAGTGTTCAAGCTTTGGAGCCAGGCAGTTTGGACTAGAATTTAGGTTTTGCCACTTACAGGTTGTGTAATATGGCCCAATTTCTCCACCTGTCTAAGCCTCTGATTTTTCATCCATGAAACAGGGTGACCACCACCTGTTTACAACAGAGTTGTGATAACATTCTTAATTTATATGGTGGAGTAGCTAGTTTATACAGTAGGTAAGGAATAAATGGTAGTTTCTATTATTATATTTTACATTCAAAGAAAAAGTGACTCGGTGATTCTGCTGTGGAGTTACTTAAACTCAACTTCCTGCTTTGTTTCTGGACTTTCCCGGCTGGGGCAGGCCAACCATCTCTCATTATACCCACTGCCCTAGTGAGCCACTATTACTGACAGAAGAGTACCTTCTCCCTCACTTATGTAGGGTGGGGGGGAAAAGCTATTAGAAAAACAGAACCATAATCCTCTGCAAACTTCTTCCTATTCATTCCTTCCCCACTGCTCCAACTCTTTCAATCTTCACTAACATGAATACTATTGAAACATAAACAGTTCATTCTAAATTTGGGTCCAGATCTTTCCCTCTTTACAACAAAAAGCCCCTTCTGCCTTTCTGCAGGCACTTTTAATCCAATCAAATTAATGACTACTTACCTCTATTGTTAAGTGCTCACCTCTTGAGCATGTTCTAAAATACTTGGATCTGGGAAGGAAAACAGAATAACTTTAAAAAACACAAATAACTCTATTGATTGAATTAATATAGTAGCATAAAAGCATTTATTTCCTCAAGAGCAACTTCAAAATCTCTAACATAGTTATATTTATAAAAAAAGAACAACAAAATTTATCTAAGGATATAAAAAGTCCAGATTTTTAAACTTCATTATGGCTTTGTTTAGTCAACTAATATTTCTTTCTATTGGTACTAATATTTACTGTAATAATTTACTGTATTTACTACATTGAGTAGAATACATTTTAACATGTATCTCATTATTTTTACTACATCAAGTACCTTGTCAAAAATACTGATGTGTTAAATAATATATAAAAATATGTTCTCAGTTTTGTTAAAAATACACAAAACATTAACTATCTAAAACATTCACCAAAAGGATATATGTCAATATGCTAAGAGTAGTTATCTTTGGTGGTGGAATCATGTATCTTTATTCAAGACTTTGTTATCTTCCCATGCCCTCACGAATACAAGAGAGAAACAATGCATATACATGTCAATGAAACAATCCATTACATTATTTTTTCCAACTAGGGCCAAATATTGACTTGAATCATTCTTTTCTGCCCCTATTAAACTTACATGTAGTCAAATAGGAATTTTCTTTATTATATCTTCTCCAAAGATATGTCTACATTCTAAATACTACAGCATCCAAGCTGGCTTCCCAGGACAGGGCCACTCACAGTCCTTTGTAACTGGAAGAGCCCGGAGATTGAGACTTTCAGTCAATGTGGCTCCTGTTACAGCTGCCAAAACTGATGGAGAACTCCATCCCTGTACAATGGGGATCCAAATGTACTAAGTGTTCCTAAAGCATCAGGATTCATGGACAGAAAGCACACTTTTAAGAAATAGGAAGAATCTTGGGGTTAGGACACATCAGAATTCGTGTGCTTTTCTTTCTTTTTTGGAGACAGGGTCTTACTCTGTCGCCCAGGCTGGAGTGCAGTGGCGCAATCCTAAGTCATTACAGCTTTGCACTCCTTGGCTCAAGTGATCCTCCTGCCTCAGCCTCCCCAGTAGCTAGTAAAACAGGCATGCACCACCATGCTTGGCCTCACTTATTTTTGTAGAGACGAAGTCTCAATATGTTACCCAGCCTGGTCTCAAACTCTTGGGCTCAAGTAATTCTGGGACTCCCAAAGTTCAGAATTCTTTGTATTATGTGTATGTGTGTGGATGAAGGTTTAGTGAAAGAGAATGTCATATCATGACTGAAGGAAAAAAAGAGCAATGAAATTATAGGAACTATTGTTCCTGCTATAATCTTTATCTGCTGATAGATGCAAATCTGTCTCATTGCCCACTAAGATCACTGGTAAAAAGCAAAGAATTTGGTATTACAATTCCACAGATGTCATGGAGTATATCCAACATAAATGCAGTACCCTTAATCTTCTATCTAGTGCCTCCACTCTTAATCTCTTCTTTATTTCTCAAACAAATACAGAAATGAGTTGAACCTTCAGTAGTAGCACTGGGTTCTGGGATTAGGATTCCTGCTTACGGTGCTATATGCTTCTCTCCCTGCAACCATCACTATCTTCCGTGAATGAAGAATCTGTCTCTGATTAATGTTTCCTCCTCCAGGTTTACTGAGTGGTACAGCTGAATAATTAGAAATAAAGCTCAGTAATACTATCAATAGGAGCCATCAGTATGACTTTTCTGCTGTGGCAAAGCCCAAAGCTAAGTAGAATACTGTCGAAACCAAGGTAACTGTTATACTACATTTATATTAGATGGCAGAACACCATGTTCTAGTCTAATCGTACATAGATAATACAAACTAACTTTAGTAGTAGGCAAAAGTGTTATCTGTTGTAAATGTCTCCCTTTTCTGTCCCCTCTATTCACAGCCAGCTATAGTGAGGACACTCATGTTCTCACATGACTCTGAATTCCTGAGTATCTGACTAAGCTAGAATCAGTCAATCCCTCACACCTCATTTGACTGATTCAGGGTTACACAGAAACTGAGCAGGGAGAGACAATATCCTTCTAAGAGCTCTAGAGAGTTGCTGGGGATTATGCTTTCTGACAACATGCAATGAGAGGAATGAACTAAACTGAAAGAGTGCTCTGACAGCATCAAAATCATCCCTAAGAACCAGATGCATCCCACCCTGCTCATGGTTTTTGGTTATTAGTTGAGAAACCTAACATCCCTATTATAAATGCTACCCTTTGCCTAAGATAGTTTTAACTGGGCTTCCGTCCCCACAAAATCCTGATTAATAAACATGAATATAAGTGATATGACAAGGGAGCAAATTAAGAATAGCAATACATAAAACAAGAGAAAAGCAAAATGTATTTGGGAAAAAATTCAAACTTTCCTTTTAAAATGGATTAGATTGATACTTTGCTCACAAAATGCGTATCTTGACTCCTACCACAATAAAAGCTAAGATTATACTGACAAAGTAAGTATTCAATTTGGCAAACTCAGGGGTAACGTTTTTATCAGGGGAGCTTTATCCTGTAACTTATCTGAAAATACCAGAAACATAATATGTGTATATTTCATGAATTAAGAGTTACTTATTCAAGTATGCTTGAATTATGTTTATTTGTTCAAACATTATTGATGACTGAATAGGACCCTCAGACATGTGATGCATTAAATTCAGTCACTGACATTTTGCCAACTTCCAGCCATATAAAACCATAACTTTTCACATACTTTTCTATATTGTATGTAATATATATTTTAAAAATAATTAGAAAATCAACTTTCTAATGGTCTGAAAGGACCATTTCAGATTTCGGAGAGCTGTTAAGAAATGAAAAATGAAAACTCAAATCTTTCCTATTATTGGATG
Source organism: Rhinopithecus roxellana (assembly GCF_007565055.1). NCBI lineage: Eukaryota > Metazoa > Chordata > Mammalia > Primates > Cercopithecidae > Rhinopithecus > Rhinopithecus roxellana. The sequence continues at coordinate 24,610,794 of NC_044550.1, read as the reverse complement.
CTTAAAAGCCTAGCAAATTTGGAATATACCTTTTGCAATATTTCCTATAATAAACTATCCTGACATTTTCTGTTCTTTCCTTCAGTTTTGTTCTCGATGAGGCTCTTGGCAATCAATCCTTCACTACTTGCTCCTAGGTAAGGATGAGAATATAAGTGAAGGGTAAGCGGAAGAACTGGGGAAATGAATGGAAGTACTCAACTATTCAACTTTAAGTCAAGTTTTATACTTTTATTTCATAAGTATTTATCAAGTGCTTCTCAAGTGCCTGGCACTGTTCTAGGTGCTGGCAATACAACTGTCAATAAACAGATAAAGGCCCTGCCACCTTGGAGCTAACAATTTGGGAATTAATGACAATAAACACCTAGATAAATGCATCAGATGATAGTAATTGCCATGAAAGAAAAGTACCTCATGCTGTTTTCCATAAAGTTTGTACTAATTCACATTCCCACCAACAGTGGCTAAGTGTTTGCTTTCCCCCACATCCTCGCTAACATCTACTGCTTTCTAACTTTTCAATAATGGCCATTCTGACTGGCACAAGATGGTATCTCACTATGCAATATATACAGGTAAAAAATCTGCAGTTGTACCCCATAAATCTATAAAAATTATATGTATCTTTTTTGAGACAGAGTCTCACTCTTACCCAGGCTGGAGTACAGTGACTGGATCTCAGCTCACTGTAACCTCCACCTCCCGGGTTCAAGCGATTCTCCTGCCTAAGCCTCCCAAATAGCCGGGATTACAGGTGTAAGATGGTATCTCACTATGCAATATATACAGGTAAGAAATCTGCAGTTGTACCCCCTAAATCTATAAAAATTATATATATATGGCCGGGCGCGGTGGCTCAAGCCTGTAATCCCAGCACTTTGGGAGGCCGAGACGGGCGGATCACGAGGTCAGGAGATCGAGACCATCCTGGCTAACACGGTGAAACCCCGTCTCTACTAAAAATACAAAAAAATAGCCGGGCGAGGTGGCGGGCGCCTGTAGTCCCAGCTACTGGGGAGGCTGAGGCAGGAGAATGGCGTAAACCCGGAGGCGGAGCTTGCAGTGAGCTGAGATCCGGCCACTGCACTCCAGCCCGGGGGACAGAGCAAGACTCCGTCTCAAAAAAAAAAAAAAAAAAAAAAAAAAAAAAAAAAAAAAAAAAAAAATTATATATATATATATATATTTCTTTTTCGAGACTATATATATTTCTTTTTCGAGACAGAGTCTCACTCTTACCCAGGCTGGAGTGCAGTGGCTGGATCTCGGCTCACTGCAACCTCCACCTCCCGGGTTCAAGCGATTCTCCTGCCTCAGCCTCCCAAGTAGCTGGGATTATAGGCACCCACCACCACATCTGGCTAATTTTTGTAATTTTAGTACAGACGGAGTTTCACTTTGGCCAGGCTGATCTCAAACTCCTCAGGTGATCTACCCACCTCGGCCTCCCAAAGTGTTGGGATTACAGGCGTGAGCCACTGCACCAAGCCTATACCTTTTTTTTTTTAATTTTAAGAAAAGTACCTTAGAGTGAGGATAGTGACTGGAGGAGGGATGTATTGTTATTTTATTTTATTATTTTATTTTATTTTATTTTTTGAGATGGAGTTTTGCTCTTGTTGCCCAGGCTGGAATGCAATGGTATGATCTTGACTCACCACAATCTCCGCCCACCAGGTTCAAGCGATTCTCCTGCATCAGCCTCTCCAGTAGCTGGGATTACAGGCATGCACCACCACACCTAGCTAATTTTTTGTATTTTTAGTAGAGACAGGGTTCTCCATGTTGGTCAGGCTGGTCTCGAACTCCCGACCTCAGGTGATCTGCCCACCTCAGCCTCCCAAAGTGCTGGGATTACAGGCGTGAGCCACCGCGCCCGACCAGGAGGTTATTTTATGTAGGGTGGTCAAGGCACACCTCTCGGTTAAAGCAAAAGCAGAACAAAGGCCCCAAGGAAATGAGGAAGCCAGCTAGACAGATATTTGGAGGAAAAGAATTCTAAACAGAGGAAAAGCAAAAGCAAACGCTCTGAGGCAAAACTCTACTCGGTACAATCTAAGAAAGTGAGAGGGTCAGAATGGCTGGAATGAAGAAGGAAGGGAGACAAGGTCTGAGAGATAGCCAGGGTCAGATCACAGGCCTTTATAGACCATGGGAGGAGTTTTAGATTTTAATATTAATTAGGTAAGAACTCATAGAAGAGATTTTTGTCTTTAGCATTCACTCTGTTTTTTAAAACTTTTATCATGAACCTTTTCAAATATGCACAAAAGCAGAGAGAAGAGATTCATAAGCCCCCCTGCACCCATTACCCCACTTAAAAAGTTACTACTTCCTGATCGTGTTTCATTTATACTATACTCTTTTTTGTTTTTTTTTTTTTTTGTTGGTATTTTACAGCAAATCTCGGACATGTTATATTACTCTTACTTCAACTGGCATCTCTAATTAAGTATTAAGAACTGGTGTTTTTTTTTTTTTTTTTTTTTTTTTTTTAGAAAAGCTAACATACCAACAAAATTTAAAGTAAATCTTTACTATTATCTAACGTCCAGTCCAGTCTATATTTCTACTTCCCCGATTATCTTTTTACACATGATTTGTTCAGATTAGAATCAAACAAAAGCCACACAGTATGTTTGCTTGTTAGGCCTCTTGCACCTCTTTTAGTCCATATCAGCCCCTTCCCAGCACCAGTGTCTGTTTTCATGCCATTGATTTGTTAGATAAATTGTGTCACTTGTCCTACAAAATTTCTCACTTTCTGGAATTACCTGATATTTTTCCTCTTTAACTTTTTCTTCTATCCCCTATATTTCCTGCAAATTAGTAATTTGATTTAAAAGTCTGATTATACTAAGCTTAATTTTTTTAGGCAAGAATGCTTCACTTATGGTACTTGCTATTGAATCAAACCATAAGGAACTTTATTTTTGCCTGCCTCACTTTTACTGATGATCTGTAAGTTAGGATATTTATGTCAGCCTAATCCATCCATCATAATGTTTCACATCAAGCTTTTAAATGGTTTTTAGCATCCACTGATAATCAGTACTCAGTTCTATTATTTCACTAGAGAGTACAGAAATAATGATTTTTTTTTTTTATGAGACAAAGAGTCTCGCTCTGTGGCCCAGGCTGGAGTGCAGTGGCGCGATCTTGGCTCACTGCAAGTTCCACCTCCAGGGTTCACGCCATTCTCCTGCCTCAGTCTCCCAAGTAGCTGGGACTACAGGCGCCCGCTGCCACGCCCAGCTAATTTTTTGCATTTTTATTAGAGACGGGGTTTCACCGTGTTAGCCAGGATGGTCTCGATCTCCTGACCTCGTGATCCACCTGCCTCGGCCTCCCAAAGTGCTGGGATTACAGGCGTGAGCCACTGAAAAATAATGATTTTTAAATTCTATCATTTCTTAAGAATGTATTAGCTGTAAGAACTTCACTGGAAGATCCTTAAAAGACAAGCTGACATATGTTTTAAGAGACCAATTAGAAAGCTATTATAATAGTACAGCGAAGAAATGATGGTGGCTTGAATCACAGTAACAATAGTGGGAGTAACGAGAAGTAATTCTGAAGACAGGGCTGACAGAATTTGCTAATGTATTAGATATAAGGATGTATGTAAAAAGGAAAAAATCAAGACTATCTCCTAACTCTGAGGCCTGAACAATTAGGATGGATTTGTTATTTACCAAGATGAGGAAGCCTGGGAAAGAAGCAGGTTTGTGTTTTTAGATGCCTTGAGCTTGACATTCATATAAAGTTAGAGTCTGGGTGAGACTCCTCTATTCAAATTCAAAACCTACGTCAACATAAACATCAGTCCAAAAACCCCTTAAAAGTATTCCTATATTTAACCCTGGAGCTACTTCTCAATCTCAGATCAGTAAAAGTACTTTTCTTTTCTTCTTTTCTTCACACCCAGGAAATTTATCTTGCTTGCTTTTGCTGTCCCAATAAGGTTGTCTGTAGACAAAGATGCAATGTCAGCAATTTTCCCCCTCCCATATATACACTTCATGTTACTACCAATACATACATATGCCCATTGTTTCTAGGGATTTTACTTCTAAGCAATATGGAGAAATGGAAGTATAGTCTCTTCCTTGGGGGCAGAGGAAGAGTGAGTTATCTCCCAGTAAGTTGGAAACAAAGAAAATAGAAATTAAAGCTATAAACAATACATCATGGATCAGTTACCTTCACATGCTAACTTAACTTAAGGAAACAGAAGGGCTCCTGTAAGATTTAAAAGAAAGAGAAGGAAGCTAATCATATTTTTTAAAAGATGCGCAAAATATAAGAAACAGAAGAATACAAAAGAGAAAGAAATGTTGGTAGAGCTCAGCCAAACTCTGTAGAAAAGTCCCCTGGTTCAAGGAACTGGGCTATCTAGTCCCAGTGGATGGTAGTGTTTCAAGGTGATGGATTATTTGAATTGTATAATTAACTTTCTTTGTTCTGAATCTACACTCACTAAGCACCTCCCACCCTGTTATTCTATGCTTATAGTAAAATAATGTCTTTACCTAAAGACACAAGTACTATATAGTTCCTTGACAGTTACATTTCTCATTTAAAATTATTAAATTTACCTTAGTTTTTTCTCACCTGACCCAAAAGGTTGAAGGTGAGAGCCTGGGACATGATGAAATCACCAATGTGGTTGCCCAAACAAAACTATTATGTATTTTTTGTTTGTTTGTTTTGAGACAGTCTCACTCTTGCCCAGGCTGTAGTGCAGTGGTATGATCTCAGCTCACTGCAACCTCTGCCTCTTGGGTTCAAGCGATTCTCCTGCCTCAGCCTCCCAAGTAGGTGGGACTACAGGTGTGCACCACCATGCCTGGCTGCTTTTTGTTTTTTTTTTTTTTTTTTTTGAGACGGAGTCTTGCTCTGTCTCCCAGGCTGGAGTGCAGTGGCGCGATCTCCAGTCACTGCCAGCTCCGCCTCCCGGGTTCACGCCATTCTCCTGTCTCGGTCTCCCAAGTAGCTGGGACTACAGGTGCCCGCCACCATGCCCAGCTAAATTTTTTGTATTTTCAGTAGAGAGGTGGTTTCACCGTGTTAGCTAGGATGGTCTCGATCTCCTGACCTTGTGATCTGCCCGCCTCGGCCTCCCAAAGTGCTGGGATTACAGGTGTGAGCCACACCAGGCCTGATTTTTGTATTTTTAGTAGAGATGTGGCTTCGCCATATTGGCCAGGCTGGTCTCGAACTCCTGGCCTCAAGCAATCTGCCTGCCTCAGCCGTCCAAAAGTGTTGGAATTACAGGTGCGAGCCACCACACCCAGCCTAAAATTATGTATTAACAGGACAGCAAAAGTAGCCACAGGAAAAATCACATAACTCATCTTATTCAGGGTCCCCAAGTACTGTGTAGTAATATTTCATTATTACATAGGTGCTGGTTGACAATATTTCCAAGAACGAAGTTGTAGATGTATATAGGGCAGCATTATTAAAAAAATGAGACAAAGCCAGGCGTGGTGGCTCACGCCTGTAATCCCAGCACTTTGGGAGGCCGAGGCAGGCGGATCACGAGGTCAAGAGATCAAGACCACGGTGAAACCGTGTCTCTACTAAAAATACAAAAAATTAGCCAGGCGTGGTGGCGGGCGCCTATAGTCCCAGCTACTCAGGAGGCTGAAGCAGGAGAATGGCATGAACCTGGGAGGAGCTTGCAGTGAGCTGAGATCGCGCCACCGCATTACAGCCTGGGCAACAGAGCAAGACTCCATCTCGGAAAAAAAAAAAAATGAGACAAAAGGAAACTGGATCACAGTATAAAAGCAGAAATTTGGTGCCAACTATTAATGTTCATTTCTAATAATCTTAGGTGAAAATTGAGTCTTAGAAGGAAAGACAGGAAACAAAATGAGCAAAAGCAGCAATATCTATTACAAAAGCTGACTCTCAATTACTGTTAGTTTAGAGAAAAAATAGGAACATTTTATTTTCTTCAATTTGAAAAAAGTCAATATTTTATTGACTTGAAGTTTCCAACTACATATGCTACAAAACCCAAAACATAACAAGCTATTAATATAATGGCGAGCAAAGAGAGGCTTGCATTTACTGAGGACCTATGATAGGTCAGGAACAAAGCTTATTTTTAGAATATGTATTTTGTATTCATTTCCTTCCCAGAATCATCCTATGAAGTATTGTTATCCTATTGGATAGATCTGCACTGTCCAGTATGATAACCACTAGCCATAAGTGGCTATTGAGCAACTGAAATGTGGCTAGTCTGAATTTTAAAGGCTATTATGTGTCAAATATGCACTGGATTTTGAAGGCTTAGTACAAAAAAATATGTAAAGTATCTAAACTCCAAAAGTAAGCTCTTTTCAACATACATCCAAGGTAAAGCATAGATAAATATCTTTTAGCTCTTCCTCAATTCTTCCTCCTCCATGTTCAATCCATCACAGTTCTGTAGTTGAAAACACTGCTGTGCATGTTCTGATAATATGTGTATAGCCTGGAATCTAAAAGTGTGCTAATTTTATATGTAACACTGTTCATATTATATGCTTTTAGAACACTCTTATAAGAAAAAAATAAGTTTAATTGTATTATGCATAAAACATTTTATTAATAAACTATCACTCATAAAAAGGTTTTCACTAAAAATTAGGAGTGTATAAATCTGGTGACATTTAAAGTTAAAAGAAAATCTGATCTAATATTTTCAATCATAACTGCTTAAGAATCTAAAAATAAAGGAGAATAGCCACCCTACTTTTTTAGACCTATTGTTAGCCTGTAAGTAGGTCATACTGTACAAAGCTTCCCACATTTGCTAAATAAAATTATAGTGTAAATTGGTACAGAACAATCTAAGATTCTTCTATTATGCAAACATAATTGCTTAAAAATAAGGAAGCTAAAAACCAGTATTCTCTGCTTTCACATTTGTAACTTCTGACTAAATCTGCTGAATCTCAAATTAATTTCATTTATAATGACAACAAAACAACTCCGTAAGAAAACTCCAAGTTTATACAGACCAGAGATTTGGGGAGGTGTGAATGTTGGAGGTACCACAGGAAACAAGAGAAAATGGCAAGAGTAAATCTAAGGAGGCCTCCTTCACCCATCTTTGGGCAAAAATCAGTGTAACACTGCATTATTACTGACAGGAGACTGCTGCACACCTTTGGAAGTTGATGTACAAAAGAAAAAAAAAAATGGTTATGAGTCCCTGAACTAGGCATGATACATTTAGAAACCCTCCAATATAGGTAGTCTTGACAATTCTGTTTTAGAAAAGCAGTTATTCTTATCCTGTGGCATAAAACAATTGCCTTTTAAAAATAAACATTACTGAGTTTCACCTTCAAGTTGACTGAGAGAGCCTGGATATTATATTCCAGTCTGTTCACCAATTAGTTTATCCTTGTGGCAATACAACAGGGTTTTAATTATTAGAGTCTGTAATCCGATAGGACAAGTTTCCTTCTTCAAAATTTGTGGGCTCTTTTATGGCCCTTTGCTCTTCCATAAAAATTGCTGGAATCAGCTTAGGTTCCAAAAAATTCCTATTAGGAATTTAACTGCAAATGCACTAAATTTCTAGTAAATAGGCGGAGGACATCTTAAGCACAGCGAGTCTTTTTACCCATGAAAATGGTATTGCCCCGCATTTATTTAGATGGCGTCTTTAAAAACATTGTTCTAGTCTTACACATCTATTGATTACTAGTCTCTTATATTTTTTCATTGCTATCTTAAAAGGTAATTTTAAAATATGCACTATTTGTTGCTGGTATATAGGAATATTGTACAATAAAGTTTTGACACAAGTATTAGATTGCATTTCTCATCAACAGATTGAAAAAATATCTAACAATACCAAGTTAGGAAATGAAACAATGAAAATTCATTATCAGTAAAAGTTTATAGTATAATTAATTTGAAGAAGTTTTATTTTTCTAGTAAATTTGAAGAGCTACATAAGCTATGACTGAGCAATTCTATTCCCAGGTATATCCACCTAAAGAATCTTCTGCACATGTGTACAAAGAGACATTTATCTCTTTGCACAAATTGAGGTAGTTTGTGAAAGAAAAAGAAAAAAAAAAAAAAGAAGTTGGAAATGATCTAAAGGCCCATCAACAGAAGGGTGAAGTAATTATGGCCTATTCATATAACACAACACTGCACAGGAATAGAAATGTATGACTTGAACCAGAAGTAAACCTTGGCTCACATAAGAAGCTGCTCCTATAAGTGCCAAGAACGATACAAGTCCTAAACAGTGAGTAGGGATAAATGTATAGAATGAATGTATGAATAACGTATGCAATCACATTTGAGGCTAAGCAAGGAATAAGTTGGACTAGGGTGGTGTCAGTGAGAAAAGTGGAGGGATTCGAGAAATATTTAGAAGATAAAAATCATCTGGTTTGGGAGATGGACTGGAAAATAAGAGATGATGGGAGAAGTGTCAGAATCCCAATGGGGATGTAATGTGAAAGCAGCAGTATCAAGAGTGAAAGTACAAGAGAAAAATAAATGCGGTAAATCCAAGACATAAGCCTTAAATGCCAGCAGTGAAACAATAAAGGACAAAGTGATGTGAAAAGCTGGAAGAATTCTCTAGCAATACAGCAGTATCACATAAAGCTGAGCTGTGAAGAAAATGATTAGGGGGCACATAATATGTGCGTTTAACTTTCATGAATCCAGTCACATGCCCTGGAGGAAAGAAGATGATAAGTAATTTGGGCAACAATCCACTATTCTATTCAAGAACATTTATATTCAGGAGTGTTAAGTAGGATAAAAGTTGAGGAGCTAAGTAGGGTAAAAGTTGAGGAGCTGAAAGAGGCTCCAAAAACAACGATTTAAAGAAAACACAAGTGTACTTTTCCTCTTAACAGTCTAGAGTCCCTCCAAGTCATCCATGGACATTCATTTACATGTAATTCTTATGGTCCTGTGAGCTGTCTCTAAATGAAGTAAAGCAGGCTTCTGCGTATCCACTCTACTACTACTGAAGACGTGAAAGTGGACTGTGTTATAGCTTGGATGTTTGTCCCCTAACAATCTCATGTTGAAACTTATCTCCATTGTTAGGGGTGGGGCCTAATGGGAAGTGTTTAGGTAATAGTGGCGGATCCCTCATGAATGGCTTGGTGCCAACCTCATCCTCATGGTTACGAGTGAGTTCCCATGAAAGCAGGTTGTTAAAAAGAGCCTGGCACTCCTTCCTTGCTTCCTCTTTTGCCGTATGATTTCTGCACACACTGGCTTCCCTTCACCTTTTGCCCCTAAGTGGAAGCAGTCTACACCTTACCAGATGCAGATGCCAAATCCTGAACTTTTCCAGACATCAAAATTGTGAGCCAAGTAAGCCTTTTTTTTCTTTATAAATTACCCAGCCTCAGATATTCCTTTATGTCAACACAGCCTAAGACAGATTCAAACACGTAAAGGACATCAGAGGGGTAGAAAAGAAAGGCTATGACTGGTTCTTGGAGCATAATACTCTGAACCATGGAGACATATACAGAAATTTGGAAGAATTTGAAACTAATGTGGTACAAAAGTGGAGATACTCGCATACATACTCACTTATCGATGTTCTCAAGGTAGATTTCAAGATACTTTTATTAAAGATAAAACCAGTCTTGTTAAGAATAGGCTTAAAATGCAGTATTTTATGCTTCTCATTTTATTTTGCATAGCAGGCAAATACTCATATCAAAGTTAAGTAAAAGGTAACTGAAAAATTATCACAAATTCTACATTGATATTTTACCTTTTCTTCATATTCCTCTTAATATCTGTTAGAATAAAACAAGAAAGTCTTTCCCTGTATGTTTTGCTTGACACTATAAATAAATGATGAAGAATCATGTTAAATTGTTCCAAAGTCTATTAAAAATTAAAAGCTTCCCAAGACTGCTATTTTTTTTTTTTTTTTTTTTTTTTTCAGAACAGAAGACTGGAAAGATTATAAATCTAATGCCTGGCAAAAACTATTACAAAGATGATGGAAACATTGTTTTTCAATTAGTATCAAATATTTCAATAGAGATTTAACCACTGAAATCTCAAGGGATAAAATCAACAGATTTTTCCAGGTAGGGATAGCAGTGACATAAGGTGATATGACGGTTAATTTTATATGTCAACATGGGTGGGTCACCAGATGCCCAGGTATTGGGCTAAACATTATATCTGGTACATCTGTAAGGGTGTTAGAGAACAGACTTGCATTTGAATTGGTGGACTGAGTAAAGCAAATTCCCCTTTCCAAGGTGGGTGGGCTGCCATCATTCAATCCATTCAGGGCCTGACCAGAACAAAAAAGCTGAAGGAAGGTTAATTGAATTCTCTCTACCTGACTGCTTGAGCTTAGATGCTGGTCTTCTGCCCATGAACTGAGACTTACACGACCAGCTTTCCTGGGTCTCCAGCTTGCAAGTAACAGACTGTGGGACTTAACCTCCATAATCATATGAGGCAATTCCTTATGACAGTTCTCATTTTATATCTATATCTATATCTATATCTATATCTATATCTATATCTATATACATGTAAACATAGAAATACAGATACCTCCCACTGGTTCCATTTCTCTGGAGAACCCTAATACAGGTAGTAATAATAATCATATTTACTGTTTAATAAGCTCCTTCCTAATAAAGCCACATTTAGGAAGAATATGTTCAAAAACTTAATTTTATGCCTTGGCAGAGAAGAGACAAATTCTTCCCTCCAAACATGTCAAAGACATAATGCAAGGGTTTAAAAAACAGTCATTGCCTTTTAACAGCCTGATTTAAAGGAAACTAATAATGAGAAGGGACCTTAGAGGTCTTTTAGTTCTTTGCTATTTGTTCTCTGCAATTTGTATGCAGCATCTGAAATCACTGACAACCCTCTTCTTTTGGAAACTGTTGCCACTTAGTTATCTATGCCACTGAATCTTCCAACTTTTTATTTCTGTAAGTTACTGAGCGACAGGCATAGCTATGTAATACAGCAACATGCAGCATAGCTATACATTTGAAATACGTTAAACCCATGTATCCAAAAGGCTTATAATTTAACAGGGTAGACACACAGAAATTAACAACTACTATTTTGTGAGAGGGGATATGTTCAGATGAGGCGTCATGAAAAATCAGCCTGAGGCAGAGGAATGAGCCAGGACTCCAGGCAGATAAAAGAGATGTTTCAAGGAGCAGCAGGTACCAAAGGCAAGTGGGAGTGAAAAGAACCTGACATATTCAAGATACTGTATTCATTAATTCTGCCAACAAGTATTTACTGAACATACTGAACATGTAATATATACTAAGCACTTAACTGAGAGCTAGGTATTCATTCAATGGTATGGGAAAAAAGGCATAAACTCCTTCCTTTTTATTGAGAGCAGCAGACAGACACTAACCAAATAATCACACTATTTCAGTATAACTATAAACTAAGAACATGCACAGAAGAAAAGCAGATGGTTCCATGATGATGTGCAGACTTACCCTCTGGAGGGTAGGAGATGGTTTTGGAAGACTTCTGTAGGAAAGAATTCTTAAGCTGGCATCTACCAGATGAGTGAATAGGAGTTATCTAAGTAAAAAGGAAAGAAATAGATTCAAGGAAAAGTGTGCCACACATGAAGCAAAAATAAAAAAAAAAAGGAGAAAGAAGAGGTAGGCAAGGAAAAGATTAACACACGGCCTTGAAAGCTCCATGAAGATTTCAGTCTTTATCCTACAAGTTTGGTAAGCCACTTTAGAATTTATGTTGTATTTGTGTCACAGATTTGCATTTAAAAGGCAAAAGATCTATTGACTCTGAAAAGAAACCAGAGTATCAGATGTGCATTTAAGACTACTTAGATTCCAGGGTGCAGGATAAATTGAAAAAGGTCAGGAATACATGTGGATAGACCCACTTGATAGTCTATTCACTCAGTCGACAAATATTTATTGAGCAGCTACTATGTGGCAAGCACCGCTGGCACACTGTAGATACAGAAACAAACGAAGTCTCTGACCACATGAAATTTTTACTCTATTAAGGGAGAACAGTCAACAGACAAACAAATGCTCGGAGTCTACAAAGTCATGGAGTGGTAAGTGCCATGAAGGAAAACAAAGTAGTGTTAGAGAATGGCGAACAAGGAATACACACAGAATTACTGGAAATCTAGGCAACAAATGATGACAGCCTGGATCAATGTGGCAGCAGCGAGAGAATGGGTGGACTGAAAAGTTATTTAAGAGATAAAAAAAAATCATCTGGTCTTGAGGATGGACTGGAAAAGTGGGATGATGGGGAACGGTGTCAAAGACAACTCCTAGGTTAGCAGCTATATGCAGGTCATTCTTTAAGGAGAATATAGTGTGAGAAGAGTCTAACAGAAGTTTTGAAGGACTCCAAAATGTCATAACTGAGAAGAAAATGAATACGCAGAGGGGAGCAGCAGCAGGGAAGGTGAACATTAGGTTACTTTGAAGACTGAGTGAGAAGTGAGGAAACACTTCTCAAAGAAGACATCAAGACTAGGCAAGACCAGACAATTTCTAAGAAAAGTATTTAAGGGAAAAGATAGGAGATAGGGTAATAGCTGGAGGGAGACATGGTAGTGTAACAGCTAGAGTGAGATGTTGGAGTCTACATAAGGTTTCGTGTTGCTTTCCTTTTGGTTTTCAGATTAGGGAGACACAAGTTCAAAAGGGCATATTAGGAGGGTAGAACTATAAATATAGAGGACAGAAGGGTCTGTTCTAAGGCTGAGAGGATATAGATGTCTGAAAGATCTAACATGTAGGGGCCATTCAGAAGGCAGGGACTTGATAACCTGGGTTTGAAGGATGACTAACAGGAAGGAACTTGATACGGTTCTTAGTTTCATGGCTTAGGTGACTACTTATACCACTTACAAGGTAGGGAACAAAACAGTAGAAAAGGCTAGGGATTAAACAGGAAAAAGGAGGAAAGGACTATGAGAAGGAAACAAAGATGAATTCAACTTTACAAAATGAATTTACGGTTATGTTTGATAGCTAAGTGGAACTACACAGTAGCAATTAGATATTTCAGAGGTCAGACTGAGATGACTGAACTTATTAGCATATAGGTAGTAGGTGAAGTACTATCACCCAGGAAAAGTACATTAAAGCTAAAAATGTATTAGGGAAGAATAGAATGAGATTCAGAACAGAGCCTTAGGGAGTCTTTAAGGTTTAACAAAGAATGTTTAAAAAATCCATATCCATTTAAATGCACTATTGTTTTCCTTCCTATCTTCTGAAATTCCAAGGGAAAGATCTTACACTTTCATATTTTTTTCAAAACTGAAAAACATGCAGAACCAAAATAAATCTTCTAATGCTGACACTATTGATTTCTATATTTTAGCAATATATATTATAATAAATATTTTTAAAATTCTCAAAGGTACTTAATATGATCTCTTTAAAAACAAAAAGGTGAGTCAATATAAAACTGGTAGGGTATGTGTTTAAGTATCTGGGTATGTGGTGTTTTTGCCAAAGTTAGGGAATTATCTTTAGGCCATAACAAAAATGAAGGATAGGAGAAACTATAGTTTTGTAGATCCTACAAATTCAAATAACTCTTCTGGCTGTTCATTCAACAAATATAAGATACTGAGAATGGATAGAGTGATAAAACACAGTCCTTGACCTTGAGGAGCTCTCAGCCTATATCATGGTACATATGATACCAGGAGCTGGCAACTATGGCCCACTGGCCAGATCTGGCCCTCTGCCTGTTTTTGTAAATAAAGTTGCATTGAAATATAGTCACACTCATTTGTTGAAACACTGTCTATGGCTTGTTCAGTAGTTGCGACAGACCACACCACCTGCCAACCCTAAAATACGTGTTATCTGGCCCATTACAGAAAAAGTTTGCCAACCCTTGATATACAGCAAAAATAAGCCTGTAGAAAATATTATTTCCTCAGGGAGATAATATGGCTTCAGGGCCTTGGAGCAAGTTTCACAGGGAAGGTAAGTAAGGTAAGGTAAAGGTAAGTGAAAGCTCACAAAAAAACTAAAAAAAGAAGAAATATCACAGAGGGTCAGGCACAGTGGCTCACGACTGTCATTCCAACACTTTGGGAGGCTGAGGTATGCAGATCACTTGAGTTCAGGAGTTTGAGACCAGCATGGGCTGAAAGAGATCAAATGAAATAATGAAATCCACAGGCAGACAGCCCGGGCGGCGCCTTGAGCCTAGCTAAAAGTTGACCCTAAAGGCAGACAGCCCGGGCGGCGCCTTGAGCCTAGTTAACAAGTTGACCCCGGACCCAACCGATAATGCTGGGTTATCTATAGATTTCAGATGTTGTATAGACAAGCATTGTGAAAGTCCCTGTCTTGTTCTTTTTCTGTTCTAAATTACTAGTGCTTGCCATATATCTCTCAAACTTCCTGAGCCCAGTATAAACATATCCCTCCATATATCTCTCAACTTACTGGGCTCATCCCACTACATGTCTCCCCACCATATATCTCTCAATTCAAAGACTACCATATATCTCAACTGTAGAAAGACACCACCTGGAAAGTCCCCGATAAGAGCACAGTCGTTTGTGAGAGCGCGGGAACCAATAAAAAAACTGCTAAATGTATAGACTTAAAATGTTAACCAATTGTAATGCTGTAACCTAGAGAATTCCCTCGTTCCTCTGCAACTTTACAAGTCCTGTTTACATTAGGCTATAAAAGGCAAGCGCACGCATTGTTCAGGGCCCTCTTGTATGTTGTAAAACGGAGGGACCAAGTTCGAACTTGCATTAAAGATCCTTGCCGCTTGGCTTTGACTCTGGTCTCTGGTGGTCTTTTTCGGGGAATAAAAGGTCTGGGCATAACAGGGCAACATGGTGAAACCCTGTGTGTTTCTACAAAAAATACAAAAATTAGCCAAGCGTGGTGGCCTGCGCCTGTAGTCCCAGCTACTTGAGAGGCTGAGGTAGAACTGCTTGAGCCCGGGAGGTGGAGGTTTTAATAAGCATAGATTGCACCACTGCACTCCAGCCTGGGTGACAGAGTGAGACCTCATCTCAAAAAATAAAAATAAAAATAAAAAAGAAAATAAATATCACCCACAAAGACACAGGGTTAGAAAACACTGTATTTGGTCAGGCACAGTGGCTCACGCCTATAATCGCAGCACTTTAGGAGGCCGAGGTGGGGGGATCACGAGGTTAGGAGTTTGAGACCAGCCTGGCCAACATGGTGAAACCCCGTCTCTACTAAAAAATACAAAAATTAGCCAGGTGTGGTGGCACGCACCTGTAATCCCAACTACTCAGGAGGCTGAGGCAGGAGAATTGCTTGAACCTGGGAGGCGGAGGTTGCAGTGAGCAAGATCGCACCACTGCACTCCAACTTGGGCGACACAGCAAGACTCCGTCTTGGGGAGTGGGGGAAGAAAACACTGTATTTTAGGAAAACAAGAACAAGCACAGTCCATCTGGTATATAGGATATTGAAAGTGGTAAGTGAGACGATGGGAGAGAATAACACTGGTAAAAACAGGTTAAGGTTACATTGCTTTGTCAGAAGTTTAAACTAGTAGCTGGGAGGATAGTAATTTATCAAAAACATTAAAATGCTAAGATTTATGAATGACAAGTTTTTTGAAATTAGAATAGCTTTAATGTTTTTCTCACTGATTAGTATCCTGACATTTTTTGACAAAGAGATTATAGAAACCCAAATATAGAACTAAATATAATCCTAAGCATACAAATGGACATTATGCCATACATGTGAATGCCATGTAATTCATCATGCTGTTACAGAAGGAAAAAAGACTTAGCAATTTAGGGCCGGGCGCGGTGGCTCATGCCTGTAATTCTAGCACTTTGGGAAGCCAAGGTGGGCATATTGCTTCAGGTCAGGAGTTCGAGACCAGTCAGTCAAACATGGTAAAATCCCGTCTCTACTAAAAATACAAACATTAGCCAGGCATGGTGGCAGGTGCCTGTAATCCCAGCTACTTGCAGAGCTGAGGTAAGAAACACTTGAACTCAGGAGGCGGAGGCTGTAGTGAGCCAGGATCGCACCAGTGCACTTCAGCCTGGGCAAGAGAGCGAGATTTCTTCTTGGGAAAAAAAAAAAAAAGACTTAGAAATTTAGCTATGGGAATCAGGGAGCAGATGGAAGTTGCTGAACAAAGGAAAGAAACAATCCAATATGGGTTTTAGAAAGCCTAACTCATGACAGGAAGGGAGGGTGGGCTGAAGTATGACAGCTACAGTAGAGACAGTAGTCTGGAAGCTGCTGACTAAGCAGTTTGAAAGGCAATGTTTATGGCAGAAGACAGGAAGAAAACAGGTTCAGTATGTTTAAGGAGAGACTGAAAATAATATATAGAGATTTAATTGAATATATCCAAGAGTTCCTCTTAGGTAGACAACTGAAAAGATCTACAAGCAGAAGATGAGATTTGGAAGTAGTGGTGGTTGAAATCATAGAAATGGGTAGAATTTCTTCACAGGCAGGTAATACACACATGAAGGAAATTAAACAAAAGAGAGAAGACAGGAAAAACCCCACATTTAATAGACAGTAAGAATAGCTAGGAGAGAAACAGAAAAACAAGATAAAGGTGATGTTGCAGAAGTCAAGTGCATAGGTTCAAGAAAAAGACAGCTTAGCACACAGAATAAAGAGTCAAGTTGTTCAGGTATATTCATAAATTCTTCTGGTGACAAAGTTCAAGATACTGCAAAGAGAGAGATAGCAACCAAATGTTTACCTATAGAATAAGTGCCATGAACTATTTGTGGTGGTTAAGGATAAGAACTCTGAATTCAGAGGGACCTGAGTTGCAATCCCAGCTCTGCTACCTTGGGAAAGTTCAACTTTCTAAGTTTCAGTTTTCAACCTATAATATATAGAATATGTATACTTACTTGCCCTACTTAGAACAGTGCCTGGCACATAGGAAGTAATGGAATGTTAGCAGTTATTATTAAAAGCATTTTTACTAGGAATGGAAAAGCAAATCACTGTAAACTATTGCCTGAAAGCAACTTTGCTGCCAGAGCCAAAAAGGTCAACAAATGTTACGTATTGATAAGGATACAAAATATGGTTATACCTTTCTATAAAAACTATAGTTTATCTTAAGTAGAATTACTATGTGGAATTATACAGTAATATAGAAATAGGAATTAAATACAACACAATAAAACTTAATTGGGTCTTCCATCTGAGAAAGAAAAAACTAAGAAATATACAAAGGCCTGCTCAGAGAAACAGGAGAACTGACCAGCAGATGGAGCTCTGTAGAAAGTGTTGGCAGGCAAAAAGTGAAGAAGTATGACTTATTAAGATGCCTAGGTTTTTTTCCTTAAAGACATTTAATTGTCTCTGCTTTAATCACCAAATAATTTTATTAGTAGTAAGGTTTCCAACATACCTCAACACTGATATTGATATTTTGACCGGTGAAACATATCCTAGAATATACAATACTAGAATTCCCTAGTATTTTATAAACGGAAAAAGTGGTAATTCTGGTTTTCAGATTGAATAGTAAAAAATGAGTGATCTGAGTTTGAGATTTCTCAGGGGTACGTCGATCTGCAAGACTCAGAAACCAGGCCTCAGATCATAAAGTATCCCTGTGAAGTCTAGCTTAAATCAAGCTAAAAAAGTTGAGGACACTCTCTTCTTCTGTGGTCACTACAATGACACATAGGATCAAATCAAGTTTTTGTGACTACTCCTCAACTTTTCACCTTTAGAAGAACTACTAACTATCCAGACCTATACTTGCAAGAAAATCAGAACAGTTGATTAAAAAAAAATTAAAATAAGAGACAGTTTAACCTTACTGCACAAGTAACTATGTCCATCTGTCTCTACATGCTTACTGGAAGCTGCTAAAACAGTATTAAAATTGATGTTAAACAATAAGTTAATCAGAAAATTCAAGTAAGGGAACTGTCAAATCCTATGTTTATAGACTTAAAGTAATAGGATTAATATCATCATTATATGATTTTAGATGACAGTGTTCACAACCTATAAACTCTCACTGCCTCCACAGGACTTGTTCAAGGAGTTTTGCCCACAAACAGTAAAAATCCAACCACAGGTTGAGTATACCTAACCTCAAAACCCAAAATCTGAAATGTTCCAAAATCTGAAACTTTTTGATTGCCAACATGTTATTCAAAGGAAATGCTCATTGGAGAATTCTGGATTTCAGATTTTCTGATACTAAACCATATACAATGCATATATTCCAATATCTGAATAAAAATCTGTACTCCAAAGCAAGTATTTCAGATAAAAAATACTCAACCTGCCGGCTGGGCGCGGTGGCTCACGCCTGTAATCCCAGCACTTCGGGAGGCCGAGGCAGGCGGATCATGAGGTCAGGAGATTGAGACCACCCTGACTAACACGGTGAAAACCGGTCTCTACTAAAAATACAAAAAAATTAGCCAGACATGGTGACGGGGGCCTGTAGTCTCAGCTACTCGGGAGGCTGAGGCAGGAGAATGGCGTGAACCCGGCAGGCGAAGGTTGCAGTGAGCCGAGATCGCGCCAGTGCACTCCAGCCTGGGCGACAGAGCGAGACTCTGTCTCAAAAAAAAAAAAAAAAAAAAAAAGAAAGAAAAAAAAGAAAAGAAATACTCATAGTCAACCTGCTTATGTTTTTATGGCATATCTACAGACAATTAACACTCACGCTGATTCATGGATTTCCTCCTGCCACCTCCCTATGCTGCCAAGTTCATAAGCTGAGGGAGTAGAACATACAATTTTAATGCTGTACTCTACGGAGACCACATGAAAAAGGCACAACTAAAGTCCCACAGACACATCATGTAGTCCAAAGTCAAGTATAAAGTTTTTTGTTTATCCATTCAGAATGTAAGTACTGCTCCCCACAAACCAACTTTCTTAGAGCTAGAATTTAACGCCCTGTAACACAACTACGAATAATAGTAAAAGCCAAAAGACTGTGTGGTATCTAGTTTTTGGGCAAGCCTACTTAAGCAGCCTGACCTTGTAAATTGCATTCACACATAAAAATTAGAAATACTTAAATAAGATGATCCTGGATGACAAGATAAAACAGTTGTCATGTCCCACTCAACAGTAAGAACTCATAAATTAGGGAAATCGAAATATTAAACTAGGCACAAACAGCAAATCCTTGCCCTTTCATTCTAGAAATAATCAGTGTAAAACCTTAGCTACTTTGTATCAGAGAGCTGAAACAATGCCTAATGAATGAATGAGAATCCTATTATATTTTATAAGATCTCCATTACCAAAGATTCAAATCATGATCATTTAGTTCAATTTATGTTGAACATCTTATTACCCAATAATGTTAAATGGAACAGATTATGTAAAATTAGCAATCTGTTTCAGAAAGGGCAAAATAGTCCTTACACAAACTGGCTTGATTCAGATTTTCAATTCTAGATTTGAATTTGAGGGGTATTTAATAACAACAAAGTCAACCTCAAAGGAATTTGCTCTAATTTTTTCAATATCTATGAAATAAAATACACAAAAATGGAATTATGAAATTACTATTCTGTGGATGGTGCATATACAAAACCTAAGAATATCCCAGGTTTACTTAAGAGAAGTTCAGGACTGCAATTTACCTAATGTTATAGGACGTTTGAGTAGCAATCAGGGCAAGGAATTCCACTCGAAATTTCAAAAACTTAATATGAAAAAATTACACATAAGGCCCTGTGTTACCAGCACCAAGAATCTGAATGCCCATTGGGAACTCTGTAATTCAGCAAGTCTTTGTAGCTATCAAAGAGTTCATCAGTATCTGGAACCTTATTTTACTCCAGGATCCAAATGACTTCTAGGTAAAATCAGTCTGAGGCATTAACTCCGTAGCCAGATCCCACCTGCTCTGCCTGAGCTAAAGAGAGGGTCAGATACAGGGATACTAGCTTTGGCATTAAACCCAAGCTCAGCGCAGGGTGTGTCCAGGTTGCCCTGGAGCCGATCCTACAGCCCATTAGCGCGAGGTTACCCCTTGTTTCCTGGAGATGATGTCTCCCGTGACTCCTTCCCCGCGTGACAGGGTGCCCTGGCAGGAGCGACACCCTGCCCCCTCTTCTACCTCTTTCCGAGGAGGCCCAGAGACCAGCCCCCAGACTGGGCCTCCAACACGACCACCCGTCTGACATCTGCTAAGCAGTGAGTGTAGCCGGGCTCTCGGCCGCCACCTCCAGCCGCCGGGGGACAGTGAAAGGGATTCCCCGCCGGGGGCCGAATAGGAGGAGCCATGGGGGCCGGGCCCCTCCCCCAGCGGGCTTACCCTCCGCCGCCGCCTACTCGCTGCAGCCGCCCCGCTTCCTTGCGGAGCAGCCCGAAGCACTGCGTCCAGCAGCAGTTCCCCATCGCATGCCGCCCAGGCGCCGCCGCTCCTCCTCCTCCTCCCGCTCAATGCCCAATCCCAGGCCCGGCAGCCGCATCCGCGCGGCACGAGCCGAAATGGGGTTCAGGGACCGAGGGCGGGCCAGCCGGAGCGCGGCGCCGTGAGGGGACGGGGCGACGAAAGAGACGAGGCGCTACGGAACAAAGGCAGTGTTTACTCCCGCGGCCGTAGAGCCACCGTCGCGCGAGGGAAGAGCACCGGACTGAAGAGTCTAGACTCCTTCGCCGGCCGCATGGCCCTTCTTGCCTCAGCCCCCAGCCCTGCGCGAGTGACCGCCTCCAGCTGCTGAAGGAGGCCAGTCCCCGCGAGCCTACACCCTGGCCCCGCCCCTCCAGCGCGCCCAGGCCCCCGCTCGCCGCCGACGCTGCCACACCCCCGGCCTCTACCGCGCCCCAATTGGGCGCGCTGCCTCGGGGCCCCGCCTTCTCCGGTGACCGGCCTTTGCGTCACTTCCGCTCGCTACTGGTTCAGCCGCCTCTGCGTGCGAGACGGTTAGTTTCTGCGTGCGGACGTTTGTTTTGTTGGACCTTGACCTGACTAGGAAATTTCCCTGTCTCATTGCAGTTTCGGGCATCCTAGTCCGCAGCACGCTGGGCTTGGCATGGTTAAGGCTCAGCCTTCGCACTTTGTATCAAAGGCGTGTGAGGAGCTAGAGTCCCAGGCCGGAAGTTATAAGTGCGAAGGGGCGTTTCTCTGCATGGTGTGCTTAGTTTTTGTTACTGTTGCACCGTAGGTGGAGAATAGAGTCGGGAACTGAGGTTACTTTGAACGCACCAAGATTTTTTTCCGGTCTCTGGTTTGTGTCTTAATCTCCATACTGTTAGTGTTTTAGGGAAACAATAATGGTGCACTATTGGCCTCATTTTGTTTAAAATCAGATCTTCAAATAATTTTGGGTCGGGTAGTTGGGGTTCAGAGGAAATTGGCAAGAGGGTTGGGGTTTTTCGGGGACGCCAGCGTTGCCATTCCAAGCATGCTGCCCAGAACTGCTGTAGATGGGAAGAGAAGGCTGCTCTGATGGGTCCTCAGCCCTCTCAAGTGCTACCATGTAACTCGAGTCTTGTTTGGCCTCAAGACAGTTGGCCTCACAATAGATATAAGATGTGGCTTAGTGGACACCTAGTCCAGTGGATAGGAGGATGCTCTCATAGACTGGACACATCAAGTTTTTAGCCTGTTTAATTAAACCTAGAAAAACTGTTAGATTTTAGAAAATTTTTGTTGATGATAAAAGTTCTCTGAACTCATTTTCTTGCTGCTTTAAATGCCTATCTGGTTTCAATCTTAGCACTGCTACTTAACTAATTTTTATTTTATTTGGGTTTTAGTTATTTTTGTAATCAGAAGCATGGGATAACATTTGTCCCAATGGTCTGCTTTCAGTGAATGTTGGGATGACCAAATGACTTCCTAAATAGTGAATGCATTTTCTTTTCTCCTTCCAACTCTTGAAATTAGACAAATGTATTAATGAAATAGTCATTAGAATTCAACTATAAAGGTTTACAGAAACTGGCACATCTATCCTATGGAATATTTAGTAACAAAAAGGAACACACTAGATGAACACACCTTGAAATGAATCTGTAGGAAATTATGGTTAAAGAAAAAGCCAATCTCAAATGCTTATATACTGTGTAATTCCATTATGTAACATTTCAGAATTGACAAAATTCATATAAATGGACAACAGAATAATTGATTGCCACAGGTCAGGGATGGAAATCCTGCATCTTGTCTATATTAATGTCAGTTATCCTTGTTGTGATACTGCAATAGTTTTGTAACATGTCACCATTGGGGGAAACTAGATTAAAGGTGTACACGGTCATCTGTATATTATTTCTTAAAACTGCATGTGACACTACAATTGTCTCAATATGAAAATTTTGATTAAAAAATATAGCTATAGACTTGACAGCACTTCCTATAGGCATTCTATAAGCCTGTATTAAAACTAAAGCTCACTTAAAAATAATTTTTTTGTAGTAAATCTGATCTCAGTTAAAGATATGAATGATCCTCAGAAGCAATACAAATCAATAAGACGTTTAAAAACTTCACTAAGCAAAATAATGCAAATTAAAATGCATGTTTTAGTCATTTGTATTCACTTGTCAGGTTAACAAAGATTTACAGATGGAAATATTCAGTATTTGCAAGGATACAATGAAATACTATTCTAAACTGCTGCAGATAGTGAAACTCATTCTGATAAATCATTTGGAAATACCAAGAGCCAGAAACAACTAAATGCTCAGAAATTGAAAGATGATGAAATTTGCTGGTGTATTCTTGTTACAGACACAAGAAATATATTTTTTAAAACGTTAATAATATGGAATACTGCTTACTGAATAATGTGTGAAAAATCAGGATAGAAAATTATATGTATGTTCCAAATAATGTTTAAAACAAAACAGATACATTCTCACATTCTTTCTTACACGTGTTTCTTGAAAATAAAGGCTGGATGGTAAATACCAAAATGCTAACTAATTATTTCAAGATTGTGAATGTTGGGAGCTTTATTTCTCTTTATTTTCTCAGTTTTGACAATTATTATTTAATACTTCTGTAATCAGAAAAAAAGTTTGAATTTGACCCTTCAGTAGAAAAGATTGATAACCAGTTCAATTAAAGTTTGATAACAAATGCAAACATTTAGAAATGCAGAATTTTGCCCGCAATTCAGCTAAAACCAGGTTCTTGTCACATGACCAGGAAAACTTAAGATACGTGGACACATTGAAGGGTGAGTAGAGCAGGATTTTATTGGGCAAAAGGAAAAAAAGAAAAAACTCAGCAAAGTGAGATGGAGTCCTGTTATCAGGCCCCCACCTCATGGATGAATCCCAGGCTACTACAGGGGACTGAAAAAGCACCTCACAGATTGAATCCCAGGCCACCACACAGGAACTGAAGAGGCCAGGCTCCTTCCCCTGCCCTGGTTCCACCCCATTCCCCCAGTGCACATGTGGGCATGCTCACACAAGGCCCTGGGCAGGTTCCCTCATCTGTGCAAAAGCATCTGATGTAAACACTTGTGGGGCAGGCGGGAGATTTTCTGGGGACCGCTTTTTGTCTGCCTAGGCATTTGACTGTCTCCAAAAGTAATAACTCAAATATGGATAGGTTATAATAAATTGAGGGGAGCTACTTAATTTTTTTTCTACAAATGTATTAAATAAATTACCAAGCTAATCTTAGAGGTTATGGGAATTTATCACTGTGCAATTTTTCACCAAATTTGACATCAAGAATCTTCATGGTAAGCTTTAAAACTTTTTAAACATTCAGTTAAGTGATGATCTGCTTTTAGTTAAACAGAATTAGCAGGGAAAAAACCCATAACTGGAATGGATGTTTGAGAGGCAGATAAACTTTGTTTCATGGTTGAGAAAGAGTAGTGTTTGAGGAATTAAATGATTTGCTCAAGGTCATACAATGAATTAAAAGTGTAATATGAAGAAAACTCAGGCCTCCTGACAGGCTTGTGCCTTCTGCCATGCTTCAGTACTGGTTCTCAACTCTTACATTTGGACATGGGTATAAAATCAGCAACGACCATAGTCACATGTATTCTGATAAGATTTGTACGTTTAATTCATCATTGCTAGAGAGTTCGTTTAGAGCTGGGTGTGGTGGCACGTAACTGTAGTCCCAGCTACTCAGAAGGTGGAGGTAGGATGGTTTGAGCCCAGGAGTTTGCGTTCAGCCTGGGAAACATAGCAAGACCCTATCATTTCAAAAAGTTCATTTATGTGACAGTTGGCTAGGCAGAATATTTAACTTATCAGTAAGATACACAAACACTTAGATTATCTACAGTAGGGCCAGGCACAGTGGCTTATGCCTGTGATCCCAGAATTTTCGGAGGCTGAGGTGGGCAGATGGCTTAAGTCCAGGAGTTTGAGACCAGCCTTGGCAACATGGCCAGAGCCTGTCTCTACAAAAAATACAAAAAGTAGGTGTGCCTGTATTCTCAGCTACTCAGGAGGCTGAGGGGGGAGAATTGCTTGAGCTCAGAAAGTCAAGGCTGCAATGAGCCGAGATCTAACCACTGCACTCCAGCCTGGGTGACAAGCCAGACCTTGTCTCAAAAAAAGAAAGATTATCTACAGTGATTACTGCTTACTGTCAGCTTGCTAGAGACATTCCACCTGCCTACAGGTAGCAGAACATCTCACATTTTTCCCCATCCCTTTCAAAATTCTCTTCTCTTGGGTACTAGGCTTAATACCTGGGTGATGAAATAATCTGCACAACAAATCCATGTGATGTGAGTTTATCTATATAACGAACCTGCACATGTATCCCTGAACCTAAAATACAAGTTTTTTTAAAAAACTCACAACATTTTCTTCTCTCAAGTATTTTATTCTGAAGTTGAAGGGAAAGATCTTTTCTTGTAGGTGCTCTGGAGTCCGTCAGGATGCAACATGTACCCCAATTGTCTTCTGGATTATGTGGTTCCAAATATGAATCTTTTTCTCTGCTCAGAACTTCTTCTCTATTGACTCTAGTGATTCTCTAATCACTTTTTGTCATTTTGAGATCATTTGCTACTATTATGTTTGGTGTGGAGGTTATGTGGTCCCTGCAAAGGGAAGAATTCTGTGTTCTCCATTACAACTTTATTCCAAATATAGACACAAAGTCGTACTTTTAGCTCACTAAGCATAGTTTCAATTAGCAAAATTTATACAGAGTGCTAGATATTACTACTATAAAATGGAGATAATGAGATAAATTTTGCCTTTGTTGTTAGGATAAATGATTAAGCACTAAACAAAATTTGCCTTTGTTGTGAGGATAAATGATTAAGCACTATCAAGTTCTTAGTATAATATAGTTATATTATAATTTCTGTACTGTACTAAATAGACTATACTATAATTATCTAAAATACCATAAATATAAATATTAGGTGTTATTATCCACAGACTGAAGGAAATTTTCATCAATATTATACTTTCCTTTGTAGCCACATTCCTGTCATCCAATACAAAATGCTAGTCTTTTAAAATTTCTGTCTCTTAAACAGTCTTCAGGCACGCTCCACACCACTACTTGAAATCAGGCT